>NW_024870787.1:3867500-4462500 GCF_019054845.1 Dipodomys spectabilis
TAATTTTAAAACTCTTTTGAAATTCCTTTATTAGAATTGTGTATTTACCAATCCTAATTCCACCTTTACCATCAGAAAGAGTTAACATGTTGTTTTCATGATATATTATCCATGAAACTATTATTTTTCCAGTTTCTTTGTTATGCATATATATGAACATATAAACTGATGCTGAGCAAAATGAACTCCAAGATACGGAGAGAGATATTTATTTGCAGTTGTTGTTTTTAATGTACTATGTGATTTCTATTGTCCTGGGGTTTTTCCCCTATGGGTTATCTCCTATTGTGTTTGATTTTGGTACCCTGTGTATTGTTTATACATTTACCTTAATTAGGGAAGGGAAGAGGAACAACAAATTGGCGAGACAAAGGACAAAGTCAAACCAATGCAATAGCAATACTCATAAGAAATTATGTTGGAAATGTACATTACAACTTGTGAGGGGTTTGGGGCTGAAGGAAAACAGTGAGAAAAATGAGAGAGGGGATAACAAGTTTGAACAGTTATGTATTCACTGCCTTACAATTGCTAACCCACTGCACATCACTTTCACATTAAAATTAAATTTAAAAAATATGCTGCATGGAATAAAATTTCACTGTATTGGTATAGTAAATATTATTCTTCATGTAGTAACTTTTAAAAAAATCCGTAATATTTGGCATCTAATTTGAATTAATTACCCCTTCTTTATCAGCGGGCCATCACCTTGAATGTTATATAACTTGACAATTTTTTCACAATATAATTGCCAATATTTTCATAAAAGAATAAATTAGTACTTTTTCATACTAAAACTGAAAACCGTTTAATTCTATAGAAACCCATAACTTTTAAAAGTAAATAAGTTGTTAAGAGGACAGAATATGTGTGTTCCTCAAAATAAGAACTACTAATAACTACTCACTTTCAAATTCTGAACATTCCATACCTGAGAGATTCAAAATAGTACCTATTTGCATGTTACGTAATTCTGCAATAGTTGCATTTTCCAATGGGGTGTTACACATTGAGAAGTGAACAGTGGCTATTGAAACAATCTGGTATAGGATAAAACTATGAAGCATGTTATAATTAATTCTTCAAGAGTAAGCAATTGTTTATGAGATTAAGCTATTATTTCTATGACCATCAATCCCAAAATTTATGCCATAAAGTCATCCTAGACCAACAGTTTCCAACTTGTAGGGTGCACCTCAAAATTACCTTAATTCACATCACAAATAATTATTTCTATTGGAAAAAATACTACACCTATGCTAATGTGATGCCCTCCGTGTTCTGGAAAGAACAACACAATAAACCGGGTTGCATCATTTTTCCTCCACTGGCATTCTTGAAAATATTATATATATTTATACTTTTTAACTATCATAGATATTCAGGATGCTAAGATTGGAAGATTACACTTCAAAGCCCACCCAGCAGGAAGGTTCCCTGGATTCTTATTTCCAATAAACTTCTCAGCAAAGCCAGACACAAGTGGTACAGAGCTTGAAGTGGTAGGCACAAGCCTTGAGCTTAACAGGCTCAGAGACAGTGTCCAGGACCAGAGTTCAACCCCTAGGACAAACCAATAAAACAAAAACAAAAATAAAAACAAACTCCAAACCCAGCATTTTTCTTATTGTATACAGAGGCATGTAATTAAGGAAATTGCTTCCTGTGTTACATACAGGTAGAAGAAAGAAGAAGTCACACAATTATTCTCTTCATAACATGTTATACCAAAGCCTCAAAAAATTGCCCTTTTTCTAAATTTATAAATTAATATCCATTTCTTGGCAACTCGGTCTACATTATTCACATTATCATTTTATACAGGAACTGTTGGAATTATCTATTAACTGAGTTCTAATTATAACTCTCTTGAAACAATATGCTAGGCAAATTGAATGCAAGAAACATTTGTAAATTTGTCAATTAAACACGCTACTTAAAAAGAATTTTGTAGTATCTTATAGAATATGAAATTACAAACAAAAACAAAATATTTATTTGAAGTCTAAACTCTAATTTAGCAAGATCTATCAAGTCCTACATTATATGAACTTTGCTATTCCTCCAGGCTTAAGCTTTTGTAATCCTTCATCCTTTCCTTGAAATCTAAAAGAATGATGATTACTTACTTTTTCTAATTTTGCATGGGAATCATGAGCCATTTTGCATCTAGGAATGTTCTGTAATGAAGAGAGCATTTAAAAGCAGAACTGAGGATTATATATGAGTTGCATTTCAATATGAAATGACTTCTCAAAACATATTGACAAAATTAGCCCAAACTTCCAACTGCCTATTCCTTTCTTGTTTGGTATCTTTTATTAAGACAAAATTATACTACCTGGTCCAGGGAAGGTATCACTATGTAATTCCAGTCTCTAATCTCCTGTCAGTCTGAGTGCTAGAATTGAAGGCTTGTATCATGTTGCCCCACCATAGTTTCTTGGTATATATATATATATATATATATATATATATATATATATATATATATATATATATATATTTGTTTATTTATCTATTTATTTTTGGGTCCGGTCATGGGGCCTGAACTCTGGGACTGGGTGCTGTCCCTCAGCTCTTCAGCTCAAGGCTAAGTCTCTACCACTTCAACCACAGAGCCACTTCTGGCTTTTTTCTTTTTGCTTATGTAGTGTTGAGGAATGGAACCCAGGGCTTCATGTATACAACGCAAGCACTCTACCACTGAGTCACCTTCCCAGGCTCTTCTTGGTTTATTTAATCTAGATACAGAATAGCAATGCTGAACTTCTCCAGTTATATTATCCACTAAACTTCTCAGAGTGTTCATGTACTATTTTCGAAGATGTTCTAACATTTGACACAGGATATGAACATTTTCAAATGCACCTGCGGGGTCTCTGATTCATTCCTCCATGGATCTAATCCCTTTAATATAGATTACTTGAATCTCTTACTATCCTAATCCCTATATATGTAATTTTCTCACACTTTTTTGAAGAAAGTTCGCTTGAGGATTTTTTAATTTTACAAATTATCACTTGATTCTAGTCTTACTCAGGACATATTTTCTATTGTTTTCTAACTTTTTTACATATTCTGAGAGTTGCTTCATATTTGTATTTGTGTGTGCACATATAAGTGTCTCTGTATATATGTGTATGATTGTATGTATGTATGCAAAAGCGTCAAGATCTTATTCAGCAATCTTGCTCATGACTGGTATTCCAATACTTGAGCCATGCTTCCAATGCAACTTTTGGCTGGTTAATTATAGTTTCTCAAAGACTGTTCTGCCCAGGCTGGATGCAACCTGAACTTCCCAGACTCCTTTACATTCTTAGGTTTTATTTATCCAGTGGAATCAACTTTTAAACTACAAAGATTTTTGTGAATGTAAAGTCTAAGCTGTAGCCCAGATTTTTAACTCAAGAATTCATATAAAGATAAATGAACATACACATTACATATGCTGAGTGTACAGTGTTAGAAATGTGATCCTAGGCTGGGTGGTGGTGAGATCTGAGGATTGGAGTTCAAATCCAGCCCAGGTACGAAAGTCCCGGAGACTCTTTTCTCCAATTTACTGCAAGAAAACTGGAAGCGGCAATGAGACTCAAGTGGTAGAGTGCTAGCCTTGAGCTGAATAGCAGAGAGACAGTGCCCAGGCCCCGAGTTAATTTCCAAGACCACCACCAACAAACAATATATAAGTAAAGGAAAGAAAAAATGTGATCTTATCCACCAGTTCATAGCTAGTATAATCCCTGCTCTCACAAGATGGACTTTTTCCAATTAAGTCCATGCTCTTATATCTGACTTGCATTGAAAACAGAATTATTCTTCCATTCTACTTTCAACAAAGTTGTGTCATTAGCAAGCGTGATTTAGAAAGGGAGTGGCCTCATACTTCCTGTTCCATGTAGGAGTAATGCTTTCTCTATATCACTCTCATAAATCTACATACTGGACTTGGCTTTATTGTTTCAACGTGGTCTTATTCATAGTCTTCTATAGTGTATTGAACCCTTATACTTAAACACAGAATTTCTCTTTCTCTTATTATTGCTATAGTTTACATGAGTTAACAAATTCATGTACACTTGGGAAATAATGCACAGCACATACACTCACAAAAAAAATGATCTGAGAAACTTCTTCCCCTTTAAAATTCGCCTTAATTTACAGAGAATTTACAAAGTTTGTACTCAATATACTCATGGATAATGTATTTATAAGCAATATAAATTTCATATTTTCCCTTTACTAAGTTGTCTCTGAAACTTGTGTTACTTCAGGTCCAAAAGTGTCCTTGTGTTATTTCGTTGAAGCCAGAAATCATTCACTATACCTCAAGCAGCACCATAGATTGTTCCCGGAAGTAACTGTTACTGGATGTGGAAACTGATCCCAGGAGAGGAATTGAACACAGAGGATTTACAAAGTTCAAGTTAACTTGTGCTTTTCTTTTTACTGTAAAAGAAGAGAATCCGAGGTCTTGAAGAAAACTCTGTCCTTGACTTTGTCTAGTGTGTTTTTACTCATATATAATTTTCCTGTAAACTTCTAGTTGAGAGAATTACAAAAAGAAATAATGTGCCATTTGATGGCCAGCATAGAACAAAAGGAAATAACGTTTTTTTAAATATGTTCTACTGCAGGGGCTGAGAAGGTGGCTCAGTGGTAGAGAATTTACCTTGCATGCCTGAGGCCCTAGGTTCGATTCCTCAGCACCACATAAGCAAAAATAAGCCAGAAATGGTGCTGTGGCTCAAGTGGTAGAGCACTAGCCTTGAGTTGAAGACCTGAGGTAAAGCGCCGAGGCCCACAGTTCAGGCCCACGACTGGACCCCCCAAAAAAATCTACTGCAAAGAAACAAAGACATGGAGGGTTTAAAGTGTTTTATGGATGGATATTTCACTCCTGACATGATTCTGTTATTGTAGGAGTCAGTTATCAATTCCTTTATTTTGGTCCTGAGTTCTCCAGAGCGATAAGGATTCCAAAAGAGCATCCAGTGCGTATGATCAGCAAAAGGAGCCATTTCTCACACAAAAATATCTGTTTTTTTTTTTGTTTGCTTTTTTGTTTAGTTTATGTTGGTTCTGGGGCTTGAACCCTGAGGCTGGACCCTGCCCCTGAACAATTTTCCTTCCTGCCCACCAGCCCCCAAATCCAGTACTCTACTGCTTGAACCAAAACTCCACTTCTCGATTTTTTGCTGTGTAATTACAGATAGGAGTTTGACAGACTCTCCTGCCTGGGTTAGCTTTGAACTAAGATAGTAAGAAAGCCAAGTGTCATCAACTGTACAGTCTTCTCTTTTCAAATGAGAAATATTAGATGAAGTTTATTGTGAAGCTAATATTTGACCATTTTTTCTTTCTTTTTTGTGAGCATACCATACAGAGGAGTTACAATTACTTGGGCAAGATAACGAGTACATTTCTTATCAATCATTGTTGCCTCCTCTGTTTCCCCTTCCCATCCCTTCACATATACCCCCCTCCCCCATCCGGTCCTCCCCCCCGACCAAAGTTGTAAAGTTCGTTTTTCGACATAACGACTTGTTACAATCTGTCCACCTGTATCCCTAGTTAAACGATTTGTTTTTAAAGAATATATCCAGCAAAGAATCCATAACAAAACTCAGCAAAAGTAGGTGCACTGAATCATTTTGGAATTATTTTTTTGGGGGGTTGGGAAGATTATTGATCTTGCCGTTCCTTTTGGAAAACTTAAAGTCATATTTCACCACATTTGTTCTTGTGGGGTTTGAATTCTGATCTTGGGTTATTAGCTACAGCACCACATCCTGGTTTCTGGTGATTAATTGAAGGTTAGGGTCTCATGTACTTTCCTGACAAGGCTGGCTTTGAACCACAATCTTCTGGTCACAACCTCCTTAGTAGCTAGGATTACAGGTGTAGACCACCAGCACCTGGCTCATATTTGCATTTATGTGCACTGAATGACCCTGTGTAGAAAAAGAATGGAAATTTTAACCAAATGATGACATTGCAGCATTTCAGAAAAATTGAAGAAGCAAGAAATATATCCTCCTTTTCCATTTTGTTACATTAATGACCGATGAGCTTTGGGACCTTTACATTAGCATCCTCTGCCATCTGTGTAGATGTATTTATATCAGGAAATTTTCATAGAGAAATATAGAAAGAATGAGATTTTTAGAAAACAAAAGAGATAAGGTATGAAAGAATAGCATAGAAGGAGACACATTTATCACACAGAGACTAAGAGCTAGCCTAAGAGATTTAGAATGCTAAAGGCAATGATGAAAAGCCTAGTTGGCAACAAGTTCTACAATAACCAAAAATGGTTCTCTAGAACAGTTTCTGGTATACCTTAATTACTATCATTTATTCCTTCTATCTGGATTTATTCTTTATTTTCTTTCACAACTATTAATTAGCCTCTGCTTTTTTGGTGCCATAACTCACCAAAAAGATTTCAAAATCACACTTAGCCTACCCTTCTCTTTGTGATTAGCAGTGACGACATATATCCTGGAATCATTGAATTTCCAGAATTAAACTTTACCTGACATCTAAGCACATTCCTGGCATTAATTGCTGTGACTTAATGAACAAAACTTTTTTAACACTGTATCCTAACATAAGTAAAGTACATAAATTAGGGACTGTTGTCAGGTGTCATTATGGAAGAAGCAATTATATATTCCAAGTATGGGGTCTTTATTTTGCATTTACTAACTAAATGTTTTTTGTTTTGTTTTGTTTTTTGTTCTTTTTGCCAGTCGAAGGGCTTAAACTCAGGGATAGGGAATTTTCCTGAGCTTTTATTTCTAGCTCAAGGCTAGCACTCTACAGCTTGAGGCACAGCACCACTTCCAGTGTTATTTTTTTTAATGTGTTACTAAGGAATGAACCCAGGGTTTCATGGCTGCTAGGCAATCACCGTACCATGAAGCCAAATTCCCAGAGCCCTTAATAACTTTCTTAAGATGGCATTACATTTTCATTCCGTAACTATATATCATAATTTTGACCAGGTTCTAGAAAATGATGTAGAAAGCAATACAATACAATAAGTCTAGTAAGGCTGGATGGACAATGAATAACTGTCACGGTCTCGCCAGGGAACAGAAGGACTTATCTCATGAATCTGTTTCAACAAGCTACCGAGACAGCTACTGACCCACAGCCCACCTCCAGATTGAGAGGGCAACCTTGAGTTCCATCCACATGGGGATGCTGGGCCCTCTCTTCTAGCACCCATTCAACCAGGTCTTGGGAAAGAGAGAGAAAAAATTCAGAATTACAATTAAGTTGGGTGCCGGTAACTCAGAATTCTAATCCTAACTACACAGGAGGCTGAGATATGAGTATCATGGTTCATAACCAGCCCAGGCAGGAACGTCTGTGAGACTCTTATCTCCAAAGAACCACTAGAAAATCAGAAGTAGTGCTGTGGACTCAAGTGGTAGACCACTAGCCTTTTGCTGAGGCTCTTGGGAACAGAGCCCAGGCCTAGAGTTTCAGCCCCAAGACTGACAAGAAGTGAACTTCCTAACACAAGAAGTGGACTGAATAGCACCCATTGTCCTAGGGAGCATGGTAGCGAAGTCAGGCAGAGCTTCCTGTGAAGCTGAAGTCATAAGTAGGTCACCTGGCTTCTCTGTCCAGCTGCAAAACTCAACACAGTGAAGGATCCTCTTCATCATGGGGATAGGGTAATGATGAAAGAGAGCCATGTTTTGTTTGATAATCCCACATCTGTTGCACGATTAATAACAGGGCCAACCTGAGCCATTTCCGGGTATCTTCCTGTCATTTGATCACAGAATTGCCGAGAACCTTCTCTGAAAGCTGCTCCCTCTGTGCCTAGCCATGCTCCAGAGATCCCTCTTTTCCTCACAACTGTCCTGTGAGGAGAATGAGGTTCGATGGTTGTGACCCTACCCAGAGCTTCCCCTGTGGTCAAGAATCATCTGCTGTGATTTTTCTGCCTGCTCAAACTGACTTAAGAAACCATTCAAGCCACAGGAAAATCAAAAACCACAAGCAGACCAGAGACTCCAGTAAGAGACAGGTTAAGGACACAGGGAGATACAGGATCTTCCTATCCCCCCCCCCAAAAAAAAATCTAAGAACTCTTTTTTTGTACCTTTTATAAAATTTTTTTTTCTAAAAGTTTTTTTTTAATTTTTAACTTTTAATTTTTTGTTTTCTATTAACTTTTTTCTTCCTATTATAATTTTTATTTTAGGGGTATATGTGTGTGTACTTTTTTTTCTTTTAAAATATTTTTGTTTAGCTCTACTGACCATTTGATGCTTTTTCCTTTCCTTCTCATTCTTTTTAATATTTCTTCTTTTTCATTCTTCTTTGCGTGACATAATTGTTGTTCTGCTCATCCTCAGATATGCCAACAGTTGATTATTAGACCTTACCCCCCATTGTGTACACGCTTAATCCAGAAATTTATTACTTAATTTAAAAACTATTAGACTTAAATTCCTTAAGAGCAGTACTACCTCTTTATACCTATATAATATTTTAAGCATTTTTACTTTTAAGTTTTTCACATCTCCTTTTTATCCATCCCCTTCTCTTATTCTATCCAAGTTCTTTTCTGAATATTACGTTTTAAAATTTGCATAATTTTTAAGTGTTGCTTTTCTTAATTTTTCATTTTTGTTTTTCTATTTTTTCTTGTCTTTTTTCTTTCTCTTCTACTTATTTTCTGTCTCTCTACTATCATTGTATCCAACCTATTTACCGCTTTGAGATTAGGATTGAGTTAAGTTAATTCTCCCACAGCCTTTCCACATCCCTATATGCTTATTTTTACCCATATCTCTCCTTAACTTAATAATTTCTGTTTGCCAAATTCTTCTTTGTGGTTCGTAGCCCATTAATACATAGTTGTTTCATGTTGAATAGGTATATCTGTTGAACTAGATTTTTGCAGTTTTTTGACTTTGCAACTACGGACTTTGGTTGATGCTTGCCTTAAAATACTGTGCTAGCACAAAACTGGTGTTACTTTCATCTCAAATGGGCAGAGCAACTGGGAAAAACACAAGAAAAACAGCAATTCCGGGTATCTCAAATCCCACTCATGATAATCAGGGGACAGAAAAGATAATGAATAATCCAGAGGAGAGTTCCCAAAAAGCTCTACAAACACTACTGCTAAACATGGTAAATGAAAATATTGAAAACCTGCAAAGGACTCTGAATGAGAGTGATAGGGAGAGAGGAGGCAAAACAAAGTTTAATACAAGAATATCATGAGTATGAGGAAGCTACTGACGATTGATACAGGAATTGCATGAGCAGCTTGAGAACACTCAAAGAGAAATAAAGGAATGTCGTGAGAAGACTGAGATCAATCAATGAGATCTACAGGAACTGCATGAATGTGAAGAAGCTAAGCAAAGGGTAATACAGGAATTGAGGGAGCTGGATTAGAATGCAGAAAGATCACTAAAGGCATTCATGGAATCCATAAACAGAGAACTGAAAGAAGTCAGGGAGACCACGAAGGGAATGCTGGATGGAACCCAACAGAGGAATTGGAATAACCAATCAACTAAGTGATTTGAGAATAAACAATGAAAACCAAATTAAGGAATTAAAGAAGTTCATACAAGATATAAAACAATGCTCCAACAAAGAATTTGAAGCCATGAAAGCCGACCAACTAGAAGAAAAAGAAATAAAAAACAAAGTATAAAGTCTTGATAGTAGGTTACACCATGCAGAAGATCGAATCTCAGGGATTGAAGACAGCCTAGATATTATAGAGAAAGAAAATACAACCATCCAAGACAAATCCAAGAAATATGATAGATATATTCAACACTTGGAAGACACCATCAGAAGGGCTAATCTGAGGATAATGGCTGTAGAGGAGAACCCAGAGACAGAAGTTAATGGTCTATGAAATTTGTTTAACAGGATCATAGCAGAGAACTTCCCAAACATGTAAAAAGATAGGCCTATTTGGATATAAGAAGCTATTTGAACTCCAAATAGAGTGGGCCAGAATAGGACATCCCACTGTCACATTAAAATCCACACAGGATCAATTCAGACCAAGGAAAAGATCCTTAAAGCTGTCAAGGAGAAAAGATCAATCACCTATAAAGGGAAACCAATTAGAATCACCTCAGATTTCTCAGCGGAGACAATCATAGCAAAAAGAGCCTAGAATGATGTTTGCCATGCCTTAAAGACAAACAACTATCAACCAAGAATTCTGTACCCAGATAAACTCTCCATAACTGAAGGTCAAATAGAAACCTCCATAGGAAAGAACACTTGAAACACTATATCTCCACCAAACCAGACCTACAAAACATTCTTAAAGGCGTCCTACACATAGCAAACCAACAAGACCACAATAAAGGCCAAGAAATTGCACTCAAACTGAGAATCCAATAACCTCAGGAAGAACCCAATTGCCTCAGCCCCCAAGAAGGTGGATAACATGGCAGGAACTCCCAAATACCTCTCAGTCCTACCTCTCAACATTAATGGACTTAACTCTCCAATGAAGCGACATAGACTATCTAGTTGGATTAAAAAGCAAGATCCTTCTATCTGTTGCCTTCAGGAGTCACATCTTGCCAATAAAAACAAACATTTTCAATGTGAAAGGCTAGAACAAAATCTACCAGGCAAACTGCCCCTGTAAACAGGCGGGAGTTGCAATCCTAATATCAGATAAAATAGACTTCAAATTAAAATTCTTGAGAAGAGGTAAAGAAGGTCGCTCCATACTAATTAAGGGATCTCTCCTTCAGGAGGATATTACAAATCTAAATATCTATTCGCCAAATAACAGAGGACCCACATTAATCCAAGAAACACTACTTTCCCTCAAATCCCACAGAGATCCAAAGACATTAATTGTTGGGGCTTTTAACACACCATTTTCCCCACTAGATTGATCAACTAGACAAAATCTCAACAGAGAAAGCACAGACCTAAACAACTGCATAGCTCATCAAGGTTTCACAGACATCTACCGAATATTTCAACCATTAGCATCAGAATACATGTTCTTGTCAACAGCACATGGAATGTTTTCTGAAATAGACCACATTATAGGTCACATAGCAAACTTGTCCAAATTCAGAAACATTGAAGTTATACCTTGCATTCATTCAGACCACAAGGGAATAAAATTAGATCTCAACCCCAAAAGCCACCAAAGAATGTCCTGTAACTCATGGAGGAAATTCAAAGGTTCGTGATATTCAACAAAAATGAACAAAGGAATTACCGGCTCCTCTGGGACACAGCAAAGCCAGTATTCAGGGCGAAGTTTATAGCTCTGAGTTCCTACATCTACAAATTAGAGAGATCTGAAACCAAACATTTGATAAGACATCTGAGCCTCAATGAAAAAGAGCAGCAAGATAATCCCCAATCCAGTAGATGGTAAGAAATAATTAAAATTAAATCAGAATTAAATTAGAAGCCAAAAAATTATATAGAAAGAATCAACAAAACAAAGAGTTGATACTTCGAAAAAATTAACAAAATGGACAATCTTAGCAAATATTATCAGAAAAAGAACAAACCCAAATAAATAAACTGAGAGATGAGAATGGAAACATCACCACAGAAACATCCAAGATTCAAAACATTATAAGGGAATACTTCTCAAAACTTTATGCTAATAAGTTTGAGAACTTGGCAGAAATGGACCTTTTCCTAGCAAATATTGACATGACGAAACTAAACCAGGATGAGTTAAACCATCTTAACAGGCCCATATCAAGCATTGAAATAGAAACAGCAATAACACACCTCCCATCTAAGAAAAGCCGAGGACCAGAAGGCTTTACAGCAGAATTCTATAAGGCCTTCAAAACACAGCTCACACCAATACTACTTCAACTCTTCAATTAAATTAAAAGAGAAAGTTCACTACCGAATTCATTCTATGAAGCCATAATAACCCTCCTCCCCAAACCAGACATGGACTCATCACAGAAAGAGAACTATAGACCCATTTCTTTGATGAACATTGATGCAAAACTTCTCAACAAAATTTTGGCCAATTGACTTCACAAATTCATTCAAGCAATTCATCATCTAACAGGATACATTTCAGGGATGCAAACCTGAGTCAATATATGCAAATCAATTAATATTATTCATCACATCAACAGGAGTAAGGATAAGAACCACATGGTTATCTCAATAGATGCGGAAAAGGCATGTGATAAGATCCAACGCCCCTTTATGATGCAGGTTCTGGAAAAATTAGGAATCCATGTAACATTCCTCAATACAATAAAGGCTGTATATGATAAAGCTACAGCCAGCATTATACTTAATGGTGAAACACTAAAGCCATTTCTTCTTAACTCAGGAACGAGACATGAATGTCCAAGCTCTTTACTTCTCTTCAATCTAGTATTAGAATGCCTAGCTACAGGAATAAGACAAGATGCAAACCTAAAGGGGATGCAAATAGGGAAAGAAGAAGTAAAACTCTCCCTCTTTGCAGATGTCATGATCTTGTAGTTAGAGAATCCCATAGACTCCACTCCCAAATTACTCAAGGTGATTCAAAACTTTGGGAAAGTAGCAGGGTATAAAATTAACCCTCAAAAATCAATGGCTTTTCTGTATGCCAACAATGAGGAAAGTGTGGCTGAAATTAGGAAAACAACTCCATTCGTAATATCCCTACAAATAATAAAATAACTTAACCAAAAAACTGAAGGACCTCTATGATGAAAACTTTAAAAACATGAAAAATGAAATCACAACAGATCTTAGAAAATGGCAAAAACTCCCATCTTCCTGGAATGGAAAAATCAACATCTTGAAAATGGCAATACTTCTCAAGGCTATCTACAAATTCAGTGCGATACCTATCAATATTCCAACCTCATTCTTCAAGGAAATAGAAGAGGCAATCCAATAATTCATAGGGAACAATAAATACCCCAAATAGCAAAAACAATCCTCAATAGAAGGAACAGTGCTGGAGAATGTCAATGCCAAATTTCAAACGCTACTACAAAGCAATAGTAATCAAAATAGCTTGGTACTGGCACAAGAACAGACCTCAGGACAAATGGAACAGAATTGAAAACCCAGAAATGAACCTACAGAACTACCTTCTAATATTCCATAAGGGAGCTAACAAAATGCAATGGAAGAAAGACAGCTTCTTCAGTAAATGGTGCTGGCAAAATTGGTTAACTACTTGTAGAAAACTAAAGCTAGATACGTATATATCACACTGAACCTGAATCAACTCCAAATGGATCAAAGACCTGGATGACAAAGCAGACAATCTGAAAACATTACAGGATGGAATAGGAGAAATCCTAGGTCTCTTTGGCACAGGCTGAAATTTTCTTAATAGAGACCCAGAAACACAACAAATCAAAAAAAGTTTGGACAAATGTCATTGCATGAAATTGCAGAGATTCTGTATGGTAAAGGACCTAGTTAGCCAGATCAATAGAAAGCCCACGGATTGGGAGAAAATCTTCATTAGCCATACAACAGACAAGGTTCTCATATCTACAATATACCTGGAACTAAAAAAAATTAAATCTACCAACAACAAATCTTCAAAGAAACAACTGCCCAATAAATAAGTGGGCTAAAAGCTTAAAGAGAATCTTCTCTAAAGAGGAAAGAAGGATGGCCAATAGACACATGAAGAAATGGTCAACCTCTCTAGCCATAAAAGTAATGTAAATCAAAACAACATTGATATACCACCTCACTCCAGTTAGAATGGCTATACTCAAGAACTCTAATAACAGCAGATTGTGGAGGGGATGTGGACAGAAGGGAACCTTACTGCATTGTTGGTGGGAGTGTAAACTTGTTCAAACACTTTGGAAAGTAGTATGGAGGTTTCTCAAAAGACTCGACATAGAACTCCCTTATGACCTAGCAATCACACTCTTGGACATTTACCCAAATGTTCACAAACAAGACCACGCTAAAGCTACCAGTACAACTATGTTTATTGTAGCCTTATTTACCATAGCTAAGATATGGAACCAACCCAGATGCCCCTCAGTAGATGAATGGATCAAGAAAATGTGGTATATATACACAATGGAATTCTATTCCTCCATCAGAAAGAATGACATTGCTCCATTTCTTAGGAAATGGAGAGACTTGGAAAAAATTATATTAAGTGAAGTAAGCCAGGCCCAAAGAAACATAGGTCCCATGGTTTACCTTATTTTCAATAACTAGTATATGTCTGACTCAAGCAGAAATGGTCAGATAAGTTGGTGTTAGGGAAATGAACCCTAAGATATGTATTCAAACATTTTTACTTGCATTCCATTTTTTCTAGTACATTTATAAGTTTATTTCTTTGTTGCTTTTTATGTCCCTCCCTCACGGTATAATCCCTGCTTTCACTGTATTTTATGTTGTTATAATTTATGGAGGGGAAGGGAAAGAAAATTATTTAGGGATTACAGGTGGACCCATTGCAACAATGAGATGTACAAGTCCTATGTCGAAAATGAACTTTACAACTTTGTTAGGGGAAGGTGGAGGGTCGGGTATGGGATGGGGAGAGGATGAGATGGGAAGGGGAATCAAAGGAGGAGGCTACAATGCTTGATAAGATATGTACTCATTATCTTGCCCATGTAATTTTAACCCCTCTGTACAGTATTTTCACTATAAAAAAAATATGAAGAAAAAAGAATCAGCTGCTGTGGACTAAAAGTTTGCGATAATCCATCTAAATCGATGACTGCGCATGTAGTTACATGTCTACCATCCCAACTCCAGAGGACTAGGTCTGGTGAAGCATACCTGTCATAGATAGGAGGACCTCGATCCAGCCCAGCCAGAGCATATCTTGAGTCTCTGTTTCAGAAATGCCCAAGACAGAAAGGTGGCTCCTCAGACCCAGGGAGAGGACACAAGTAGGGGGTCATGGTGTCCCCAGAGGGGTGTCTGACCCGGGGTTGGTGTGGTTTGGCGGCAGCCACTCACTTGGTCTGCTGGGAGAACTTGCTGTAGGCTGCTCCAGGTGGGGCGAGCAGCGATAGCAGTGGCATTGCAGACACATGGCCTCAGAGCAAAGAACCAGGGCCAGGGAGCAGGTTGGGGCTTTATGCGGCCTGGCAGGGTACCATTGCCTGATGTTTGAAATTCCGCAACTTGGGAAGGGGGGAACGAAGCCAGGGTGCGGGCAGGCATCTCAATTTCCTTCTATATTCCAAAGTTGCCTGAAGTCTCTTCCTCACCACTCAGCAATCTCTACCTTCCTCAATTCCTCATAGTGGTGTAAACTAACAGAGGGAATCCTGGTGCTACCAGGCAGCATGTAATGTGGGCGTGGCCACCATTCTTGTATCTCATTGGTCAGAAAGAACTATGAATTAATGGGGGTGTGGCCAGAATCCTGTGATGCAAGCAGCATGGGTGGAGTCAAGAAGATAGCAGCTCCCCCAGCCCTTTTCCCAGGGAACAATGGGTCCAATTCTGTTGGAAACCAGGGGGTGACCTCATTTAGCTGGATGGCTTTACAGATTGTTCTGTATGTGTGTTTGTTCCCAGTCCCAGACCTTGTACTCAGGATATGAGCACAGTCTGTGAGCTGCTTTTGATCAAGGCTGGCCTTCCACACTAGAGCCACAGGGATTCTGGCTTTATTGGCACTGAACTTGGACTTTCTTGCCTACGGTGACTTCGACCATGATCCTCTCATCACAGCCTTGTAAGTATCAAGGAGGACTGCTGAGAGCCACTGGTGCCTGCCTAATCATTGGTCTTGTTGATGTTCTTTGACAGACTGGTGAATTCCCTATCCTCGGGTTTAAGTGGTGGGAGCTGTAGCCCAAAGTTGGAATCTTGGTCCTGCCACCTCCAAATGGAAGGAGATCCTAAGAAACGTATTCCTGTCCATATGATTACCAATGGAATATGATGTATGTCATGATTGAAAGAGCAGTTCTTGAATGATTCTAGGATAAAATTATAAACAATTATGTTATAGGACACTGATCGATGTTAGTTAATATTTTATGAGGCATTTAAACAATCACATTAATAAAATGGAGGTATAATGAAATACCTTAGAATTACTATACTATTACATACTATAAAGGTGCCATTTTTCTGCCAAGACTGGGATTGGAACCCGTGGTCTTGGTAACTCTGTTGCACTGTGTGGGAAGGGGAAACTGGCCTCCTAGAAGTCAAGAAATTCATGTCTATTGCTTAGGCCTGAAATAGATCCCCACCATTACATGTACAATTTACATATATGATTTATATTTATATACATATGTTGACTCCATATTGCATTCAGTGCAGTTATTTTATTTTTTGTTTTATTCATGTATTGACCATTTATTTTGACTATTATGGCACATAAAACATTGATTACATAAGATAGAGGTCTGCGTATGTATTCCACCTCATACCTGACACCCAGGACTTTCACAGAAAAGGAAAACATGTGTCACCATCAACTTCTTACTCCACAATTCATTTTTGGGGAGTGCTGGCATCTGAACTCACGGCCTACAAGCCTACGAGGCCCAATTCATGAATGGTTGAATGTCAGCACGCCATCCTGGGGCAAATTGAGCTGACAGGCTGTTCCCAGGACCTGAGCTCAAGCCCCAGGGGTTAACAAAATAGGAAAAGATTGACATGCAGATGGAAGTATGCTAATAAATATGTTTTTACAGAGTGTCAGAGATGTCTATACATTATTCAGTTATATAGACTACATTCCTACTAATTCCTGGGTATTAATCATGTGTCCATGTAATTAATGTTATTGTTTTCATCTTTATACTATTAATGAAATCAATCAGTGTCCTGAAATTATTGCATTCCTGTAAGTAATAATAATCTTTTTATCCTTCATAAATATTAAAATCAATTAGCTTCCTGAAATGCTGCTCTCTAATTTTATAGGAGCATCATTCATGATCAACTCATTGAACCTTGACATTGATAATATTCCATTGTTCTTCCTATGGATGGGTACCGTTTTCTTAGTCTCTCCTGCCATTGGTTGGTGTTAGGAGGGGGATTCGAAATCAGGGCATATGTTGCCATGTGGGCCTATGGCTTCCCAGATAGTCTGCCAGCCTTCTGCATCATTGCAAGTTGAAGTACCCTTTGCAACAGTGTCATTCAGACCCATGAGGGTCACCGAGCAATGGAAGAAAACATAAAAAGGCCACATTTTTTTCTGTGAATTGCTTTCCCTGCAAGACCTGGGGGTCTAGGATCCCAGAAGCAGCTGTAGATCTAGTGTCTGCACCCCGGCCTAGGGTGATCGAATCTGAGTCAGAGTTGCCACAACCTGACTTCAAGCCCTGTACTGAGAAAAACAACATAAAAAATTCAGCTCCCTGGCTTGCAATTCACACAGTTTATTCTTACAGGCTTTGGATTTGAACTCAGGATCTGGGTAGATCTGCAGCAATGTGGATGAAGGGGAAGATCACTGTACTTGAAGATAAGAAAGTCAGGCCTGTTCTCTAGCCCTGAATTCAAGCCCCAGCCCTGGAAACATAGTATTTATATATATTGTAAAGATAGGATTTATACTTATCTATAGATGTTCAGTCCATACATGTTTGGATGGTTGTTCCTTGAATTTTTTCTTTATTCGTTTATTTACCATTGATTGTACTATGATGAAAACCATTCCATTTATTACATTGATGACATCCTATCACAGAGCATCGAGATTTGTAGAAATGTTCTCCACCATGCCAGGATTCTCAGGATCACCCAGGATATTCAGACAAAAGGAAAACAAGTTTCACACTTGGCTTCTTACTCTACAACACACTTGTTGGTAGTGCTGGGATCTGAACTCAGGGTCTAGTAGGACCAATTGTCCAATAAGTCAAGGTGAACACACCAACCTGTGAACTAAGGAGCTCGGCCATTCCCAGGATCTGACATTGATCCCCAAGGTGGTCCACTATAGTCATAAATTCATAATTTAAACATACAATCTATATTGACATTCATGCATCAACAGCATCTTGTGTTTAGTGAACTTCTCCTTATTTTGTCTCTTTTTCATGGAGGTATTGTGTATTTTACTAAATATGGTGACAGGTATAACTTTGCTGACATGGATGACAACCTGTTCCTATGGTTATAGGGTTGCCTATGAATTCCCCTTCTTGGTTGAGACTCAGGACTTTCACAGGAGAGGAAAACGTGTGCAACAACTGGATTCTGACATCAGGATGAATTTTTTGTCAGTGCTGGGATTTGAACTCAAGGCTGGGTATCTCTGTTGCACTGTGGGGGAAGGGGAAGCTCACCATCTTTGAAGACTAGAATTCCCGGCCTGATCTAGGACCTGATTTGAAGCCCCAGCACTGGACAAAATCACAAGCCCACCTTTTTTAAACATAGGATCTCTCTTTACCTACAGGAGTGGTATGCATATTACATTCAATGTCATCCATGTCTTATTCATTGATGTATTGTGCATTTTATTGAATATGGTGACAGATATAACTGTGCTGACATGGATGACAACCGATTGCCATGGCTATAGATTTGCTTATATAGCATTCTCCTTCCTCGATGAGACCCAGGATATTCACAGAACAGGAAAACATATGCAACCTTGGTTTTCTCACATCAGAATGAATCTTTTGGCAGTGCTGGAATTTGAACTCAATGCCTATCAGGCCCAATTGGTGAATGGGTCATGTTAAGCACAGCAGCCTCTGAGCCTCTAAGGAGCCAGGCCATTCCTGGGACCTGAGATTGAGCCCTGGTGCGAGGCCAATGTAGTCATAAATTCATAATTAAACAAAGGATCTATATTTCCAAACATGGATGGGCTGCATCTTGCGTGATCTTGGCATCTTGCTGCATCTTGGCTGAGACTCAGAAGTTGTACAGCAAAGGAAAACAGGTACAATGACTGGCTCCTCTCATCAGGGTGAATTTTTGGCAGTGCTGGGATTCGAACTTGGGGCCTAGGTGGCCCAACTGCCCATTCGGTCCACGTGATTAAACCAGACTGTGAGCCACTAAGGAGATGGGCTCTTCCCAGGAACTGACATAAAGCCAAAGGGAGGCCAAAATAGTGCTCAATGCATCATTGAAACATGGGATGTATATTCACATCCGTGTGTGAACTGCATCCTGCATTGAGTGTACTTATTGTGTTTATTTTGTATGCTATTCATGGATGTATTATGTATTTTCTTATGTATATTATGAGAGGTATAACTGGACTGACATGGATAACAACTTATTCCCATGACCACAGGGTCGCCCATGCATTCTGCATCCTAGCTGAGACTCAAACTTGCACAGGAAAGGAAAATACATGCAACAATTGACTTTTGACACCAAGATGAATCTTTTGGCAGAGGTGGGATCTGAACTCGTGGCCTAGCATGCAAAATTGGTGAATGGGTCAACATGAGCACACCAGCCTGTGAGGGACAAAGGAGGTAGGCGTTCCCAGTACCTGAATTTGAGCCCCCCCTGGGGAGAGAGTGGCGAGCACAATAGTCACCCATTCATAAGCTGAAGGTAGAATGCAAATAAGTACATATTTGTATAGAGTAGGATTGTGGTGACCTGTGATGGAATCCAATCTGTGAATACCTATATTTAGATCTTTTCTGATGCATCCATTTCATGTATATGATGAATATTGTCATGCTTCATCAACTCTTCTTTACAAATAATCTATACCCCATGAGTCTTATGTATCATTTCCTACTCACATCATGCACGAACTACTCATTGAAGGATGAGATCTTTCGCATGCTATGGCTCTTTCTAGGTCCAGAAATGAGTATCTCAGGATCTCCGGCCATTCCCTCCTCTTAGGGGGACTGAATTCAAGCCTTAGTCCTGGAAAAGATACTTCTTATATACATTTTAATGATAGGATTTATACTTCCGTTCAGATGTTCAGTCCATATTGTATTTGGTGCATTTATAAATTTTATTTCTCGTTTTAATCATTTATTTACCATTTATTTTATTGACTCTGATGACACCTCTACAATTTATTACATTGTTTACATCCTATCACATAGAATCTAGATTTTAGATGTGTTCTCCATCATGCCTGGCAATGTGAGGATCTAAACTCAGTGCCTAGCAGGCCCAATTCATGAATGGGTGAGTTTGAGCATGGGAGCCTCTAGACAATGAAGCTGTCAAGTGGTTCCCAGGCACTGAGATCGACCCCCATGTTTGGCCAAAACAGCAATACATGGATAGGCAGACGGTGGTATACAAAAAAATATATATTGTTAAAGAGTGCCAGAGCCGTCTATCTATGATTGAATGATACCTACTACATTCCTACCAACTCTTAGGTATTTATTATACCACCATTGAAGGAATATTATTCTTTTCATGCTTAATAAACTATACGTTAAGGTCAATCAGCATTCTAGGACTATTGCATCCAAATTTAGATTAGACGGATGCATGAACTACTCATTTAATTGGTATTCCCATGCATAGGAATGAGTCTCTTGTGATCTCCTGCCATTGGTGTCAGGACTGGGATTTGAACCCAGGGCTTATGTTGACAGGTTGGCCTATGGCTTCACTGAGAGCTAACCAGAATCAGCAATGGCAGGTCAGGTCCACTTTGCAGCCATATCATTCAGACCAGGATGGTCACCATGCCCCCCAAAATCGCAAAATGCCAGCCCTCTGCAGCTCACCACTTTTTGTGCTTTCCAGCTTTTTTTTTCTTCCTGCAAGCCCTCTGGACTAGGATCTCAGGATCAGCTATGGGTCTGGAGACTGCACCCCAGCCTAGGGAGATTCAAGCTGAGGTAGTGTTTCCCCGACCTGAGTTCAAGTCCCATAGATGGCTAATAAATAAATAAATAAATAAAAATATTAATAATTTAACTAAATAAAAAATAAAGCTCCCTGGTTTGGAATTTCTGGCAGTTTTCTTTCCTAGCCTGGGATTTGAACTCAGGGTGTTGGTAAATTTGTAGCAATGTGAGGGAAGAGTTGCTACTACTTGAGTTCAAACCCCATGCCAACCACAAAATAAAAACTAAGTCACTGACCTCGGCAGGGTGAAGTAGTTGTGGAGATGGGAGGGAAGGGATGGTATGGGGAAAACAAAGAAGGAGTCAATAATGCTCAATAGGAAATGTACTCATTACCTTGCTCCTGTAACTGTAACCCCTCTGTAAAACACTTTTGCAATAAAAAAGTACAAAATAAGAGAAACGCTGTCGTTCTCAGAGAAGCAAATGTTATTAGAACAGATTGACATGCAGATGGTAGTACAAAAATAATTATTGATTTTTATAGAGTGCCAGAGATGTCTATATATATATATAGGCTACATTCCTATCAATTCTTGGGTATTTAGTATACATCCATGTAATTAATAGTATTGTTTTCATCCTTAATTATTGATGAAATCAACCACTGTCCTGAAACTATTGTGTCCATGTAATTAATAGTATTCTTTGAATGTGTCAAAAATATTCATTAAAATCCATTGGCCTCCTAAAATCACTCTATTCATATAGTAGTATTCAGAAAAAAAACTACTTCAACCTTGCCATTCATAATCTTCCATTGGTATTCCTATGAATAGAAGCGAGACACTTAGGATCTCCCTCCATTGGTAGGGGTCAGGACCCGGCTTCAAACACAGGGCCTACATTGCCATGTTGGCCTATGGCTTCCCTGGTAGTCCGCCAGCCTTCAGCAATGCCAAGTTACCAACATTCTTCAACCGGGTCATTGAGACGCAGGATGGTCACCTAGCAAAGAAAACAAATGTAAAACTGGTAGCCATCTGCAAGTTGCCAGTTTTTTTTTTTCTGTGTCGCATTAATTACGTTTTTTCTTGTCAGCCTTTGGGTCCCAGGAACCCAGGTTGGGCGGTGGGTCCTGTGGCTGTACCCCAGCCTAGAGTGATCAAAGCTGAGGCAGAATTTCCATGAGCTGAGTTCAAGCCCTGTGCTTGACAAAAGAAAAATACCTACCTACCTACCTACATACATACATACATACATACATATAGTCATTAAAAATATTTTAAAAATTATGAGGCTCCTTGGCTTGGAATTCATGCCATTTTTTCTGCCAGGCCTGGGATTTGAACTGAGGGTCTGGGTAAATCTGCAGCACTGTGGGGGATGGGGAAGATCACCATTCTGGAAGACAAGAAAGTCAGGCCTGTTTCTAGGGCCTGAATTCAAGTCCTAGCACTCGAAAAAATAACATTCATATATATTATAAGTACATGAATTTTATTGACCTACAAATTTTTACTGCATATTGCAGTTAGTGTATTCATTTTATTTTGTGTTTTATTTGTTTTTATATATTTTAGTGAATATGATTACACATATAATAGTTTTTGTATCCTATTACATAAGACATAGATTTGCCTATGCATTCTACATCGTTCCTGAGTCCCAGGAATTTCACCAATAAAGAAACCAAGTGGGACAATTGGCTTTCCACCAGGATTAAGTTTTTGGCAGTTCTGTGAATTGAAGTCAGGGCCTAGGAGGCCCACTTCATGAGTGGGTAAATGTTAGCACACCAGTTTGATGCAAGAGAATTTGGAGGGCAAATTTGAGGACATGAGATCAAGCCCTAGGAATGGCCAATATATAAACAGATAGATGATTAGACTGCAGTGTGTGTGTGTGTGTGTGTGTGTGTGTGTGTGTGTGTGTGTGTGTGTGTTGTGAGATGCTTTTAATCAGGGCTATCCCTCTACCACTGGACCACTGGAGCTACACAGCTCTACTTCTGGCTTTGTTGGCACTGAAGTAGGACAGGGATTTCAAGGACTTTCCTGCCTAGTGTGAATATGACTATGATCCTCTTATCACAGCCTTGTAAACATCAATAAGGACTTCTGAGAGCCACTGGTGCCTGCCTAATCCTTGGTCTTGCAATTCTTATACAGACCAGTGAGTTCCCTATCCTCGAGTTAAAATGGTGGGAGCTGGAGCCCACAGTTCGAATCCTGGTCCTGCCACCTCCAAATGGAAAGAGATCCTTAGAAACACATTCCTATCTATATGAATACCAATGGAACATGATGTATGTTATGATTGAATGGGCAACTCTTAAATAATTCTACGATAACATTATACACAATTACATTATAGGACATTGATTGATTTTAATCAATACTTTATGAAGCATTTAAACAATCACGTTCATTAAATGGAGGCATAATGAAATACCTAAGAATTGGGCGTCACATAATATAAAGGTGCCACTTTTTCTGCTAGGACTGGGATTGGAACTCATAGTCTGGGTAAATCTGTTGCACTGTTTTGAAAGGGGAAGCTAGCCTTCTTGAAGCCAAGAAATTCATGTCTGTTCCTTAGGTCTGAACTCTATCCCCAGTACTAGAATACATCCTACTTGTGTACATTTTAAATATATGATTTATATTTACATACATAGGTTGACTCCATATTGCATTCAGTGTAGTTATTCATTTAATTTTTGTTTTATTCATGTGTTTGTGGGGCACATGGGCAGCAATGATGGTTCTGAGAGGAAGTTGAGTGGGCACAGCCCAA
Source organism: Dipodomys spectabilis (assembly GCF_019054845.1). NCBI lineage: Eukaryota > Metazoa > Chordata > Mammalia > Rodentia > Heteromyidae > Dipodomys > Dipodomys spectabilis. The sequence continues at coordinate 3,891,050 of NW_024870787.1, forward strand.
TTGTTTACCTTAAAAACTGACTGGATAAAGCTTAGGTACATGATAGGGTGTGACCTTTACAGTGATTGGTTGGTTCCTTTCCCTCCCCTTCCATGCCTTGCAGTTTTTCCCTTTAAAAGGTGTTTGCTGTGTGGTAATAAACGAGTTCTTGCTTGACTTGACTCCCCACTGTGTCTGATTGTCTCCTGGGCTAAGGGAGACTGGGGAATGGGCGAGTGGCGTACTTACTATTCCTTGGGCCCCATCCATTTTTCAGGGGCAAACAAAGACCCAACATGTATTGACTGTTTATTTTAATGACTAATATGGCACATAGAACATTGGTTACATTGATTAAGTAGGATATAGATCTGCATATGTATTCCACTTATACCTGACACCCAGGACTTTCACAGAAAAAGAAAACATGTGTCACCATCAGTTTCTTACTCCATGATTCATTGTTTGGGCATGATGGCATCTGAACTCAAGGCCTACAGGGCCAAAATCATGAATTCGTGTGTGGCAGATGCCATCCTGGAACAAATTGAATTGATAGGCAGTTCCCAGGATCTGAGATCGAGCACAGGGGGTTGACAAAATAAGAACAGATTGACACACCGATTGTAGTACACTAATAAATACATATATCTTTACAGAGTGCCAGAGATGTCTATCCACTGTTCACTTATATATATACTACATTCCTACCAATTCTTGGGTATTTATTATGCCTCCATGTAATTAATATTTTTTTATTTTTTTTATTTTTTATTGTGAAAATAATGTACAGAGGGGTTACAATTACATGGGCAAGATAATGAGTACATTTTTTATCAAGCATTGTAGCCTCCTCCTTTGTTTCCACTTCCCATACCTTTCCATCCTCCCCTGTGCCCCGCCACCCAATCCTCCCTGCTCCCTCACCACCACCACCCCCGCACCAAAGTTGTAAAGTTCGTTTTCGACATCACGACTTGTACATCTCTTTGTTGCAATGGGTCCACCTCTATTCCTATTTAAACGATGTGTTTTTCTCCTTCCCCTCCACAAATTATACTGACATCAAGTACAGTGAAAGCAGGGGTTATACAGTGGGGGAGGGACATACAAAGCAACAAAGAAACAATCTTATGAATGTGTTAGAAACAATCACATGAAAAAACAAAAACATTTGAGTAGATATCTTAGGCTTCATTTCCCTAACATCACCTTATCTGACCTTTTCTGCTTTACTCAGACATATACTAGTTATTGCAAATATGGGAAACCATGGGATGAGGCACGAGCCTTGAGCTGAAGAGCACCCAGGCCCAGAGTTCAGGCCCCAGGATCCACAAAAATAAATAAATAAATGTTTATTATTTTGATATTTAATAAAGTATTAAGTAAATCAGTGCCCTGAAATTATTGCGTCCATGTGAGAAATAATATTCTTTTAATGTTTCATAAGATAATAAATAAAATCAATCAGCCGACTGAAATCATGAAGTCTAATTGTGTACAAGTATCATTCATGAGCACTTCATTCAACTATGACATTGATAATATTCCATCATTATTCCTGTGGATGGCAATGAATTTCTTAGGATCTCCCACCATCTGGAAGTGGCATGACTGTATTCAAACTGTAGGCCTATGTTGCTTTGTGGGACTATAGCTTCTGCAATAGCCCTCAATTAAAAAAAAATATTTAGCTCCCTGGTTGGCAATTCATGACATATATTTTTGCCAGGCCTGGGATTTGAACTCAAGGACTGGGTAAATATGCAGCATGGTGACGCAAGGGAATCTGAACATGCTTGAAGACAAAAGTCAGGCCTGTTCCCTAGGCCTGAATTCAAGCCTCAGGGCTGGAAAACATACTCCTTATATCCATTTTAAAGATAGGATTTATATTTCCATACAGCTAGTCAGACCATATTTTGTTGGGTGTGGTTATTCATATTATTTCTTGTTTTATTCATTTATTTACCATTTATTTCATTGACTCTGATGACCCCTCTACCATGTATTACCTTTTTTATATCCTATCACAGCATCCAGATTTGTAAATATGTTTTCCATCATGCCTGACACACAGGACTCTCACAGAAAAGGAAAACATGTGTCACATGTGGCTTCTTACTCTAACATTAAATTTTTGGCAGTGCTGGGATGTGAACTCAGGGTTTAGCAAGCCCAATTCATGAATGGATGAGTGTGAGCATGGCAGCCTCTAGCCAATGAAGCTGTCAGGTGGTTTCCAGGTGCTGAGTTCCAGCTCTAGTTTTGGCCAAAACAGTGATACATGGATAGGCAGAGGGTGGTATACAAATAAACATATATTCGTAAGGAGTGCCAGAGCCATCTATCTATGATTGAATGACACCTAAGACATTCCTACCAACTCTTAGGCATTTATTATACCGCCATTGAAGGAATATTATTCTTTTCATGCATAATAACCTATTAATTAAGATCAATCAGCGTCCTAGGATTATTGCATCCAATTTTAGACTAGACCCAAACATGAATTACTCTTTCAATTGGTATTCCTATGCAAAGGAACAAGTCTCTTGTGATCTCCTGCCATTGGTATGTGTCAGTACTGGGATTTGAACACGGGGCCTATGTTCACAGGTTGGCCTATGGATTCCCTGATAGCCTGTCAGCCTTCAGATATGGCAGGTCAGGTCCACTTTGCAGCCATGTTATTCAGACCCAGGATGACCACTGTGCAAAGAAAAAAAAGGAAAACCCTCAGCCCTCTGCAGCTTGCCACTTTTTGTGCTATACTACGTTTTTTTTTTCTTCCTGAAAGCCCTCTGGGCCTAGGATCCCTAGATTGGCTATGAGTCCGAGGGTGCCCCACCCTAGGGCGATTGAAGCTGAGGCAGAGTTGCCATGAGCTGAGTTCAAGCCCCATGTTGGCAAAATACAGAATAAATAAAAATATTAATTAATTATTTAACTAAATTAAAAAAGGAATAAAGCTACCTTGTTTTGAAATTCTACCAGTTTTCTTTCCTAGCCTGGGATTTGAACTCAGGGTCTTGGTAAATATGTACCAATGTGAGGAAAAGTGCAGATGTGGCACTACTTGAGTTCAAACCCCATGCAAATCCAAAAATAAAAATTAAGTCACTGAGCTCGGCAGGGGGAGTAGTTGTGGAAATGGGAGGGAAGGAATGGTAGGGGGAAAACAAAGGAGGAGGCAACAATGTTCAATAGGAAATGTACTCATTGCCATGCTCATTTAACTGTAACCCCTCTGTACAACATTTTTACAATAAAAAAAATGAAAAAAGTAGTACTCAGACAAGCATTCTGCGGTTAAGAAAAAGGTGTCTGATAGATATACAAAATTCTACACTGCTTTTTTTTAATGTTCAATACGTAACTGAATAAACAAAACTACTACCATTAAAAAAAAATTAAGGCACTGTCTTGGAACTGGGGCCAGTATTTCCATCACTGCTGGGATTTGATCTCACCATCCAGGTAACTCTTTTGCACGATGGATGAAGGCAAAGCTCACTGTCCTTGAGGAAAAGAAATTCAGGCTAGAGTTGCCAGTGTCTGAATGAAGGCCCTGCAATGGAAAAAAAAATTCTATATATGTGTAATATATGATATATATTTACTTATATATGTTTATTATATATTATAATTTTTATGATTGATTTTGTATTTATTTTATTTTTTACTTTTCATTTACTTATTGTTTATTGTATTTAGTATTATTATACACATAATGTTTAGTACATGTTGTACATCTATTATAAATTTATACACAATAATTTAGGACATTGACTCGTTTTTATTAATATTTTATTAAGTGTTGAAACATGATACATAATTAAATGGAAGCATTTGTCACAGTCTTCACATGTTTAGGGTCTCTCTTAAATATGAACTTTGTCTTCTTTATCTTTAGAACCTTCCTATAGGAATTTCTTTAGATGATTTTTACTTAGAAGCCTTTTCTTGGGGATAGGTAAGTTGAGGGATAAAATTTTAAGGGTGGGGCTAGAAATGTGGCTTAGTGGTAGAGAGTTGGCTCAGCATGCATGAATGGTAAGGTTTGAATCCTCAGTGCCACATAGTCAGAAAAAGCCAGAAGCTCTGGAGTGGCTCAAGTGGTACAGTGCTAGGCTTGAGAAAAATGAGCTCAGAGACAGTACCCAGGCCTTTAGTTCAAGCCCCAGGTCTGGCAAAAACAGCAGGCCACATGCCTATGGCTCACAGAAGGAACCTTAGCTTCTCAGGAGGCTAAGATCTGAAGATCACAGTTCAAATACAGCCTAGGCAAGGGAAACCTGTTAGACTCTTACCTCCAATGAACCACAAAAAGACCACATGTGGTGCTGTGTGTCAAGTGGTAGAGTGTTCGCTTTGAGCTGAAAGGCTCAGCGACTGTGCCCAGGCTTGAGTTTGAGACAGAAAACTGGAAATAAAGTGAGGGTTAAGCAAATTACCTTTCCTATTTGTTAATTAGGAAAACATTCTCTGGAAAAATGAATGTTCAAGTACACCAGAATTGGAGTTAGAGCTCAAGCTGCAATAGTAGCCCATCCATATGCATAGCCTCTCAGACTCTAGCATTATAACCTTATGTCTGAAAGGTCCAATGTTGAAAGAACAAATAAGATGCCCAAGCCCTTTGTGATAAGCAGTTGACTTGTAATGCCAATGTTATTACAGTTCTGAACCTAGCAGAGCACCAGTAGCTCAAGCCCATTACGCTAGCTCAGGAGGCTGAAGTCTGAGGATCACAGGATGAAGCCAGCCAGTGCTGGAACGTCTATGCCACTCTGACTTCTATTGCTGACAGGTCAGATGTTCAAGATCTTCCTGTGTTTCCCTTGGTAATGAGAAGTTACTTGCACTCTAAATGTTCTTAGAGTTCTTGAGTTATAAAAGCAGGCAAGAAACATCATTGACCAATCCTGGGTTCACATGAAGTTCTCAGCTTCTAAGCCATAGACCTCTTAGCAGGAAGAACTCCAGTGTAACAATATTTGAAGGCAGAAAACAGTTTCAAAAGCCAGACTAGGTGAAGAGACCTAGGCCTACAGGATTACGAGACAGAATTTACACAATCAACAGGTAAGTGAGCTGCAAAACCACTTCAGTCCTTCCAGACACGGCCACCAATGAGGGGTAACCTGAAACATTTGTCAGAGTTACACAAGGATCAGGCTTTTCTCAGCCTCTTCAAACAATGACTAATTAACCTTCCTCCCCCAGGTGAAGGGAACCCCAGGCTATCTTTAGGTTAACAATAGAGAACCTTGCTGCTTGGTCTTAGGGAGTGGGTTTTTTTCTATTGGGATAATACTGTACAGAGGGGTTACAATTACATGGGCAAGATAGTGAGTACATTTCTTATGAAGCATTGTAGCTTCCTCCTTTGTTTACCTTCCCAACCATTCCCATCCTCCCTTTCCCCCCAACCCAATACTCCCCCCCAAGTTGTAAAGTTCGTTTTCGACATGACAAATTGTACTTCTCGTTGTTGCAACAGGTCCACCTGTATCCTTATTTAAACGACTTGTTTTTCCCCCTCCCCTCCACAAATTATACCGACATCAAATACAGTGAAAGCAGGGGTTGTACTGTGGGGGAGGGATATACAAAGTAACAAAGAAATAATCTTAGAATTGCATTAGAAACAAATGCATAAAAGAAAAAAAAACATTAAATATACATATCTTAGGGTTCATTTTCCTAACATCACCTTATCTGACCTTGTCTGCCTGACTCATACATATACTAGATATTGCAAATGAGGGAAATCATGGGACCTATGTTTCTTTAGGCCTGGCTTACTTCACTTAATATAATTTTTTCCAAGTCTTTCCATTTCCTAACAAATGGGGCAATGTCATTCTTTCTGCTGGAGGGATAGAATTATATTGTGTATCTATACCCCATTTTCTTGATCCATTTATCTTCTGAGGGGCATCTGGGTTGGTTCCAGATCTTAGCTATGGTAAATAATGCTGCTATATGCTGACATAAAGGGGATACAAATAGGGAAAGAAGAAATAAAACTCTCCCTCTTTGCAGATGACAAGATCTTGTATTTAAAGAATCCCATAGACTCCACTCCCAAATTACTCAAGATGCTTCAAAACTTTGGCAAAGTAGCAGAGTATAAAATTAACCCCCCAAAATCAATGGCTTTTCTGTATACCAACAATGAGAAAAGTGGGGTTGAAATTACAAAAGCAACTCCATTTGTAATAGCTCCACAAAAAATAAAATACCTAGGAATTATCTTAACCAGAGAACTGAAGGACCTCTATGATAAAAACTTTAAAAATCTAGTTCAACAGATACATCTATTCGACATCAAACAACTATATGTTAAAGGGCTTCGAACCGCAGAGAGGAATTTGGAAAACCAGAGATTATTAGGGCTAGGGAGAGATGTGGGTAAAAAATAGGAATAGATTGGTGTGGGGAGGCACAGGGAGAGTTAATTATGTCCTAATCACAATGCAGGAAATAGGTTGGGTAGGTTGCAAGTAGAGAGAAAAAGAAGAAAGGGAAAGGGGAATGAAAAGAGACCAGAAAAAAAAATAGAAAGGTAAAAATTAATGTTATTTTAGAGATTAAAAGACCATCTATTTATAGAGGAATATGAATATGTTGAGAGAAAGGGAGGGACATAGAGGAGATGTGAAAAACTTTAAAAAAATGCTTAAAATATTATATAGGTATAAAGAGGTAGTACTGCTATTAATGAATTTAAGTCTCAGAGGTTTTGAATTGAGTAATAAGTTTGTGGATTAAGTGTGTACACAATGGGGGATAGGGTCTACTGGTTAACTACAGGTTTATCTGAGGATGTGCAGGACAAGAGTTAAGTCACATAAAGAAGAACAAAGAGGAAAAGATGGAAAGGATAGGAAAGTGAGAAGAAAAGATCAGAAGTTCAGTAGAGCTAGACAAAAAACAAAAAGATAATTAAGAATGAAAGAAAAAGAGAAAGAAGACAAGAAAGGAAAACACACATTCACGTATGACTAAAAAAAAAATTATAAGAGGAGAAAAAAAAAGTTATTGGAAAACAATTATTTTTTCAGAAGAGGCAAAAATTAAAGATTAATAAAAGTTTTAGAAAAGCAAAAAAAATTTTTTATATATATAAGGTAACAAAAAACGAAAAAAAAACAAAACAAAAAAAAAGAAAAGAAAAGAAGAAGAAGAAGAAGAAGAAGAAAAAAAGTTCTTTGATTTTTTTTTTGGGGGGAGGGGTGGGAAGAGTCCTGTATCTCCCTTTTGTCTGTAACCAGAGTCTGGTTGGAGTCTCTGGTCAGCTTGAGGTCCTGTGGCTTGATTGGTTTCTTAAGTCAGTTTGTTGGAACAGGCAGAAAAATGCTCTGCTTTACCTAAGATTTTGAGATCCCCCTCCCAGGTTAGTTTACTGGGAGGGTGATCTGCTTTGAGAATCACAAAAGAGGGGGATGCAGTGATGAGGCTAGGTTCTGGGTAGAGTTGAGGCCTTTCAACAAACAATAGCTTTTCCCTGGAGCTATTTTGTGAAAAAAAACTCACAGCACCCAGCCTGGAGCCATTCTCAGGGTTTCTGTTTTTCAATTGATTGTGGTGGCTCAATAGACGCAGAAAAAGCATTCGACAAGATCCAACACCCCTTCCTGATGAAGGTTTTGGAAAAATTAGGAATCCATGGAACATTCCTCAATACAATAAAGGCTGTATATGACAAACCTACAGCCAGCATTATACTCAATGGTGAAAAACTAAAGCCATTTCCTCTTAACTCAGGAACAAGAAAAGGATGCCCACTCTCTCCACTTCTCTTCAATCTAGTATTAGAATGCCTAGCTACAGCAATAAGACAAGATGCAGACATAAAAGGGATCCAAATAGGGAAAGAAGAAATAAAACTCTCCCTCTTTGCAGATGACATGATCTTGTATTTAAAGAATCCCATAGACTCCACTCCCAAATTACTCAAGCTGATTCAAAACTTTGGCAAAGTAGCAGGTTATAAAATTAACCCCCCCAAAATCAATGGCTTTTCTGTATGCCAACAATGCGAAAAGTGTGGCTGAAATTAGGAAAGCAACTCCATTTGTAATAGCCCCACAAAAAATAAAATACCTAGGAATTAACTTAACTAAAGAAGTGAAGGACCTCTATGATGAAAACTTTAAAATCTTGAAAAAGGAAATCAACACAGAACTTAAAAAATGGCAAATCCTCCCATGCTCCTGGATTGGAAAGATTAACATCGTGAAAATGGCAATACTTCCAAGGCTATCTACAAATTCAACGCAATACCTATCAAAATTCCACCCTCATTCTTCAAGGAAATAGAAGAGGCAATCCAAAAATTCATATGGAACAATAAAAGACCCCGAATAGCAAAAACGCTCCTCAACGGAAAGAACACTGCTGGAGGAATATCAATACCAAATTTCAAACTCTACTATAAAGCCATAGTAATCAAAACAGCTTGGTATTGGCATAAGAACAGACCTCAGGACCAATGGAATAGAATTGAAAACCCAGAAATGAACCTACAGACCTATAGCCATCTAATCTTCGATAAGGGAGCTAAAACAATAGAATGGAAGCCAGACAGCCTCTTCAGTAAATGGTGCTGGCAAAACTGGTTAACTACATGTAGAAAACTAAAGCTAGATCCTTATATATCACCCTGCACCAGAATCAACTCCAAATGGATCAAAGACCTTGAACTCAAAGCAGACACTCTGAAAACATTACAGGAAGGAATAGGAGAAACCCTGGGTCTCCTTGGCTCAGGCCGAAATTTTCTGAATAGAGACCCGGAAACACAACAAATCAAAGAAAGGTTGGACAAATGGGATTGTATAAGGTTGCAGAGCTTCTGCAGGGCAAATGACATAGCTAGCAAGATCAATAGAAAGCCCACGGACTGGGAGAAGATCTTTACTAGCCATACAACGGACAAGGGTCTCATATCTAAAATCTACTTGGAACTCAAAAAATTAAACCACCCAACAACAAATCCTCAAAGAAACAACTGCCCAATAAGTAAGTGGGCGAAAGACTTAAAGAGAAGCTTCTCTGAAGAAGAAATAAGGATGGCCAATAGACACATGAAGAAATGTTCAACATCCCTAGCCATAAAAGAAATGCAAATCAAAACAACATTGAGATATCACCTCACTCCAGTTAGAACAGCAAAAATCAAGAACTCTAACAACAACAGATGCTGGAGGGGATGTGGACAGAAAGGAACCTTACTTCATTGTTGGTGGGAATGTAAACTTGTTCAACCACTTTGGAAAGCAGTATGGAGGTTCCTCAAAAGACTCCACATAGAGCTCCCCAATGACCCAGCAATCCCACTTTTGGGCATTTACCCAAATGATCACAAACAAGGCCACACTAAAGCTACCAGCACAGCTATGTTTATTGCAGCATTATTTACCATAGCTAAGATATGGAACCAACCCAGATGCCCCTCAGGAGATGAATGGATCAAGAAGATGTGGTATATATACACAATGGAATTCTATGCCTCCATCAGAAAGAATGACATTTCCACATTTATTAGGAAATGGAAAGGCTTGGAAAAAATTATATTAAGTGAATAAGCCAGGCCCAAAGAAACATAGGTCCCATGGTTTCCCTTATTTGCAATATCTAGTATAGGTATGAGTCAAGCGGAAAAAGTCAGAGAATGTGATGTTAGGAAAACGAACCCACAAATATGTATTTTAATGTTTCTGTTTCTTTCATGCATGTGTTTCTAATGCATTTATAAGATTATTTCTTTGTTGCTTTAGATGTCCCTCCCCCACAGTGTAACCCCCGCTTTCACTATATTTGATGTCAGTATAACATGTGGAGGAGACGGGGACAAACAAGTCGTTTAAGGATTCAGGTGGACCTGTTGCAACAATGAGAAGTACAAAATGTCATGTCAAAACCAGCTTTACAATGTCGGTGGGGGGGGGGAGGGAGGGTATGATTGGGTGGGGGGGGAGGGGGGAGGCTGGGAAGGGAGGTGAAGGGTAAACAAAGGAGGAGGCTGCAATGCTTGGTAAGAAATGTATGCATTATCCTGCCCATGTAATTGTAACCCCTCTGTACAGTATGTTCTCAAATAAAATAAAATTAAATTAAAAAAAAAAACTTTAAAAACTTAAAAAGGAAATCAAAACAGAACTTAGAAAATGGCAAAAAAAAAAAAAAAACATGCTTCTGTATTGGAAAGATTAATATCGTGAAAATGGCAATACTTCCCAAGGTTATCTACAAATACAATGCGATACCTATCAAAATTCCAAACTCATTCTACATGGAAATAGAAGAGGCAATCCAAAAATTCATATGGAACAATAAAAGATCCCGAATAGCAAAAACGCACCTCAACGGAAAGAACAATGCTGGAGGAATATCAATACCAAATTTCAAACTCTACTATAAAGCCATAGTAATAAATACAGCTTGGTCCTGGCACCAGAACAGACCTCAGGACCAATGGAATAGAAATGAAATCCCAGAAATGAACCTACAGACCTATAGCCATCTAATCTTTGATAAGAGACCTACAAAAATAGAATGGAAGAAAGACAGACTCTTCAGTAAATGGTGCTGGCAAAATTGTTTAACTACTTATAGAAAACTATAGCTAGATCCTTATATATTACCGTGCACCAGAATCAACAACAAATGCATCAAAGAACTCGGAGTCAAAGCAGACACTCTGAAAACCTTACAGGATGGAATAGGAGAAACCCTAGGTCTCCTTGGTGCAGGCCGAAATTTTTTTAATAGAGACCCAGAAACACAACAAATCAAAGAAAGGTTGGACAAATGGGATTGCATGAAATTGCAGAGCTTTTGCATGGCAAAGGACATAGCTAGCAAGATCAATAGAAAGCCCATGGATTGGGAGAAGATATTCACTAGCCATACAACGGACAAGAGTCTTATATCTAAAATATACTTGGAACTCAACAAATCAAATCCCCCAACAACAAATCCTCAAAGAAACAACTGTCCAATAAATAAGTGGGCTAAAGACTTAAAGAGAAACTTCTCTGAAGAAGAAAGAAGGATGGACATTAGACATATGAAGAAATGCTCAGCCTCCCTAGCCATAAAAGAAATGCAAATCAAAACAACATTGCAATACCACCTCACACCAGTTAGAAGGGCAAAAATCAAGAACTCTAATAACAACAGATGCTGGAGGGGATGTGGACAGAAGGGAACCTTACTTCATTGTTGGTGGGAGTGTAAACTTGTTCAACCATTTTGGAAAGTAGTATGGAGGTTCCTCAAATGACTCCACATAGAGCTCCCTTATGACCCAGCAGTCCCACTTTTGGGCATTTATCCAAATGTTTACAAACAAGACCACACTAAAGCTACCAGCACAACTATGTTTATTGCAGCATTATTTACCATAGCTAAGATCTGGAGTGGGTTTTTGGCTCTTCATATGTCAGATTTGAAGGCCCTTCTTCTACCTTCGCCAGTCAATTATCCTTCCTTCATTCTCCACATCATTAATGCAAATTCCCAGTCCAATGAGAGGCAGAACCCTTTCTCTTCTGGCTCCAAGAACCTGAGTTAGAACCTGCCTCTGACCTCTTGACTCTGGGGCCCTCGGCTGCCTGAGAAGTGGGAAAGATACAGTCTTCCTGTTCTGTGGTTGTGTGAAGACCATGTTGGTGTCCTGAAACACTGCAGAAGACCTCATGACTGGGAAGTGTTCCCTTCTTTCCTCCTGACATCCAAGTCCAATTCTGGCTTTTTATTGATGTGCTACTGAGGAATCAAACACAGGGCTTCTTGTATGCTAGACAAGCACTCTCTCACTAATCCACATTCCCAGCCCCCTCATCTTTTTCTTAATGGTAATTTTTACATAATTATGCTACCATTTTATGTCCCCAATTTTAATTTTCTGAATACTGGTTACTTCTAAGAAACCTGATCTTCTGCCTGGTTTCCCTGCCTGGTTTGTGACTGTTCCTGCATTGGCCTCATAATAAAATGTAAATAAAGGCTGCTGAGGGTGACATGCTTTAGGCAGATGGCTACACAGATTGTTGTGTATGTCTGTTTATTGCCACTCCTGGACCTTGAACTCAGGATCTGGGCACAGTCCATGAGCTGCTTTACTTAAGGCTAGCCCTCCAACACTGGAGTCATATGGCTATACTTCTGGCTTTTTTGGCCCTGAAGTTGGACAGGGCTCTCAAGGACTTTTCTGCCTAGGGTGACTTTGACCATGATCCTCCTATCACAACCTTGTAAGTATCAAGGAGGACTTCTGAGAGCCACTGGTGCTTGCCTAATCATTGGTCATGTTGTAATTCTTGAACAAACCAGTGAGTTTCCTATCCTTGCGTGAGAGCTGGAGCCCACAGTTCGAATCTTGGTCCTGCCACCTCCAAATGGCAGGAGATCCTAAGAAACTTATTCCTATCCATATGAATACAAATGGAATGTGATGTATGTCATGATTGAATGGGAAGTTCTTAAATGATTCTAGGATAAAATTGTAAATAATTAGATTATAATACACAGATCAATTTAATTAGTACTTTATGAAACATTTAAACAATCACATTCATTAAATGGAGGCATAATGAAATACTTCAGAATCGGGTGTCACATAGTATAGAGGTGCCATTTTTTCTGCCAGGACTTTCTTTAGTTAATTTTCAGATCCCATTTTCTGAATGTAATTTGGTATATGAAACTAGGATATATTATAAATCAATTATTCAAACAGTTTTTATCAGAAATGTTTACAGCGAAATATAAAGATAAATCCAAATTATATATATTTTGAAGACAGTTCTTGGTTAGTCCTCTTCTCATATTCCCCTTTCCCTTTATGAGAATAATACACATTGTAAGGTAATGCTTAGAATGTTTCAGTGAGATAGGTTGACTTTAAACCAGTGAGTTACTCTATGTTGCATTTTGTTTACTTTATATCCAGAAAAGCTAAATTCTTACTTTATCGTTTTCCTTAGGCTTTATACTCAGATTTAATCTCTGATGGGTGACAAATAAAGATATAAACATTTTTTAACAGTGGCTAAATTTAGGCTGAGGAATCTAGGTACAATGTAACTCATGCAGATAGGCCTTATAAGTAATGAGACCCTGGTATCAAAATGTTAACCAATGCTTACTGGTGTCATGCTTATGAGATTTTGTGTATTATAAACAGTGGTTATTAGAATGTTTTTGGAATCAAAATCATTTCATGGGTTAGGAACAGAAGAGAGACATTATACACAGAACAAAATTTAAGGAGGCATTCAAAATTAGTTACCAAGATATACATCATGTAACACAATATTTTGAAAATGCAAACTGAAGGAAATAATTTATGAAAAACATCAACATTTACAATAAACACAGAATCACTATGACTGATTTTTCTCTTATCCCAGTTGCAATACGGATTACATAATGACTTTTCTCGTGATATGTTTAGTTAAGTTTTGATATTTAGTTGGAGAAGTTATGCTCTTTCATATATTCATTTGTCAGATCAAAGAGGAAATGAATTCCATGCCAGAGTCAACATCCATAATAATGTTACAGATGTATCCTGCTACTTTGCCAAAGTTTCAAATCAGCTTGAGTAACTGGGCTCTTTTTTTGGATCTAAATAAATAGGTATGCAATTTTGTCAGTACTAGAACGATTTTGACCACCATTTGTTAAGCTATTATTTTCCAGAAACTATTTCTCTCTTTTCATGAGATTTTTAATTTCATTTATATCATGTGTTGATGTTCTCCTTTAGATTACCCACATTCAATCTTCTACAAAGTGTAATTTGGAATAGTTTGAAGTATATTCACTCTTGTATACTGCTCAAATTCTATTAGTTGCATATTTTTTCTTGTTAAATCAGTAGGAATTAGTTCTCAATATGAATAATATTGGACTTATTCATTGCTTTTCTGAATTTTTTAAGTATGCTTTGATTTTGTTATTTTATTCTTTTAAATATTTGCAGATCTCACTCCGCATACAGACACATTCGTTTTAAACATTTTGATCCATTCAAGGGGTTTGCTACATTAGGTTCATCTAGATGAATTTAATTACAAATTAACACAACCATATTTCTGAAACACAGTTTTCTTTATGGCTCTACTCCAAGTTAACATGTTTTTGAGGTTTTTTTGCTTAAAAAAAACTGGGCAAAACATGTTTTTGTTCCTGGCGGAGTTCTACTTTGTTGGTTGTTTTTCCAGTTGTGGTGACTTCAACATATGTGTGTGTTTTATTTCAATTGTTTTGTGTCAATATTTTGTTCCATATAACAGAAATTATAACATTCATATAACAGTGATTTAGAACTTTTCCAAATAGATTCTAAGAGAGACACTGGAAATTTTGTGACAACTGGGAATGGGCAGGTCTTCATAGTGGAGGGGATAGCAGAATAACAGACATTGTTTCACATGATTTTAATTCTTCCTTCTCTTGTCTATTTCCAATGGTATTACTTCAAAGACTTTAGTGGAAAGATAATATTTTTGCCTGTATGAATTCAGAATTTTTGATTCAGTTGGGACACATTACATATTGATATTTCATTTTAACTCGGAAAACTTCTTTCCTAATTAATGTACTTAACCTATATTTGGATACTGTGTTGAAAAAAAAAAAGTTTTGTTCATTAGGTCACAGCAATTAATGCCAGGAATGTGCTTAGATGTCAGGTGAAGAGTAATTCTGGAAATTCAAAGATTCCAGGCTTTTGAATGGTCACTGCTAATCACAATGAGAAGGGTAGTCTAAGTGAGATTTAGAAACCTTTTGGCCAGTCCTGGCACCAAAAACACAGAGGCTAATTAACAGTTGTGACAGAAGAGAAGGAATAACTCCAGATGAAAGGATTAAGTGATAGTCAATAAGGTATAGCAGAAACCGTTCTAAGGAACCATTTTTGGTTATTGAAGAACAAGTTATCAACTAGGCTTATTCCTCATTGCCTTTAACATTCTAAATCTCTTAGGATAGTTCTTAATCTCTGTGTGATAAACATATAACCTTCTAGCCTGTTCTTTCATACCTGATCTCTTTTGCTTTCTAAAAACCTGTCTTTCTTTATTTCTCTATGAACATTTCCTATTATTAAATATACCTACACAGAGGGAAGAGATGGTAATCTAAGGGTCCCATAGCTCATGAGGCAATAATGTAACAAAATGGAAAAGGAGGACACATTTATTGCTACCTCAATTATTCTGAAAAGCTGCAATGTCACATCATTTGATTCAGATTTCCATTCTTTTTATACTTAGTGTCATTAAGTGACTAAATGCAAAATGAGCCAGGTGCTGGTGGATTATGCCTGTAATCCTGGCTATTCAGGAGTTTGAGACCAGAGGATTGTGGTTCAAAGCCAGCCTGGTCAGGAAAGTCCATGAAACCCTTATCTTCAATTAACCACAAGAAACCTGGAAGTGGTGCTGTAGCTAAAGTAGAGCACTCAACTTGAGCTGAAGAGCTGAGGGACAGTGCCCAGGATCAGAGTTCAAGCCCCAAGACCAAGAAAAAACTGCAAATATGACTTTAAGTTTCCCCAAAAGGAATGATGAAGTCAATAGTAATCTTGCCAAGCAGAGAAAGTAATTCTAAAATGATTCAGTGCACCTATATTTACTGAGTTATTTAAGTTATGGATCCTTTGCTGAACATATTTTCTTCTTTTACAAATTGTCAATTATTAACCTAATAATAAGCTTCATCTAGTATTTCTTGGTTCAAAAGTGAAGTCCATAAAGTTGATGTCACTTAACTTTCTTACTGTCTTAGTTCAAAGCCAAACCAGACAGGAGAGTGTGTCAAATTCTTATATGTAATTAAAAACCAAAAAAGCCAGAAGTGCAGTTTTGGCTCAAACAGTAGAGTACAAGCTTTGGGGGCAGGTGGGCAGGGACATTGTACAAGGACAGCGTACAGCCTCTGAGTTCAAGCCCCAGAACCAGCACAAACTAAACAAACAAAACAAACACCAGGTATTTTTCTGGGAGCCTCCTTAAAAGGAGTACTGGTCTGAGAAGAGGCTGCTTTTGCTGATCATACTCACTGGATACTGCTTTTTTGGAATCCTTATTGCTATGGAATACTCCGGACCAGACTAAAGGAATTGATAACTGAGTCCTGCAACAAGAAAATCATCTCAGGAGTGAAACATACATGCATAAGACACTTTAAAACATCCATGTCTTTGTTTCTTTGCAGCAGAACACTTTTAAAACACATATTTCCTTTTGTTCTATGCTGGCCTTCAAATGGCATATTGTTTCCTTTTGTAATACTCTCAATCATAAGTTTACAGACAAGTTTTATATGAGTAAAGAACACACTCCAAAAGTCTTTAGCCCCCTTATTAATTGGGCAGTTGTTTCTTTGTAGATTTGTTTTTGGGGAATTTAATTTTTTAAGTTCCAGGTATGTTTTAGATATGAGACCCTTGTCCATTGTATGGCTAGTGAAGATCTTCTCCCAATCCGTGGGCTTTCTATTGATGTTGCTAGCTATGTCCTTTGCCATGCAAAAGCTCTGCAATTTCATGCAATCCCATTTGTCCAAACGTTCACTGATTTGTTGAGTTTCTGGGTCTCCATTAAGAAAATTTCGGCTTGTGCCAAGGAGACCTATGGTTTCTCCTATTCCATCCTGTAATGTTTTCAGAGTGTCTGCTTTGACTCCGAGATCTTTGATGCATTTGTTGTTGATTCTGGTGCACGGTAATATATAAGGATCTAGCTATAGTTTTCTATAAGTAGTTAACTAATTTTGCCAGCACCATTTACTGAGGAGGCTGTCTTTCTTCCATTCTATTTTTTTAGCTCCCTTACCAAAAATTAGATGGTTATAGGTCTTTAGGTTCATTTCTGGGTTGTCAATTCTATTCCCTTGGCCCTGGATTCTGTTCTTGTTCTCGGACCAAGCTTTTTTTTTTATTGTGAAAATACAGTACAGAGGGGTTAAATAACATGTGCAAGATAATGAGTACATTTCTTATCAAGCATTGTAGCCTCCTATTTGTTTCCCCTTCCCATCCCTTTCCATCCTCCCCAGGTCTCCCCCCAGCGAATCCTCCTTATCCACCTGCCCTCTCACACCAAAGTTATAAAGTTTGTTTTTCGACATAAGGTCTTGTATATCTCATTGTTGCAATGGGTCCACCTGTATCCCTGATTTAATGATTTGTTTTTTCCCTTCCCCTTCTCAAATTACACAAACATCATATACAGTAAAAGCAAGGGTTATATCATGGGGGAGGGACATACAAAGGATCCAATAAATAATCTTCTAAATATTTTAGAAACAATCTCATGAAAGAAAAAAAAAACATTTGAATACATAGCTTAGGGTTCATTTCCCTAACATCAACTTATCTGACCTTTTCTGCTTAATTCAGATATATACTAGTTGTTGCAAATAAGGAAAGCCATGGGACCTATGTACCTTTAGGCCTGCCTTACTTCACTTAATATAATTTTTCCAAGTCTTTCCATTTCCTAACAAATGGGGCCATGTCATTCTTTCTGATGGAGGCACAAAATTCCACTGTGTACATATACGACATTTTCTTGATCATTCATCTACTGTGGGGCATCTGGGTTGGTTCCAGATCTTAGCTATGGTAAATAATGTTGCAAGAAACATAGTTGTGCTGGTAGCTTTAGCTTGGTCTTGTTTGTGATCATTTGGGTAAATGCCCAAAAGTGGAATTGCTGGTACGTAGTGGAGCTCTATGTGGAGTCTTTAGAGGAACTTCCATAGTGCTTTCCAAAGTGGTTGAACAAGCTTACGCACCCACCAACAATGTCCACATCCACTCCAACATCTGTTGTTATTAGAGTTCTTGATTATAGCCATTCTAACTGAGATGCGGTGGTATCTCAATGTTGATTTGATTTGCATTTCTTTTATGGCAAGAGAGGTTGGGAATTTCTTCATGTGTCTATTGGCCATCCTTCTTTCCTCTTCAGAGGAGTTCCTCTTTAAGATTTTAGCCTACTTATTAACTGGGCAGTTGTTTCTTTGAAGATTTGTTGTTGGGGGATTTAATTTTTTCATTTCCAGGTATATTTTAGATATGAGACCCTTGTCCATTATATGACTAGTGAAGATCTCCCAATCCGTGGGCTTTCTTTTGATCTTGCTAGCTATGTCCTTTGCCATGCAGAAGCTCTGCAATTTCACGCAATAGTATTTGTCCAAACTTTTTATGATTTTTTTGTGTTTCTGGGTCTCTATTAACAAAATGTCATCCTGTGCCAAGATTTACCTAGGGTTTCGTCTATTCCGCCATGTAATGTCTTCAGGGTGTATGCTTTGTCTCTGGTCTTTGATCATTTTGGAGTTGATTCTGGTGCACGGTGATATATAAGGATCTAGATTTAGTTTTCTACAAGTAGTTAACGGTTTTTGCCAGAACCATTTACTGAAGAGGCTGTCTTTCTTCCATGCCATTTTTTTAGCTCCCTTATCGAAGATTAGATGGCTATATGTCTGTAGGTTCATTTCTGGGTTTTCAATTCTATTCCATTGGTCCTGAGGTCTGTTCTTGTGCCAGTACCAAGCTATTTTGATTACTATGGCTTTGCAGTAGAGCTTGAAATTTGGTATTGATATGCCTCCAGCACTGTTCTCTCTGTTAAGGGTTGTTTTTGCTATTCGAGGTTTTTTATGTTTCATATGAATTTTTGGATTGCCTCTTCTATTTCCTTCAAGAAGGAGGTAGGAATATTGATAGGTATTGCATTGAATTTGTAGATAGCCTTGGGAAGTATTGCCATTTTCACGATGTTAATCTTTCCAATCCAGGAGCATGGGAGGTTTTGCCCTTTTCTAAGTTCTGTTTTGGTTTCCTTTTTCAAGATTTTAAAGTTTTCATCATAGAGGTCCTTCACTTCTTTGGTTAAGTTAATTCCTAGTTATTTTATTTTTTGAAGGGCTATTGCAAATGGAGTTGCTTTCCTAATTTCAGCCACACTATTCTCATTGTTGACATACAGAAAAGCCATTGATTTTTGAGGGTTAATTTTATACCCTGCTACTTTGTCAAAAGTTTTGGATCAACTTGAGTAATTTGAGAGTGGAGTCTATGGGATTCTTTAAATACAACATCATGTCATCTGAAAAGAGGGAGAGTTTTACTTCTTCTTTCCCTACTTCAATCCACTTTATGTTTGCATTTTGTCTTATTGCTATAGCTAGGCATTCTAATAATAGATTGAAGAGCAGTGGGGAGAGTGGACATCCTTGTCTCGTTCATGATTTTAGAGGAAATGGCTTTATTTTTTCACCATTGAGTATAATACTGGCTGTAGGTTTCTCATATACAGCCTTTATTGTATTGAGGAAGGTTCCATAGATACCTAATTTTTCCAGAACAATAATCATAAAGGGGTGTTAGATCTTGTCAAATTTTTTTCTGCATCTATTGAGATAACCATGTGGTTCTTATCCTTGCTCGTGTTGATGTGATGAATTATGTTAATTGATTTGCATATATTGAACCAGCTTTGCATCCCTGAAATGAACCTTGTTTGATCGTGGTGTATGATTTTTTGGATGAATTGTTGAAGTCGATTGGCCAAAATTTTGTTGAGAAATTTTGCATCAATGTTCATCAAAGAAATGCGTCTATAGTTCTCTTTCTTTGATGAGTCCATGCCTGGTTTTGGGATGAGGGTTATTATAGCTTCATAGAATGAATTCGGGGTAGTGAATTTTCTCTTTCAATTTCATTGAAGAGTTGAAGCAATATTTGTGTGAGTTTTGATTTGAAGGCCTTGTAGAATTCTGCTGTAAAACCATCTGGTCCTTTTCTTAGATGGGAGCCCGCTTATTGCTGTTTCTATTTCAATGCTTGATATGGGCCTGTTACTATGGCTTAACTCATCTTGGTTTAGTTTCCCCATATTGATATTTGCTATAAAAAGATCCATTTCTGCCAAGTTCTCAAACTTATGACCTTAAACGTTTGAGAAGTATTCCCATATAATGTTCTGAATCTTGGTTGTTTTTGTGGTAATGTTTCCATTCTCATCTCTGAGTTTATTTATTTGGGTGCATTCTCATCTTTTTCTGATAAGATTTGCTAAGGGTCTGTTTATTTTGTTAATTTTTTCCAAGAACCAACTCTTTGTTTTGTTGATTCTTTCTATGGTCTTTTTGGATTCTAATTAATTTAAATTCTGATTTAATTTTAATTATTTCTTTCCATGTACTAGATTGGGGTTTATCTTGCTGCTCTTTTTTCAAGGAGGCTCAGATGTCTCATTAAATTGTTGGTTTCAGATCTCTCCAACTTGTTGATGTAGGAACTCAGATCTATACCTTGCCTCTGAGTACTGCATTTGCTATGTCGCAGAGGAGCTGGCAATTTGTGTGTACATTTTTGTTGAATATCATGAATGCTTGAATTTCATGTCTAATCACTTCCATGACCAATGGTGGTCCAACAGTGTTGTTCAGCCTCCATGGGTTACAGGACTTTCTTTGGTGCATTTTGGTTTTGAGTTCTAATTTTCTTCCTCTGTGGTCTGAGAGAATGCAAGGTATAATTTCAGTGTTTCTGAATTTGGACAAGTTTGCTTTGTGACCTAAAATGTGATCTATTTTGGGAAATGTTGCATGTGCTGCTGAGAAAAACGTGTATTCTGATGCTGCCAGTTGAAATATTCGGTAAATGTCTGTTAAATCTAGTTAATCTATGCAGTTTTTTAGGTCTGCAGTTTCTCTGTTGAGTTTTTGCCGAGTTGATCTATCTAGTGGGGAGAGTGGTGTGTTAAAGTCCCCAACAATTAATGTCTTTGGGTCTATGTGCGATTTGAGGGAAAGTAGTTTTTCTTGGATAAATTTGGGTGCTCCGTTGTTTGGAATATAGATAGAATTATTAGAATTAGAATTGTAATATCCTCCTGAAGGAGGGATCCCTTATTAGTATATAGCGAGCTTCCTTATCTCTTCTCATTGATTTTAATTTGAAGTCTTTTTTATCTGATATGAGGATTGCAACACCTGCCTTTTTTATGGTGGCCGTTTGCTTGGTAGATTTTGTTCCAGCATTTCACATTCAAAATGTGTTTGTTTTATGTCCAAGATTTGACTCCTGAAGGCAGCAGATAGAAGGATCTTGCTTTTTAATCCAACTAGGCAGTCTATGTTGCTTAATTGGAGAGTTAATTACGTTAATGTTGAGAGATAGGACTGAGAGGGATTTGGGAGTTCCTGCTATTTTATCCACCTTCTTGGGATTGTGGCAACTGGGTTCTTCCTATGGTTCTTAGATTTTCAGTTTGGGTGCAGTTTCTTGGCCTTTATTGTGGTCTTGTTGGTTTGCTATGTGTAGGATATCTTTAAGTATCTTTTGTATGCCTGGCTTGGGAGAGATATATTGTTTCAATTTTTCTTTGCTATGGAAGATTTTTATTTGACCTTCAGTTATGAAGTAGAGTTTAGCTGGGTGCAGGATTCTTGGTTGATAGTTGTTTCTCTTTACGGCATTGCATACACCATCCCAGGCTCTTCTTGCTTTAGTTGTCTCTGCTGAGAAATCTGAGGTGATTCTAATCGGTTTCCCTTTATTGTTGATTGTTCTTTTCTCCTTGACAGCTTTAAGGATCTTTTCCTTGGTCTGAATTGATCCTTTGCAGATCATATTGTGTTGGTGAGATGTCCTATTCTGGTCTGGTCTAGTTGGAGTTCCAAAAGCTTCTCGTATCTGAATAGGCCTATCTTTTTGCATGTTTGGGAAGTTCTCTGCTAGTATTCTGTTAATCAAATTTCCTAGACCATTAACTTCTCTCTCTAGGTGTTCCTCTATACACATTATCCTCAGATTAGGCCTTCTGATGATGCCTTCCAAATGTTGAATAGATCTGTCATATTTTTTGGATTTGTCTTGGATGGTTGTTTGTTCTTTCTCTATAATACCTGGGCTGTGTTCAATCTCTGAGATTTGATCTTCTCCATGGTCTAACCTATTGTCAAGACTTTCTACGTTGTTTTTTTTTTTTCTTTTCCTTCTAATTGGTCCGTTTTGATTTCTTCAAATTCTGTGTTGGAGCTTTTTTTAGATCTTCTATGAACTTCTTTACTTCCTTAATTTGGTGTTTAGTGTATATTCTCAAATCACTTAGTTGATTGGTTATGCTTTCCTTGGACTGCCATTCCTTCTGTTGGGATCCATTTAGCATTCCTTTTGTGGTCTCCCTGACTTCTTTCAGCTCTCTGTTTATGGATTACATGAATGCCTCTATCGATCTTAGTCTATTCTCATCCTGATCTCTCAGTTCCTATATTTCTCTTTGATTAGCTTCCTCACGTTCACGCAATTCTTGTAGTTCTCTTTGAGTGTTCTCAGCCTGCTCATGCCATACCTGACTTTCTCTTCATATGTTCTCAGCCAGCTCACACAATTCCTATCTCTTTGACTGATCTCAACCTTCTCACCCAATTCCTGTCTATCTCTTTGATCTGAACCTGCTCAGGAAATTCCTATTTTTCTCTTTAAGTGTTCTCAATCTGCTCATGAAATTCCTGTATCAATCTTTGAGTAGCTTCCTCAGGCTCATGACTCTCATGTATTGATCTTTTTTGCCTTCTCTCTATCCTTGTCATGCTCACACTGAGACCTTTGCATGTTTTTACTCTATTCATTTACCCTGTTTACCTGAAGTGTTTGTAGAGCTTTTTGGGAACTCACCTCTGGATCATTTATTATCTGTTCCGTCCCCTGATTGTCATGAGTGGGAGTTGACATCCCCAGACTTGCCATTTTTCTTGTGTTTTTCCGGTTTATTCTGCCCATTTGGCATGAGAGTACACCAGTTTTTTGCTAGAACACTGTTGTAAGGTAAGCATCAACCAAAATCTGTAGTTGCACAGTCAAAAGTCTGCAGAGACAATCTAGTTCAAGAGATACAATCTATTCAACATCAAACAACTATGTCTTAATTGCCTAAGAACAGCAAAGAAGAATTTTGCAACCAAAAATGATTAGGCTTAGCAAGAATGTTTGGGGAAAAGGATTAGAGGGATGTGAGAAGGTAAGGGAGAGTGGACTTAACCAAGTCCTGATCTCAAAGAGGGAAATGGATTGGACAGAATGATAGCAGAGAGAGAAAAAAAGAAAAAGAAAAGAAAGAATAAAGAAATAAAGAAGGAAAAGAAAAAAGAGACAAGAAAAAATGGAAAACCCAAAATTTAAAAGTAAAAAGTGGAAAGCTTAAAAACTGAAAGTTTGAAGAAATAGTATTCACAGAAGAAAGGGGATAGGATAAGAGAAGGGGAGGGATAGAAAGGAGACATGAAAAACTAGAAAAATAAAAATGTTTTAAAATATTTTATGGGTATAAAGAGGTAATACTGCAATTAAGGATTTTACGTCTAAGATTACGAATTGAGTAATAAATTTGTGGATTAAGTGTGTACACGTTGGGGGATAAGATCTAATAATTGATGACATGTATATCTGAGGATGAGCAGAACAGCAATTAAGTCACGCAGAAAAGAATGAAAGAGAAGTGAAAAGAATGAGAAAAGAAAGGAAGAAAGAGGGCTGGGAAGGTGGCTCAGTAGTAGAGCACTTGCCTTGCATGCATGAGGTCCTGGGTTCGATTCCTCAGCACCATATAAGCAAAAAGAAAAAAGCCAGAAGTGGTGCTGTGGCTCAAGTGGTAGAGCGCTAGCCTTAAGCTGAAGAGCTGAGGGACAGCGCCCAGGCCCAGAGTTCAGGCCCCACGACCAGACCCCCCCCCAAAAAAAGAAAAGAAAGGATGAAGGAAAAAGGATCAAAAGATCAGTAGAGATAAAAACACACACACATATACACCTAAAATAAAAATTATATGAGGATGAAAAGAAAAAATAATAGAAAACAAAATTTAAAAACAATTAAAAATTAAAAAAAAATTAAAAATAAGGTTCAAAAAATTTCTTTTATTTTTGGGGGCGGGGGATGGGAAGATTCTGTATCTCACTTGTGTTAGTAACCAGTCTCTAGGTGGAGTCTCTGGTCTGCTTGTGGTATTTCGTTTTTCTGTGGCTTCATTGGTAACTTAGGTTAGTTTGGGCAAGCAGAAAAATGTTCTGCTTTACCCAGGATTTTGTGATCCTCCTCCCAGGCTAGTTCAGTAGGAGGGAGATCTGTTTTGAGTATTGCAAAAGAGGGAAATGGCTGTTTATTCTAGTTTGGAGATAATGTGCTGAGGCTAAGTTCTGGGTAGAGTAGAGGCCTTTCAGCAAACAGTAGCTTTTCCCTGAGGGGCTAGCTTGAGACACTCACAGAGCTCAGCCTGGAGCCATTCTCAGGGTTTATGTTTACAGAATTTCAATTGATTGTCTAGGCTGCTGTAGGGAGGGGCAGCATCTGGCTCGGTTTACCCATTGAAGAAAGCCACTCCTGAGGGTGAATTTTCCTCTGCCTGTGGTGGGTGACTTTTTCCTGTGTGGAGTTGAGCCTGGCAAGTCTGGGCAGGTTCCGGTGACCTGCTAAATGATTCTTTGGTTTTCTCCCAAAGCCTGAGTTGGAGCTAGCAACTCAGCCGGGCCTTTTCCCGTATCAAAGAGGGAGATCTCTGGTAGTGGGGTGGGGAATGGGTGGCCTTCCCTCCTGTGCTCTCTGAGAAGGAGTGAGGATGTCAGGCTTCTACTCATACTGCCAGAGTGTTGGTTCTTGGGTCGTCTCTGGTCTGTGATCTGCAGGGTGAAGATATCTGCTCCTTCTCAGTTCTTGCTGGTGTTGAGCAGAATCCGCTTGCCCGTTGCATCTGACACCTCTGTCCCAGACTCTCTGTGTTGCAGGTATGGCGGCTACAACCACTGCCACAGCAGCCGCCACTGTCACGGCTGTCGGCAAGTGCTCAGATCTTTCTCCTTGCCTGGATTTTCCCTCTTTAGCCTAACTTTCTGTATTGTGATGGCACATTTAGTGTAATTCTCTGGCCTAGGACTGTTCACTGGAAAACTAAAATTTCTTTCTATGTGAGAGCTTGTTTAGCCTCCAGCTTCACCAGGACATCTTAGTGCTTCACATTCTTACATATGTTTTAACCTCGATGCATCCAATGACAAAGACACATTGCTGAAGTCACCCTTTTGATGACTGAAAAGAAACCATGCTGCAATCTCATTCTATGGAAAATTTGTGCTTTTAAATTCTTTTAGATTAAAAATTGATGTGGGAGAATGAACATTCTGCATACAATTTTATATTTTCCTAATTATTTTAATATACTTTCCAATATTATATAAGGTTAAAACATTACCACTTATTTAGTTTTAGGATTTCTAAAATGGCCAGAGTAAAAGTTCTATTCATTCACAATTTTAAGACAATAGAGTGTCCATTATGACCAAGTGAGAAATTTTACACTTTTTATTTGTCGTCCTTAAAGGTTGTGCTGGAGAATCAAGTCCAGTGCTTCATGTGTCTTAGGCTACTGCAAGCCTCTGAGCCTGATGCGACCTGTGGTTTTATTTTAACTCAATTGGAATACAGAAAAATTTCACTAGGAAGGTAATTACTTGGTTACTTTCTCCAATATCTCTCCCATACATAAGTAATATAATTCTACACTGACAGAAAATGGTGTTCCTATTAGCAGTAACTGTTTATTTTTTGTATACCCACTCTTCAGTAAGTTTTGCCCCTTTCTTATTCTCCTGTCCCATAAAATTTGACTAGATCCACTGGAAACAATCTTCCAGTCAGCCTCTTTCTAAAAAAGCCCAAATTTAACTAACATACCACCTGGTAGTCCTGCTATAAATTTTCAAATCCTGACTGCCACCAGACTCCTTCCTAAAAGCCTTCCTTTGCTACAGGGAAAGCCTTCTTCCGCTCCACCCCTTCCTGGAATCCCTGCTCTGCACCACCAGAAATCAGGCCATATCCATATCTCCTCCCTTTTTGTCCTGCTTTGATGCACCAAGAACCCCGCCTAAATCAGGCTCCTCCCTTGAATCCTCACTTCATCCACCAGATACCCCGCCCATAACTACTCTAGTCCCTCATAGTCCCATTGCTCCCATATTCTAGTACCTCCAAACTCCTACTTCCCTTTCATACCCCACCACCAAACAGACTGCTCCCTCAAGCCCCTCCTGGTTTCATCAGAAACTCCACCCATAACTAGCCTACTTTTAAGTGGGCTAACCTCTCAAACTCAGCCCTGAACCTACCTTTTCCCACAAATCCCATCATGCTACACAAAAAACCTCCACCTTCGTTTAACTGCCCTTGAAGCCCCACCTAGCTTGGCCAGAAGCTTCTTACACAGCCCATCTCCTGCCTGTAAAGCCAGCCCTGCTCCACCACAAGCCCCTCCACCTCCCAAATCTACTCTCTCAATGCCCTACATTGCTCCCCAGATAAACCCACCCCCTATTGGATCCTCCCTCAGATCCACACCCTACTCCAAAAAGATTCCCTGCCCATAATTACCCTACAACTTTGTAGACCTTCCACTCTTTCTCAAAGCCCCTCCTCCAATTAGTCCCATGGCTCTAAGACCTGACCTGCTCCAGAAAATCCCCACCACACTATCCCATCTCTCGACACCCACATTGCTCTATTGGAAAACACTGCACCAGTTAGCCTCAGTCTGGAAGCCTCACCAGGCTCAACTGTAAATCCCTGTCCCTCCAAAGTCCCTTTTTGAAGGTTGCCTTGCCCTACTGGAAACCCTGTCCAAAGTCCTTGTCCTGCCTTGCAATACTGAAATCCTTACCCAACATTACTTTTCTTTTTGAAGTGGTGACTGGCTACACCAGAAACCCTGTCCTAACTAGTCTAGTCCACTGGATCCTATCAGTGCTCTCACAAAGCCCTGGTCCTGAAGAACTCCTCCATACATCGCGACTACATCTTGCTCTGCCAGAAACCCCACCTCCACCCTAACACACTTCCAAAAGACCTGCCATTCTCCACCAGAAACCCTGCCCCTTATTAGCCCACTTCTTCCTAGCACCTCCCTGCACTCTCAAGGCCAGACCTCGAAAAGCCTCTCCCTCATAGCTCAGCATTCCTGCACCAGAAACCCCACCTTCTGTCAGCCTCTTGCCTCCATTTCTCGCCCTGCCTTGTGGGAAATCCCACCCTACATATCCCACAAGGGCTCACAGTGCTCCACCAGAACCCCTCCTCTAAGTGATCTCTTCTTTGTAGTCTTGTTCTTCTTCTCAAAGCTCTGCCCCAAACAGCCTCCTCTCCAGCGACCCCACCTTCTTCAAATGAAAACCCATCCACCTGCCAGTTTCCATCCTAAAATCCCACCTACTCCACAAGAGACACAGTCCCTAATAAGTCTAGTCCTTCCAGTCCCTTCCCTGCTGTCTCAAAGCCCTACACAGACTGGCCTTCACCCTCAAAGCCCTTCCCTGCTCCACCACAGAGGGTGTGCCACAACCAACTCCTCCTTTGTACCAGACAGGGCTCCACCAGAAACCCCACACCACCTCATCCATGAAGGTCCCACCTAGTAACTTTTAGTACAAATGTGATTTTATACTAGTCATAGAATTCATACTAATCAATATGATAAGAAAGCAACATTAAATAAAGACAACAAAAATTAGATAGCTATTAGATGCCTTAGTCTAGTTTGGGGTTCTGTTACCAGGCTGATACACATTGTGCGAAAATGTGTGAAGATGATTCCTCTAACTGGAAATTATTCTTTGAAGTTTCAGTAAGGTTTCATGGGTGATCATTTTATTTCTAGAAAATTCATGAACATTAGTGCTCATTAACTTCAAAAATATTAGTTATTATAAATCCTCTGGTTTTGTTGAGGAAAGAGTATTAGTATGTAAAATGATGACTTTCAAATCATCTCTCTAATGAATAATTTCGGATTTGCTCACCTTACTATATACTAGAGTTTTTAGTAACAGAAATTGTCTATCAGAATCAAATTTGATTTTCTTCCTTCCACTAAAGTGCCCTTTGGAAAAGATTGAAGTGTGATTACACAGGTAAAATACCAGAAATAAAAAACATGTTTGAGATTATAACAAAATTATGATGAAGATCCCACTCAATGTGCTTTAAATTTTCTAACAAAAGGAACTTAAACATATTTAACTGCAGACTTTGTGAAGACTAGAAGACAAAAATACAAGAAATGTTATGTTATACCATGGTTCTGAAAACAAAACAAAACCAAGGAAAGACAACATAATGAGACAGAAGGGAATGAGGAACATGTACAAGTGATATAGAATGTAAAACATACACTGAATCAGGTAAAAATAATTTTGGTCATGAGGCCTGGTCGTTCAATATATTTCATTGTAAATATTGTTCTTTGTTAACCTGTGACTTAATATAGATCTCAGCAGGGTTCTGCCCTAGTAATTGTGTAATTAGTCAATTTCATCATTGCAAGATCGTCAAGATGGTAAACTCCCACACACCTTAACATAACTGCAACAGCACTAGACATACACTCCTATTGGTCCAACAGAGTAAGCCAGACCTGTAGTTTACCAAAGCTTTGTTTGTGGTATGCTATAGATTATTCAGGCTTGATAAAAATTGTCTCTGCCCAGAATTAAATGATGGCATTAATAGCTATAATAATTTAGGGTCATTATTAAAATCTAACACATGCTGAGTTTATTTTTTTATTTATACCTCTCCTTTTCCCTTTCTTTTTTCCTCCCTTCTTTCTTTTCTTTCTCTTTCTTTCTTTCGTTTTTTGGGGGGGGAGGGGAGTCCGGTCGTGGGGTCTGAACTTTGGGCCTGGGTACTGTCCCTCAGCTCTCTTCAACTAAAGGCTAGAGCTCTACCTCTTGAGCCACAGTGCCACTTCCGGCTTTTTTTCTTTTTGTTTATGTGGTGCTGAGGAATCGAACCCAGGGCCTCATGCATGCAACACAAACACACTACCACTGAGCCACCTTCCCAGCCCCTTTTTATTTCTATTTTCTTCCTTGTTTGCTTTCTTTCTTTCTTTCTTCCTTCCTTCAATTCTTTCTTTCTCTGTCTCTTTCTCTCTCTTCCTTTCTCTCTCTCTCTCTCTCTTTCTTCGTTTGTTGAACAAGTATCCTACTATTAGAAAATCCTTTTTCAATTTAGTTACTTTTCTCATTGGTTATCAATTTTGCTGAGGGCTGAACAGAGGCTAAGTTCCTCACTTCCGTCTGCCAAGTAGCTGGGATCACAAATGCATTCCAACATGCCAAGCTTTAGGATGATATGAGACTCTTATTACTTTCCTTGCACATTGGTTCTGAACTGTGATCTCAAATTTTACCTCTTCAATTAGTGATGTGCGTTCCAGTAGCCTGCTCTCGGTATAGAGTGTCTAAATGAATTATTGAAGGCAATTTCACATTAATCTCTTTTTCTTTGCCAGTCCAGGGACTGTTATAGTTTTATTTCCATACATTTTTTGTGTATATGTGCACATTAGCTTAAAAATGTTACATTTTGCCCCTTTGTTTCTTTTTTCTTCTTCTTGGTCATGGGGCTTGAATTCTGGGTCTGGGCATTTTCCCAGGGCTCTTCAGATGAAGGCTAGCACTTTACCACTTCTGCTATAGTGACACTTCCGGTTTTCTGGTGGTTAACCGAAGATAAGTTAACTGAAGGTAAGATTGTCAAAGATTTCCTCCAGGACTAGCTTTGAACCACCATCCTCAGACCTCAACTCCTGAGTAGCTAGGATTAGAGGCATGAGCCACTGGCACACAGCTAAATTGTGACTTATTTTAAGTTCTATGATTCAGTTGAGGGAGTAGCATGAGTGTGTAAAAAGTTAATTTTCAAGTCATCTCTCTAAATAATTTCAGAGTTTCATTTTCATAATATTTATTGCAGTGATTAATGACAGAAGCTCCCAAAGTAACAGATTGATCCTTCATATTCTCTTTCCCATAGGTACTATTAGAAGAGAATGAGTGAGATCTAAGTCTAAGACAATATGTACTTGAGATTATAAAAAAAATATTTTGATGATACATAAAGAGCCAGATTACAAAATGTGCTTTTCATTTTCTAAAGAAAGGAATGTCATACAAATATAGTTATTGGCAGGCTTTTTCATCTGAAAAACAAAGAAAAAACAATACCTTAAAAAATTTGAAAAGGATCAGCAACCATGTAAGTGTGATATAGCATTGGAGACTTTAACACATGATTTGGTTCAGGTAAATAATTCTTTGGGAAAGGTACCTGTTCACTAAATTTATTCATTGTAACACACACACACACACACACACACACACACACACACACACACACACACACATATATATATATATTAAGTAACATAATATATAAAAATAAAAATATTATGTTACTTAATATATATGTGTGTGTGTGTGTGTGTGTGTGTGTATCTGTCTGGTGAACTGTATGGTTAGGTAATTTCATAATGTCAAGTTCATCAAAAGGATGCACTTCCATAAGCCATAACAAACTTGCAACACCACTGCACATGCATACTTATGTGTTCATCATTGTAAGCTAGACCTGTGTTTTACCAAAGCTTTATATATAGTGTGTTATTTTTTCATTTAGGCTTGACACAAAATGTGTTTACCCCTAAAAATAGATAATGGCATTTATAATGACAATAATTTACATTGAACACATGCTCAGTATGAGTTGTTCTTTCTTTCCTTTTCTTATTTTATCTTTAGGAAGTTGATTTGAGTTTTGATGTTGTGTTTGCCAGACAGGTATTCCACCACTGGAGTCACTCCACCAATCCTTTCTTGTTTAAGTTACTTTACTCATAGAGTAACAATTTTTGCACCCACCCCAAAAAACAGGAATCATGATTGCATTCCAATATCCCTACCTAGTAAGTTGATATGGGAGATACTTTCCTTCCTAGACTGATTCAGAACTGTGATCCTCTCAAATTCTACCTCTTTAGTTAATGGTGTGAACTCCAGTTCTTCCTACCTCTAGAAGATATGACAGAAATAAATGATTACAGGTAATTCGAGTTAATCATTGTTTAATATAGGTGATTTGATATTAAAATGTAAGGTAAGTTTGAAAGAAAGAAAGAAAGAAAGAAAGAAAGAAAGAAAGAAAGAAAGAAAGAAAGAAAGAAAGAAAGAAAGAAAGAAAGAAAGAAAGAAAGAAAGAAAGAAAGAAAGAAAGAAAGAAAGGAAGGAAGGAAGGAAGGAAGGAAGGAAGGAAAGAAGAAAGAAAGAAAGAAAGAAAGAAAGAAAGAAAGAAAGAAAGAAAGAAAGAAAGAAAGAAAGAAAGAAAGAAAGAAAGAAAGAAAGAAATGAAGGAAGGAAGGAAGGAAGAAAAAAGAAAAAAAAAGAAAGGAAGGAAGGAAGGAAGAAAGACTGAAAGGAAGGAAGGAAGGACGGAAGGAAGGAAGGAAGGAAGAGAAAGAAAATGATTGAAAATGAATTTTTTGGAGTCAGGAATCACATGGCAGAGGTACTTCCTGTATTTTGTATTAGGTCTGCCCCAGGCCATGCAGACCCTTTGCAGACACCTTCCCACTTCTTGACTAAGTTTTCACCCTTTAAGTGTTACCTATGTATTTGGTACACCTGGAGGCAGCCACCGTCCCCTCCTGCTAAGTCACAACCTGGTCAACCTCTAGTCACACTTTCCACCTAACCAGAGGTGAGTCCCAGGCCTTAAAGTCACATCTAGATCCAGTGTGGCCAGAGTTTTCCCCCACCTGGCCACACCTCATCCGGTACTTCACACTGGATACGTCCTCGCCCGAGGTTAAGTCGCCCCATTTTTTGTACATGCCTTTCTACCATGTATGGTATGGGCAGCAGTTCAGTAAATAAACTAGTTTACCTGACTGAATACAGTGTGTTGTTCTCTTCATTGACTACCCATGAAACTCACCTAATTAATATGCTTTACTCTTAAGAGTTTCTAGCTATGAATCCATGGATACTTTTGTGACACATGGGAATTCAGTATCTACAAAAGATATGTACTGACTCATCATTTAACAATATAATTCTGGAATCTTTTTTTGGGGGGAGGTCAAGTCATGGGGCCTGAACTCTGGGCCTAGGCACTGTCCCTCAGCTCTTCAGCTCAAGGTAAGTGCTCTACCACTTGAGCCACAGCGCCACTCCCGTTTTTTTTTTCATTTTGCTTATGAGGTGCTGAGGAATCGAACCCAGGGCCTCATGCATGCAAGGAAAGGAAAGCACTCTACCACTGAGGCACCTACCCAGCCCCTGCCTGGAATATTTAATAGCAGTTTAATTAACCATAAAGTCTATTTTGTTTGCTTTTCTTTTTTTTTTTTTGTTTAAAGTAATAAAAGAGTTGGTGGGACAATCTGAAAGGATCTCTGGCTTCATATTTTCATATCACTCTGGGTTACAATCTGTGTGCTACCAGCTCAGATGGTGGGACTTTGAAATTTTGGAAGGAAAATGAACATCATAAGGACCCATGGCTTCGGGATTTCTCAGATTCTTTTTATAAATGTAATTGTTACTAAGGTGAAATTCAGATATTTAGATGTTTATTTATATTTTTGTAGGTTGTGGGCTTGAATTCAGGGTCTGGGAATGTCCTTGAGACCCTGTGCTCAAGTTAGGTAGCATTCTACCAATTGAGCCACAGAGCCACTTCTGGCATTTGAGATGCTAAATGGAGATAAGAGTCTTAGGGGGACTTTTCTTCCTGGGCTGGCTTTGAACTGCAATCCTCAGATCTCAGCCTCATGAGTAGCTGGGATTACAAGCATGACCAACTGGCATCTGCCTTGATATTGTCTTTTTTTGTGAGTGTGAAAATACCGTAGAGAGGGGTTACAATTATATGGGCAAGGTAATGAGCACATTTCTTACCAAGAATTGTTGCCCACTCCTTTGTTTCCCCTTCTCATCCCTTCTTATCTCCCTGACACACACCTCCCCTACCCCCCATTCCCCACTCCCCATCCCCCACCTCCGGGCAAAGTGTAAAATTCATTTTCCGACATAAAATCTTGTACATCTCATTGTTGCAGTGGGTCCGCCTGTATCCCTAATTTAAAAAATTGTTTTTTCCCTTCCCCTCCACAAATTATACCAACATCAAACACAGTGAAAGCAAGGTTATACCGTGGGGGAGGGACATACAATGCAACAAATAAATCATCTTATAAATATGTTAGTAACAATCTCATGAAAGAAAAATAAAACATTTGAATCTTTATCTTCTGGTTCATTTCACCTAATATCAACTTATTTGACTTTTCTGCTTGTCTCAGACATATACTAGATATTGCAAATAAGGGAAAACATAGGACCTGTTTCTTTGTGCCTGGACTACTTCACTCAATATAATTTTTTCCAAGGCTTTCCGTTTCCTAATAAATGGGGCAATGTCATTCCTTCTGATGGAGGCAGAGAATTGCATTTTGTATATAGACCACATTTTCTTGATCCATTCATCTACTAAGGGGTATCTGGGTTGGTTCATATCTTAGCTATGGTAAATAATGCTGCAATAAACATAGTTGTGCTAGTAACTTTAGTATGGTCTTGTTTGTGATCATTTGGGTAAATGCCCAAAAGTGGGATTCCTGTGTGATAGGGGAAATGTATGTGGAGTCATTTGAGGAACCTCCATACTATTTTCCAAAGTTTTTCTTGGGAGGGGGGTCTGCTAGTGGGGCCTGAACTCTGGGCCTGGGCGCTGTCCCTCAGCTCTTCAGCTCAAGGCTAGCATTCTACCACTTGAGCCACAGCGCCACTTTCAGCTTTTTTCTTTTTTCTTATGTGGTGCTGAGGAATCGAACCCAAGTCTCAGGCATGAAAGGCAAGCGCTCTACCACTGAGCCACCTTCCCAGCCCCTCCAAAGATTTTAAACAAGTTTACACTCCCACCAACAAGCAGTAAGGTTCCCTTTTTGCCACATCCTCTCGAGCATCTATTGTTCTTATAGTTCTTGATTATAGCCATTCTAAATGGGGTGAGGTGGTATCTCAATGTTGTTTGGATTTGCATTTCTTTTAAGGCTAGGGAGGTTGAGCATTTCTTCATGTGTCTATTGGCCATCCTTCTTTCCTCTTCAGAGAAGTTTCTCTTTAAGTATTAGGCCACTTATTACTTGGGCAGTTGTTTCTTTGAGGATTTGTTTTTGGGGGATTTAATTTTTTGGTTCCAGGTATATTTTAGATATAAGACACTTGTCCATTGTATGGCTAGTGAAGATCTTCTCCCAGTATTTGGGCTTTCTATTGAACTTGCTGGCTATGTCCTTTGCCATGCAGAAGCTCTGCAAGTTCATGCAATCCTATTTGTCCAACCTTTCTTTGATTTGTTGTGTTTCTGTGTCTCTTTTACTAAAATATTCGCCTGTGCCAAGGTGACCTAGTGTTTTTCTTATTTACGGACTGTACTCACAAATTATTCATGCTGATTCAAAATTTTGGCAAAGTGGCAGGGTATAAAATTAACGCTCAAAAATCAATGGCTTTTCTCTTTGCCAACAATGAGAAAAGCGTAGCTGAAATCAGGAAAGCAACTCCATTCGTAATAGCCCCACAAAAAATAAAATACCTAGGAATTAACCGAAGAAGTGAAGGACTTCTACGATGAAAACTTTGAAAACGTGAAAAAGGAAATCAAAACAGAACTTAGAAAGTTGAAAAACTTCCTATTCTTTAAGATTTGAAGGATCAATATCATGAAAATGGCAATACTTCCCAAGGCTATCTACAAATTCAATGTGATACCCATCAATATTCCAATCTCATTCTTCAAGGAAAGAGAAGAGGCAATCCAAAAATTCATATGGAGCAATAAAAGACCCCAAATTGCAAAAATGATCCTTAACAGAAAGAACAGTGCTGAAGGAATATCAATACCAAATTTCAAACTGTACTAAAAAGCCATAGTAATCAAAAGAGCTTGGTACTGGCACAAGAACAGACCTCAGGACCAATGGAATAGAATTGAAATCCCACAAATGAACCTACAGGCATATAGCCACCTAATCTTTGATAAGGGAGCTAAAATAAATAGAATGGAAGACAGCCTTTTCAGTTAATTGTGCTGGCAAAGTTGGTTAACCACTTGTAGAAAATTAAGCTAGATCCTTATATATCACCCGCCACCACAAACAACTCCAAATAGATCAAAGACCTCGAAGTCAAAACAGACACTCAAATAGTCATTTTTAATATGATAAACTGCTTAGTGCCTCAGGCGACACCAATATAATCCTAGCTATAGTTAGGATTATAGGTATGAGAAACAAACACTAGGTGTGTGTTGTTCATGATGGTTTGTATTGGCTTGTTTTAATATTGTTTGTTTCTTGTACTACAAAGCTCTTATTTTTATTTTCAACTAGGTGGGGGAGATATGTGCTAGCCAGTGTTGAACCTTTTTTCGTTGAGATGGAGCCATGTGGAAGTTCTTGTCTAGAATGGCGTGGTATAGAAATCTTCTTGCTCTCAGCTCCCCATGGACCTGGGATGTTAGACGTATTCCATCACACAGAGCCAGGGGTTGGGGAGAATTGCAGGTAAAACTACACTGGTCTTGAAATGATGTCCTAAACAGGTAGCTTTACCTCCAAAACATTGTTGTATTCCGTTTCACTTTGAAGTAGTGTTTGTATATACTTAGAGATACAATGATATCACACTACATGTGTAATATATAGAATAGTAAACATAATTAGCATGTTGATCTCCTAAAACATTGAAACTAATGTATTTTGGTAACCTCCTGACTCTGCTAGTTATTTTTTGGAATATACAATACACATGAATTCATTGATAATGTGTACTAGAAGATTGGAAGTTGATAGAGATAGAAAAGTTAGACTATGTGTAATACACACACACACACACACACACACACACACACACACACACACACACACACACACACATATATATATATATATTACTGCTCTGAAGAACATTATCATATTCACCATGACAATATCACCATATATTCACCATGACAATTTTCCTACAGTGTAGAATTTTCCATTTCATAACCTGCCATCTTTTATCCTTTTTACATTCTCCTTATAAGTACGAATATTTTCCTGTTTCTTATAATGTTTTGAAATTATTAAGAGGGAATTTAAAAATTTGTATGGTCTATTGAAATTATCTCATATTTTTTGGTTTTGTGATGCTAAGTCATTAAGACCAAGTTTTCCTGAAATTTATGCTCGCAGACTATATCACTAAATTGTATTCTAATTAATTCTTATTATTGTATTTTGATATAGGGTTTTACTGTTGATGTTTTATGATATAGAGTGTTGTGAAGGTGGGCTAAAATTTGCAACCCCACTGTCTCCAGTAACAATGCTTTATCACCAGGTTCTGGAGGCTCATATTTATAAGTAGCTAATCAGGAGGTTGAAGCCTGAGATTTCGTTCAGATAGCCTGAGCAGGAAATACTATGAGTCTCTCCTCTCCAGTTCACTACAGGAAAGCTGGCAGTGGAACTGTGGCACAACTGTTAGAGCACTATAGTCAAGGGCTGAGATCTGAGGATCATGGTTCAAAGCCAGCCCAGGCAGGAAAGTCCATGAGACTCTTATCTCCAATAAACCACTAGAAAACCAGAAGTGGTGCTGTGGCGGTAGAACACTCACCTTGAGCTGAAGGGCTGAGGGATAGCAACCAAGCCCAGAGTTTAAGCCCCATGAAAATCAAACCCAGGGCTGATGAGACCCTCTGGCAGAGTATTGGAATAATTGTTATCTTTCTGAGACTGTTTCACTGTGGTCTTATCAAAGGAACTTGGCTTGAGACAAAGAAGTGCACTCCACGGCTAATTCCTTAGTACTGGGCGCTGCCAGAATATTTCATTTACCTCATAAGTTAGTGGAGGCTTAGCAATTTGCTTGCTGAGAGACTAGGTTTAAAGGAATGAGCCAGTGCCACCCAATGTCCACCCTCACCTAGGAAATCACTATCTTGGAGGCTTTTGAAGGAATATAGACAGAAGAAAGGATGCAACTTGAACTTGAATTTGGGGCCTGAGTGTTGTCTGATTTGTAGCACTCTACCAATTGAGCCCAAGGTCTAGTTCTGGCATTTGGCTGGTCAATTGAAGATAAGTGTCTTTAGAATTTTACAAACTAGAGAGGGTTCAAACTGTGATCCTCAGATCTCACCCTCCTGATTAGTAGGATTAAAGGCATGAGCCATTGTGTATTTATTGGGACAGATGCACAGAATTTCTAGGAAATTGTATAGACATAACTCTACTGTTTGTCTGTCATGTTTACTTTACCATGTGGGACATAGACAGTCCCATTTGTGTCTTGTTAGTTCATAAAAGGAGAAGCATAGAGTTAACTTCAGAAAAGGAGAAGCATAGAGTTAACTTCCTACTCTCCTCCCATCGGTAAAGATCCTTCTACCATAACTGGGAGGAAGATGAACAAGTGAAAAAGTAAGTGGATGTTGGCACAAAGAGAAGTTTTTGTCCTTGAAAACTTGGTATTTTCAGGTTTGTGAATCAAAGTCAACTTTCTTCTTTGCACACCAGTTGTGATTTTCACCAGGGAGCTGAGGCTTGGCACTTCAGTGAATAGCAGATTACACAGTTATGGATATGCTTGTGGTTTTGGATTCTCATGGATGACAGGGAGGGCTGTGTATAGCAAATCCGATCCAGTGGGGAAACAACTTTTTCTTCCTATTACAGGGAGAATTTTAGGGGATTATATTTGAGACATTTCTAGAAGTGGGTTGTGAGGAGCATGCTGCTTGCAGGAGTCTCTTCCCACTTCCCAACATGCAAATCCTGCCAGAAAGAGATTATAGTAAAAGACTCAGAATGGGGAGTGTGGGCTCTCATTTTCTTTGTCCCCAATCTGCACACAGCATGTTTTGTTCCATCCTCCCTATGTGGATTGACTTCTACTCTGATCATTTCTATGAGCCCAAGAACCATGACACCCAAAAGAACTTACACAGTATATCAAGCTCAACATGCCTTCTTCAGACCTGCTCTTCTACTTATGTATTCTTCTGGACTAGCTGGAGGAACCCATGACCCATGAGACCTGGAAAAAGCGGAAGAAGTCCTTGTTTAGATGCCTCATGAGTAGGGATAGAACCTGTGCCTGATTGGCCAAGAGCCCTTAGTACTCCCCAGCTTGTCAAAATGTCCTTTTATGGATATTCTAGGCCAGGTAATATCTGTTCTCCTTTTGAAAGAACTTAGAAGTAGCCACTCATTAGAAACACCCTACCTTCTCATCAGTTTTCAGTCCGAACTCAAATCCTACAGCTTCCCGCATTCGGTCCTAATGGAAGTTTAGTCACACCTTATCTTCTAGGGTCTACTCTACGACTCCTGTACCTCTTTCCATTCTCAGGTTTGCATCACCATAGAGCAGTTCCTGTAGAACTCCAGATAAAGAACCCATCAGTGATGTTGTCTATGGTGACTGATGGAGATCGGAATCCATCCCTGATCTCCAGAAAGCATGTGAACATACCAGTTTTTCTTTTCAATTTGTAGAAAGGCCCAAGTAGATTTTGAGTCCCGTGGACATCCCACTGGTTCTGAACCCCACATGTGATGCAGGTGTACCTGCACATACCACCAAGGAAGAAGACGATCCAGAATGTCTCCCACTGATGTTCACAATCCAGATAGATCAGCTCCAAACCGATAATAATAATACAAATATCATGTCATAGTGTTCAGGGTAAATGTGTGCTAATGGAAAATGACCCCAGTCTATGTTCAGAAAAACCAATAAGTGAGGTCCAAAATCTAGATTCAGTTGAGGAAAGGGAATCTTTCATCACAGAATTCTCAGACCAATCTGGCCTCTTGCAGCGGATTCAATTTCCAATTAAGAAATTAGAATCTGTCCCTACCTGGACTCAGGAAGAAAATCTTGTCTTTAGTGAGGAAGTAGATCCCTTTGAGGACCCTGAGGCAGAATTTCTGCCTGAAGGCAATTTAGAGGCCAATCTAGATTTTGAGATTCCTTCTCCCTTTTCTGAGAAAATCTTTTTCTTTTTGTCCTGATTGTTGTAAGAGGTTCATTTTATTTATTCTTCTAACTTTATTAAAATGTCAATGTTTTTGACATATTCTAGAATTCTTGAATCCTAAATGTTTCCTTTTAAACCTACAAACTGAAGCATCGTGAATACATGTTCTGTGAGATGGGAAACACAGAGTGACAGGGGGCTGTACAAGAGATCCTACTGGACATAATGGGAGATGTTAAATGCACAGGGAATGGCAATGAAGCCAGGCCATGCCTGTATGGGGTGATAAGGTGGCTACAAAAGGTTGAGGACATAGCAGATCAGATGTCCTAGAAAACTGTTCTGTCAATTGGGACAAATGCCAAAATAATTATAGTGGTATGTGGGACACGCTTTCAACAGTGAGTTCCAATCTGTATACATCTTCATTGTGCTTTGGGCAAATATGGAAGAAAAATTTGGCTCCAATAATATAAAAAGTCTACTTAGGGCTGAAAATATTTGAAAAAATATATAGGAGATATGTATACTGGAAAGTAAAAACAATCATCAATAAAAGAAAGAAGGCTTACAGATGTGAACAAACACAAAATCAGGAAGAAAAAAAACAATTAAATCAGTTATATGTAAATACATGTTATATTCTTTATGTTATATAGAGTATATTATATGATATATAAGATTTAATATGATTTTCAAATTAAAATGGCACTTAAATTTTTAGTCGTGAGTAATTTTTTTGCATAAAACATTAGTGTAATTATTATTGGGGAAAGAAGTGATATAATTTGATTATAATTATATGAATATATATTTGTGTTTCTAGATACAACACTGGTTATAAATAGATGAATAATCATATACATATATTTGTATATATCTATGAAGTGAATATAATGAAAGTGAATATTATGAAACTGACTGCAGTATGTGTAAAAAAGTTGAGTCCATGAAACTCAAACCTGTAATCCTAGTGATGTGGGAAGCTGGGTTCTGAGTTCTAGTATTTCTTACCCCAAGCCTTAGATTTTCAGAGGAGGCCTGTACCCGCCAATGTAGGAAAGCGACACATATACAGTGGGATCACACTCCCTGACCTCAGAGGAAAGTCAGTAGAAATCAGGACAAACCTCTGATCTTATGACAGTCTACTCAGTTCCTGTACCAAGATGGCCACCTGTAGAACATCAAATGGAAGGTTGATGTTCCCTCCAAAAGGTTCCAAAAAGAGACTTCTGAACTATAGTCTCTGACTATATTGAATAAAAACTTACTTCTGTTCCCAAGCTGCAAACACATAGAAATATGGCAGGGCTCAAGCGAGATGGTCAAAGACTCACAAATACATAAAGTTATATACTCTGTTTCAATAATTCAATGACAAATCATCAAAGGCATGTCTTCAATTTTTCTTTTTTTTTAAAGGAATTGGACACATACTCTGAGTTTATCAGGAACTGGTGATAGTTTGGTTGCTGAATTGTTGAATGCACTCCTGGGCAAAGGAGACATATATCTTGAGGAAATCATGTGGGGGTTGGTGTCCTCACACAGCTTCACAATAAAATGGCCAAAAATTCTGTGATGTCACAGCCACTTTTGCCATAGCAGCAAATAGGTGTCAGGCACTGATTTGGCCCTGAAGTGGACTCAACAACACCAAAAGGTACAAAGAATAAGAGGGAATGACTACTAGCCAACAAACTTCAGCTTGAAGAGCTGTCCTGACCAGAAGCTAGGATAAATTGAGTTGGAGAAGCCTGATCTCCATGTAAGGCTCCTGAGCACTAAGGACTAGACACTATTAGAGGTGTTGGAGAAACAGAAGTGAATGTGGCTCTCTCCTCACCAATTTCATACTGGAAAGAAAACCAGAAATCGTAATGATAATTTCTATAAATCAGAGACATGAAATTGGTGATTTTGTGGCAACAACTTAACATTGAGGAGGGATGTTTATATGAGAGCAATCATCCAGGCAATTATCTAGGAGCAGGTGCTTCAGGCAGTAAGAACAGTAAGTACATCCCCCATTGATGGGAATGGACCTGACTTGTTTCAGAAAAGGAAAATAGCACTGACATGCTTGCTTGTGAAATAAGAATGGAAAGGTACAAAGAAAAAAAAAGAGATCAGAAATTAAGATAGGGATAAATTAGATAGATATTGGATGATGTTGGTTACAAGAAGAAAAGTTCTGATTTTCGTTTAAATCTGACATGACCCACTGGAACCAAAATGCAAAAATAGTAGTGAGACACATCTGATTCAGTAAAGAATACTTTTAAAATGTGAATCTAGCTGGGCTCTTGTGGCTCACAACTGGAATCCTAGTTACTCAGGAGGCTGATATCTGAGGATCAGGTTTAAAGCAAGCCCAAAGAGGGAATTTGGCAAGATTGATCTCCAATTAACCATGAAAAATATGGACATGAAGCTGTGTTTCAACTGGTAGAGCACTAGCCTTGATAAAGAACTAAGGGACAGCACATGGGTCCTAGGTCCAAATCCCAGGACTTCACAAAACAAAGAAGCCAACAAATAAAATTTGGTGCGGTCATTAATCCTTAGAATTCTAATTCAATATATTTGGTATGAGCCTTGGAAATTTTATTGTTAGCAAATGCTCTCCCCGGATATTTTACTTCATTAACAGCTTTCAAAGTCCTGGCATCACCACTGTCTCCTCCCAGTTAGCATAGCAGTCTACCACTGGAAATTTGAAGATATATTTTATTAATCATAAGAATTCTGATCATTTTCCACATACATCAAATGAGTAGTAGCCACATTCCACTACTACGAATATTTTTTTTTTTAAATTTTATTTTATTTTATTTGAGAACATACTGTACAGAGGGGTTACAATTACATGGGCAGGATAATGCATACATTTCTTACCAAGCATTGCAGCCTCCTCCTTTGTTTACCCTTCACCTCCCTTCCCGGCCTCCCCCCTCCCTCCCAACCAATCGTACCCCCCCCCCCACCGACATTGTAAAGCTGGTTTTGACATGACATTTTGTACTTCTCATTGTTGCAACAGGTCCACCTGAATCCTTATACGACTTGTTTGTCCCCATCTCCTCCACATGTTATACTGACATCAAATATAGTGAAAGCGGGGGTTACACTGTGGGGGAGGGACATACAAAGCAACAAGGAAATAATCTTATAAATGCGTTAGAAACACATGCATGAAATAAACAAAAACATTAAAATACATATTTGAGGTTTTGTTTTCCTAACATCACATTATCTGACTTTTTCCGCTTGACTCATACCTATACTAGATATTGCAAATAAGGGAAACCATGGGACCTATGTTTCTTTGGGCCTGGCTTATTCACTTAATATAATTTTTTCCAAGCCTTTCCATTTCCTAACAAATGGGGCAATGTCATTCTTTCTGATGGAGGCATAGAATTCCATTGTGTATATATACCACATTTTCTTGATCCATTCATCTACTGAGGGGCATCTGGGTTGGTTCCATGTCTTAGCTATGGTAAATAATGCTGCAATAAACATAGTTGTGCTGGTAGCTTTAGTGTGGCCTTGTTTGTGATCATTTGGGTAAATGCCCAAAAGTGGGATTGCTGGGTCATTGGGGA
Organism: Dipodomys spectabilis; assembly: GCF_019054845.1. NCBI lineage: Eukaryota > Metazoa > Chordata > Mammalia > Rodentia > Heteromyidae > Dipodomys > Dipodomys spectabilis. The sequence goes on from NW_024870787.1 coordinate 3,933,614, forward strand.
GCTCTATGTGGAGTCTTTTGAGGAACCTCCATACTGCTTTCCAAAGTGGTTGAACAAGTTTACATTCCCACCAACAATGAAGTAAGGTTCCTTTCTGTCCACATCCCCTCCAGCATCTGTTGTTGTTAGAGTTCTTGATTTTTGCTGTTCTAACTGGAGTGAGGTGATATCTCAATGTTGTTTTGATTTGCATTTCTTTTATGGCTAGGGATGTTGAACATTTCTTCATGTGTCTATTGGCCATCCTTCTTTCTTCTTCAGAGAAGCTTCTCTTTAAGTCTTTCGCCCACTTACTTATTGGGCAGTTGTTTCTTTGAGGATTTGTTGTTGGGTGGTTTAATTTTTTGAGTTCCAAGTAGATTTTAGATATGAGACCCTTGTCCGTTGTATGGCTAGTAAAGATCTTCTCCCAGTCCGTGGGCTTTCTATTGATCTTGCTAGCTATGTCATTTGTCCTGCAGAAGCTCTGCAACCTTATACAATCCCATTTGTCCAGCCTTTCTTTGATTTGTTGTGTTTCCGGGTCTCTATTCAGAAAATTTCGGCCTGAGCCAAGGAGACCCAGGGTTTCTCCTATTCCATCCTGTAATGTTTTCAGAGTGTCTGCTTTGAGTTCAAGGTCTTTGATCCATTTGGAGTTGATTCTGGTGCAGGGTGATATATAAGGATCTAGCTTTAGTTTTCTACATGTAGTTAACCAATTTTGCCAGCACCATTTACTGAAGAGGCTGTCTGTCTTCCATTCTATTGTTTTAGCTCCCTTATCGTAGATTAGATGGCGATAGGTCTGTAGGTTCATTTCTGGGTTTTCAATTCTATTCCATTGGTCCTGAGGTCTGTTCTTATGCCAATACCAAGCTGTTTTGATTACTATGGCTTTATAGTAGAGTTTGAAATTTGGTATTGATATTCCTCCAGCAGTGTTCTTTCCGTTGAGGAGCGTTTTTGCTATTCGGGGTCTTTTATTGTTCCATATGAATTTTTGGATTGCCTCTTCTATTTCCTTGAAGAATGAGGGTGGAATTTTGATAGGTATTGCGTTGAATTTGTAGATAGCCTTGGGAAGTATTGCCATTTTCACGATGTTAATCTTTCCAATCCAGGAGCATGGGAGGTTTTGCCATTTTTTAAGTTCTGTGTTGATTTCCTTTTTCAAGATTTTAAAGTTTTCATCATAGAGGTCCTTCACTTCTTTAGTTAAGTTAATTCCTAGGTATTTTATTTTTTGTGGGGCTATTACAAATGGAGTTGCTTTCCTAATTTCAGCCACACTTTTCTCATTGTTGGCATACAGAAAAGCCATTGATTTTTGGGGGTTAATTTTATAACCTGCTACTTTGCCAAAGTTTTGAATCAGCTTGAGTAATTTGGGTACTACGAATATTTTTAATCATCCTTTGATTTAATAAGTATTAAGGCTTAAAAATTCTAGCATGGTTATCAAATTAATTCAATAGTCATCATTCTTCCACCCAAATTGTAACATATGTTTATAAAAGGAGAGACTATATGAAAGTGTGCACACAACTTCTAACTATAAAACTCTCAAGAAGTAAGGTTTTACAGAAATGTTCTGATTGCTTTGCCAAAGGAATGGCTAAGAGATTTAAATAAGCGACCTAACATTTCAGAAGGAAAATGCTATTGGCTTTAGAACAAATCCATTTACCTAGAAGTGAGAAAATGAGTTTCAGAAATGCCAGAGGCAAAGTGTATTATTCAAATTACCTTATCATGAGGTACAAGCAGCCTGTCTAGATCAATCTTCCAGGGAAAAAAGCAATGAATGAAAAGCAATTAATGCTTCTAAAACAAGCCAGTTGGTAGTGGTTCATGCTTGTTATTCTAGCTACTTAGAAGTCTATGATGGAAGGATCTCAATTCAAAGCCTAGCCTGGAAGAAAACCTTCCTCTCTGCAACCAGCAGACAGAAGCATCAGCTCTGTGCCTGAAGCCCAGATGGATGGCTTCTGCCCATAGACATCCAGATAAAGAAGACCACCCCCATCTGAAATATTATCAAAGACATTCAAATAATATCTCCTGTTTGGGAGATAATATTTAAAAGACCTATCAAAAACATTTCATGAATTCCTGTTTAAAAAAAGTCAGAATGAAAGTGAAAATATGTACTCTGAAAGGTAAGTAACTGACCAGTATGATGTTAATGGGGCTAGAGGCCCATTTGGTAACTTATCCACTCAACCATCTTTCCTCACAACTTGTCAGGCAGCCTGAACATTGAGGTTTTTGAATGCAAGGAATGTGTGTGAGCATGTAGCTTCTGAAAGTAATAATCAAAATCTAGGCACTGGAAGCTCAGGCCTGTAAAACTAGCTATTCAGAACCCTGAGATAAGAGAAACTCAGTTCAAAGCCAACTGAGCAAAAAAGACTCTTACGACCAATTAAATAGTAAATGAAGAAAGCTGAGCTATGCTTCAAATAGTTGAGTGCTATCATCGCATATAAAAGCTAAGGGACAGAATCTAGGCCCTGAATTCAAGCCTCAGTACTGGCTCTCATACACAAAATACTCATGACAACACCACAGTATATGCATATGTTAGCAAGGGATGTAGATGAATGGGGTGATGACATCATTTACCTCACCTTAATCTCAAGCATTCTGTACAGGGTTGCTCAGTCTGTGAAAAGCCCTAGGTGAAATCTTTCCTCAAAATCAGTACATACATCCTCATTTCCCTCAGCACATTCACACACACACACACACACACACACACACACACACGCATAAAGGCTATATTTTTCTTTTTAAAGGCTATATTTTTCTAACTAGTTTTGAAATATGTAACCATACATACATGCTTCAGAATTAATTGCCCTTGTTTAAGTTTTATAGGGAGCTAATATATCCAGGTTCTGGCTCATTCTTGTAATCTTAGCTGCTCAGGAGGGTGGGATCTGAGGATCACAGTTTGATGCCAACCCAAGCTAATAAATCATCAATATTCTTATCTTCAATTAAGTAGCAAAAAGCCAGAAGTGGAGATGTGGTTTGAGGGGCACAGTGACAGCATTGAATAAAATAATCTATGCGAGAGCTCCAGACACTCAGTTCAAGCCATTGTTCTGTCCCACTAACACTCCATAAGCCAAAAACCTCCAAAACACCAAATCAAAAATATGTCAAAATATTTTGCAACTTTTGAAGCAAAATCTAATGAGGCAACATAGTTTCTGGTTTGTTGAAGATTTGGTAGGGAAAACCCAAATTCAACATGTGTTTAAGTGATTTAATGAACAAGCAACCAAATAAAATTTCCCAGTAAGGAATCTTCCTTTGTATTAACTGGGAACCCTGACAAAGGTATATTTTTCTATGCTTTTTGAAAATCAATGTTTTCTTTTTCAGTAAGGGAAATAGTATACACTTACTATGTGTTATAGGAGTCATTGGAAGCTCCAAGTGAAATGAATGAATAACAAAAAACACACAATATTGCAAGTTTCTATGCCTCTGTTGAGACACTAAAAACCTGAAATAGTGTGACTTCTCAGAAAGAGAAGGGGGATGCTCAGCATCATTGGTCATAAAAGAAATGCAAATCAAAACCAAAACCACATTTGGATTCTACTCATCCCAGTTACAATGGCCATTATCAAGAGAACAATAACAGATGCAGGGGTGGATGTGCCTAATGGGGAACACTACTACACTGACGGTAGGAATATAAACTGGTTCAACCACTCTGGAAGACAGTATTGAGGTTCCTCAAAAGACTAAACATAGAACTCCCCTAAGATCTAAAGTAGGTCCTGAGAGGAGACTTGAGCTAGTACAGTTTTTTCTAGGCTTTGCCTTTGTTTTAGGGATTTTAGAGGGAAAAGAACCTTTAAAAAAGATTTACTAGACCTTGGCTCCAACCTGCCCAGTTTCTGGAATGGAAAGAATTCCCCTATCCGCCCCCCCCCCCCCCGCCCTTAACAATCTAAACCGCCTTGATTGTTCTGTTAGGACTAACCAATAAAACAGATACGTTGTAATATGAGTCCTACTGGCAGTATCTCATGCTTACCATAAACTCCTCGTTTTTCACCTGCTTATGGTAAATTCTAATAAACTCCTCCTTTGTATATGCTTACCATAAACTCTGTGTTTTGCACGTGCTTTGCCTTACCCATTGAATTTGTGAGTCATTTAAACCAAAAGTGATAGGCTGGTTTAAACAGCCATTATGTGACAAACTGCAACCTCATTGACCACCTGTGTGTGTTCGAGTTTGACTGTGCAATCTTTTGTGTGCATGACAATCTCATTGGTCATATACATGACCAGGATTGACCTCATGAATTTTGCCTAAGATATGTATTCAAATGTTTTTTTTGTTCTTTCATGCATTTGTTTCTAATGCATTTATAAGATTATTTATTTGTTGCTTTGTATGTCCCTCCCCACAGTATAATCCCTGCTTTCACTATATTTGATGTCGGTATAATTTGTGGAGGGGAAGGGGAAAAACAAGTCGTTTAAATAAGGATACAGGTGGACCCGTTGCAACAATGAGAAGTACAAGTTATCATGTGGAAAATGAACTTTACAACTTTGGTGGATGGGGGGAGGCTGGGAAGGGATGGGAAGGGGAAACAAAGGAGGACGCTACAATGCTTCTTAAGAAATGTACTCATTATCTTGCCCATCTAATTGCAACCCCTCTGTACAGTATTTTCACACAAAAAAAATAAATAAAAAGTTTAAAAAAACCAAGTACGTGGGCCGCAAGGGGTCGCAGTATCAGCTCATGAGCCTGTGCTCGGGCCCTGACAGGACAGTGTAGGAACCTTCTCAATAAAGTTGCTTCTTTGTAAACAACTTTGTTGTGGTGAGCTCTGTCACCCTGGACGACTAGGTGGGCTTGCTTGCCTGAGTAGGGGTCTTCCTACTAGAGATCCAACAATTCGAGTCCTCAGCAACTATCCAAATGATCTCAAACTAGGGTACAATAATCTACCAGCACAACTATTTTCATTAAAGTATTGTTTATCATAGCTAAGATACAGATCCATCCCAATTACCTCTCAGTAGATGAATGGATCAAGAAAATGTGGTATATTTACACAATGGAATTTTATGCTTCTGTCAGAAAGCGGGACAGTGTCCCTTTTGTAAGAAAATGAAAGGACTTGGAAAATATCATATTAAGTGAAGCAACCCAGGCCCAAAGAAACATGAACTCTATGATTTCCCTCAATTGCAATGGTTAGCAATAGCCTGTTACTCCTGAAAGTGGATCATAATAACTCAAGAGTTATGAGCATATATATGACCATACAAAATGATGCTAATTGAAATGAACACCAAGACATAGAAACAGCAGGTCATCTCTTGTTTAGTTGTCAAGATTGATGTAGCCAATGTACTGCAGCTAGTTCTTTCTTCTTACTTTGTCATTTTTCTTTTCCAATTGGTTTAATCCATGGCAATTCCTGTCTATGATTCTGATACCCTGAATCCTGTATATGCATTTATCTGATTGGGGGAAGGGAAGGGAAATAACAAAATGCTGAAAGAAGTACAAAAGCTGACCCATTGCAACAATGATACTCACAGGACACTAGGGTAAAAATTAACTTTACAATGTAATGGTAGGGAGGGGGTGGAGGGATGGGACAGAGGGAAAAAAACACTGGAGTGGGTAACAATGATGAAAAATGTAACTTACTCCTGTAAATGTAACCCCTCTGTACAGCAGCTTTATAATAAAATAGATTTTTAGAAATATAAAAATTAAAAAGTTTTTTTCATAAAATCTCAAGCTGATATGATAACAACAGAACTTCTGAGTTCATGTCAAAGAGATGTTTTGGACTTCCAAGAAGGTAGTACTAAGTACATATAACCACAATTAAGCGATAATGAGAAAAGTAGCACTTTTAATTGTATTATAAGAATAAAGGAAAATTTCTTTTCATTTCTATTTACTTAGAATTTACGTTTGTGATCTGCATTGTTCCCAAGTCAGATTAATGTCTTTTCCTTAGCTTTCTTTGATATGTATAGCTTGGACCTGTAATCTGAGGTATAAGAAGTATTCTTTGTTCCATTTGGAGGCCTAGCATAGAGACACTTCTCCATGGCCAAGAAGTTAGACTGGAGGATGCCTAATACTCGCTGTGGTTTCTCTCGCACAGCTCACTGAGGAACTTAGGAGTTTGAGAAAGTGACTGCTAATTAAGTGCATCTTACTAATAAGAATTATTGGTAGAATTTGAAAGCATATTTGGGTAACAAATCGACTAGAAAATATGTTGTTTGATATTTTTTATCACTACATTTCTTTTTGTCTAAGTAGAAAAGACAGACTTTCCCTAAGGGCCTAGACTAAGCAAAATGGCTTATATAGAGCTCAGATCATTTCTTTCCACAGAAGATGACAGCAATAGAAGAAAAACAGGTCCACAACTGGTACAAGATAGAGAGAGTTTGATGTCTCCTTAAATCTTAGGATCAAATGCTCAATGAGGAGCCCTAGGGACTGATGACAGTTTAAGGACCTAACATTTCCTGTGTCGTTCCATCATAGGAAGCAGTCAACTGTCTCCCATCACACTGTAGGTGCCATGCCTGGCTGTGTCCTGAGAACGTCCAGCAGGGTTCTGTCATGGTCACTGGAGATTCAGGATTGCACTGTAAGAAGACCTACAGAAAGGTCTGAGTCAGGGTTTTGTCAGATCTAGATGATTTGTAACAGGCACTACTGTCTTCTTGCTAACAATGTGGATATACCATTGGGGCCCTGCACAAAAATTTATCAAAAGTGTTAGCGTGCACCATTTCATTATGAAAGCCAACAACAATGCCCTCTGGACATATTCTCATCAATATTTAGTAGGTAAAAAGCTATAAAATCAAGTTCATCATGAGGAAAAAACACAGATGAAAACTAAATTGCAGGAGCATTTACAAAAAATGTTTTCCCATACGTATCAAATGTGACAAAATATTAAAAGTTAATGAAGTTAGGAAAGTTAAATTGATTTTTTAACTATGGTTTCAACTGTCTTTTACATTTCAACTACTTAAAAAAAAGAAGGTAGGCATAGCACCACCAGTGCACACACCTGTAACCTTGCAATTAAGAAATCTGAGATCTGAGGAAAGTGAATTGGAGCTAGACTAGGTAGGAAAAACCGGTGAAAGGTTTATCTCCAATTAACTATTCAAAATCAAGAAGTGGAAATTTGGTTTAAGTCGTAGACTGTTACCCTTGAGTAGAAAAGCTAAAGGTCAGCTCCCTGAGTTCAAGCCCCAGTACACACACACACACACACACACACACTCACACACACCCTATCTCAAAAATAACCAGTGATCAGGAAACAGAAATAAGATGATATTTTTCTTTATTTTCTTTCATTTTTGTCATTTTTTAAAATTTATCTCTCTTTGAGAAGTTAAAGGCATCATAGAGAAGGAGGGACAAAGGATGAACATGTGGAACAGTGATATTCAATTGGTACTAAGTTGAAAAAGACCTATGCAACTTGTTTGTGGGGAAGGACGGGAAAACTCGAAGAGATGAAAGGAAAGGGTAACATTGTCCAAAAACAAATGCACTCAGGAAAGTAGAGCTGTGGCTCAATATGAGTGCCATTCTTTAGCAAAAGAGCTCAGAGACAGTTTCCAGGTCCTGGGTTCAAGACTCATTACTGACTGAAAAAACCATAGACAAAAAAAATGTAACCATTACCAAGCGACTGTAACTAAACCCTCTACAGCACAATAATAATAATAACAATAAGCAGCAGCAGCAGCAGAAGAAGAAGAAGAAGAAGAAGAAGAAGAAGAAGAAGAAGAAGAAGAAGAAGAAGAAGAAGGAGAAGAAGGAGAAGAAGGAGAAGAAGGAGAAGAAGGAGAAGAAGGAGAAGAAGGAGAAGAAGGAGAAGAAGGAGAAGAAGGAGAAGAAGGAGAAGAAGAAGAAGAAGAAGAAGAAGAAGAAGAAGAAAGTTAATAAAACCAAACCAGTGAGAGAGAAAAATTGAGGAGCAAAGGAAGAGGTGACCTTTCAAAAAAGATATATATCCATACCTGACATATAACTGTAACATCTGTGTAACTCGCCTTTATAATAATAATACAAAAGAGGGCTGGGAATGTGGCTCAGTGTTAGAGTGCTTGCCTTGCATGCCTGAGGCCCTGGGTTTGATTACTCAGCACCACATAAGCAAAAAGAAAAAAGCCAGAAGTGGCCTTGTGGCTCAAGTGGTAGAGCTCTAGCCTTGAGCTGAAGAGCTGAGGGACAGCGCTCAGGCCCAGAGTTCAGGCCCCACGACTGGACCCAAAAATAATAATAATACAAAAGAAAAAACAGAAATATATTTCTGGAGGCAACACTCAAATGGAAGATCAGATTAATATGTATGTTGTACCAAGGTCAAACCCCATTATCAATTTCCCCTTCAAAAATGGCTCTTCTCATCACTTGTGCTGTCCCTAGCTTATGAAAGGGGGTGCAAACAGTTAAAGAGAGAGAAAGGTAATGTGTCAGGCACAAAACTATACTTGCAAAGAGCTGTACTTGCAAGAACAAATGTTGATTAGACCACATGATGACTCCATGTTTCCTGAAATATACAGAACTAGTTGGGCTTGAATACAGGCTCCACTGTGTACTACCTGGGGATTCAAAATTAACTAAACTCTCTGGATCTCAAATTCTTCTCAGGTAGAGTGAGCATAACAATACTTATCTCACGGGATTATGAGATCTGGATGTCATCAAACATGGAATGGGTTTTATCTTAGGTGTGTTTGCAACACCCAAAAACTGCTAGAAGGTGTATAAACTGGCATGATGTTTACTATATTACTTAACAGTAATGCAACATGCCTGTAATCCTACTCACAAAAGAGGCTGAAAAAAAAAGGATTAAGTTTCTAAGCCTGGACAGGAAACTGGATCAGACTGACCTCCAATGACCTCTAAAAAGCTTGAGGTGGTGTTTGGTTCAAATGGTAGAGTGCTAGACTGGAGCATAAGCCTCAAAAACAGTGCCAGGCCCTGAGTTCAAGCCTTAGGACCTGCATAAGCACACACACACACACACACACACACACACACACACACACACACACACACACATTCTAAATTTTGTATGTTCCTATAACCCCATTTAACAATACTTTCCCTCTTCCAAGCTCACCAGTTGTTGTTTTTTTGTTTTAAGAGGGACTTGATGTGTAGCTCAGGCTGGTCTTAAACTAACAATCTACCTGGGTGCTGGAATTACAGACCTGCCTACTATAATTTGCTTCACTCAATAACGCTATTTATAACATTTTCACAAGAAATTCATTCATACTCATGAAGATATATGGCTTAAAAGTGTTCACAGTAATATTCTACTGTACAAAATGCAAATAAAATAGCTGCACATGGTAGTGTGCTAACACATGGTAATGCCAGCCAATCATCATGAACCTGAAACAGGAGAATAAGGAGGCGAGGAAAGCCTGGTCTACACTGCAGAACCTGGTCTCCAAAGTTAATAAATTCTATAAATATTAATCTACTATGAAACATACAATCAGTTAAATTTATATAATAATACAAATAGATCATTGTTAATGGAAACAAAATCTTGGCAGAAATTTTAAATACATACGTATGCATATATATTTAAACTTGGAGAAATAAAATTTCAAGTGGTATTGTCTGCATCTTTCAGTCTACCTGTCACCTATCTATTTACCGACACATTGATTTCTGTTTAGTCTGCAATACACTGTTCTCTCATATAAGTACACAAAATTGCAAACAAAAAGTACAAAAAATACATGATCATAAATACAAATGTAGTTTAATCTCTTCCATAATAATTTGGAGAAAAACATGCGTTGAGTTAATGGCATTGAATACTACTCAAGAAGGGGAGTATAGGAGAATGTAGATTTGTGTGTGTGTGTGTGTGTGTGTGTGTGCGCGCGTGTGAGCCTACATGTGCACACACATGTGTTTTTCATGAGAAAATAATGGAAGTGGCGCTGTGGCTCAAGTGGTAGAGCACTAGCCTTGATCTGAAGAGCTCAGGGACAGAGCCCAGGCCGAGTTCAAATCCCATGACCAACCATAACGAAAAAATAATGGAATTAGAATTAGACCTATAATTCTTGTTTGGTCTTTTTGCTCAAAGCTGACACTCTACCACTTGAGCACCATATCTACTTCTGTATTATGGTTTCTTAATTGGAGAAATATCTCAGATTATCTGCATGGGCTGCTTTAAACCTGAATTCTCAGTTTTTGACCTCTAAATTAGCTAGGTTTTAAAACATGAGCCACTGGTGGACAGCAACTACATTAACATTTTTGCATGTTTGAATGAATTTTAAAGTAAGACATATAAGTTACTTTTGAAAATGGCCGGAAATAGTAATACTATTAATGTTTAGCAGAATTTAAAACATACAAACCTGAGAATGGCACGTAGCTGAGAACAGAATGGAATAAATCAAAATTATCTATGACAGTTTTCAGTCTGTGCACAGAAATGATTGCATTGATGGAGCCCAAGGCCATCAGATAGCTGAGCTCCAGCTGACTGCTATGCTCATGAGGCCAGCTAGTGCTATTCACAAGAATGTGATGTTGCTGGGTAACAATGATCAGCTTCAAGTTCAGAACCTAAAATACATCTATTGATCTAGAAAGGGAAACATACCAGGACAAGAAATGTGATTAACTGTGCTGAATGCAAAAACCATCCAGTCCAAGGAAGACAGAATAACTCTTTCTATATCTGAGAAGAGTATTATCTCACAAAGAATCCTAAGCCGAATATGGTGGTCCATGTTTGTAATTTCTGAACTTCGGAGGCAGATTTAGAAGTTAGCTTGAGACCAGCCTAAGTTTTAGGCCAACAGAAAGACACATAGTAAAACGCTATCTTAAAACAACAACAATAACAACCAAAGACCCAATGACTGGGAATGTCATTAGTGGTAGAGTGCTGGCCTCCTCGCATGCAGGAAGCCCTTGATTTCATTCCTCAGTATGACATAAGCAGAAAAAATGGAAGTGGTGCTGTGGCTCAATTGGTAGTGTGCTAGCCTTGAGGAAATGAAGTTCAGAGAGAGTGCCCAGGCCCTGATTTCAAGCCCCAGCTCTGGCAAAATTAAAAAACAAAAACAAATAAACAACCAACTGGAAAATGCTGTTTGTTGAAATAAATATGTTGGCCATGTGCCGGTGGCTCACACCTGTAATCTTAGCTACTCAGGAAGCTGAGATCTGAAGATCGTGGTGCAAAGCCAACCTGGACAGGAAAGACTGAGAGACTCCTATCTCCAATAAACCACTAGAAAACTGGAAGTGGCGCTGTAGCTCAAGTGGTAGAGCACTCGCCTTGAGCTGAACATCTGAGGGACAGTGCCGAGGCCCAGAGTTCAAACCCCATGACCAACAAAAATAAAAAATAAAAAAAGAAATAAATAAGTTGAAGAATTCTTTATACTCACTAGAAAATTGGGCTGTTGGCCATTCATAATGAACTTTGTTAGGAAAAAGTAAAATAAATTAATCAAATATTATCTGGCATTGGACAGGACATAGTGAGATCTAAAAATGATTGCTGCCTATGGTTACTTGATACAACAATGTTACAGATACACTTGCCAGATTGTGATTTTTTTAAGTATACAATCGTGGGTTTTTTCTTTTTCAAAATAATTTTACTGCTGAGCCCCATTGGCTCACACCTGTAATTCTAACTACTAAGGAGGCTGAGAACTGAGGGTCTCTGTTCAAAACCAGCCCGGGCAGAAAAGTCTGTGAGATCCTTATCTCCAACTAAAGGTTCAGAAAATGTGAAGTGGCACTGTTGTTCAAATGGTAGATTGGTAGCCTGGAGCTGAAGAGCTGAGGGACCATGCCCAGACCCAGAGTTCAAGCCTCACAATTGACAAAAATTATAGTAGTAATAATATTTATTTTGTTTTTACTATTAAGGTGTTATATATAAAGGCTACCATTTCATAAGTATGTTTCTTTGCTAAGAAACACATATCCATCTTCATTGCCAACAGCCAGGATTTGGCCATCTGCTTTTCTGCTGATCTCTGGGTGTAGAGGCAATGAGTAATTCAAAGCAATACAAACCAGTTCTGACTATTATTTTTCTCTGCGCATCTTAAAAATCAATGACAACAGAAATAAAAAAATCCTTAAGTTTAAAACCTTCTTCTAGACAAGTTATAGAAATCCTGAGAACAAATATTTTAAGAATAAGTCCAGACAGCTTGAAATCAGGGCCTGGGTTCTGTTTCTGAGATTTATTACTCAAGACTAGTGCTGCCTCAGTGCCACTTCCAGTTTTCTCATGGCTAATTGAACAGAAAAGTTTCACCAACTTTCCTCTCCAACCTGGCTTTGAACTAGGATCTAGAGATCTCAGCCCTCTGAGTAGCTAGGATTATAGCCATGAGCCCTTGTCACCTGGCTAGAATAATTTCTTACCTGGGACAGAGGTCAGTTAGTATTAAATATCAATCATGATTAACTTCATAAAATAAACTTAACTGAAATGCCTTGCCCTAGAAATAAGGAATCAAATGTTTAGATGGGTTACAAAGTTCTTACCAAATCTACATATTTCCCTGGTTGTTTTTATCCTTCCAAAATTGTGTGCTTTCCAGAAGCATGCCTTATCTTTCCTTGCTGGTTTCTTTAGTTTATTTCATACATGCCCACAGCTTCTTCAACTATCATTTATTTATGTGAACTGCTTGCAAATATCTATTTTCAGTCCAAACTTCTTGTATGCATCTCTCATCCATATATTCAACTGCCATAAAAACTTGTGAAACATTAATCATCTCTTCTCAATACTGGATATTAATGTGTAAGTAAAATTTAAGAAAATAAAGAATAATATCATAAATATTACATGATTCTAATAGTAATCCTAAACATAAATACAACATTGATTATTTCTGAGAAATTTAATAAAAACCTCAAGAAAAAGAAATCAAGTTTTTTTGAGTGCTGATATTATGGTTTAAACTCTGGACCTTACCTTCTCAAACTTTTTCCCTCAAGGGTGGTACTCTGTATTTGAACCACAGTTCCACTTCCAATTTTATTTGGGGGATTATATAGAGATAAGAATCTCATGGAATAAAAAAATTGTGTTCATTTCACATAACATTGGGGTTCATTTCACATAACATCCTCTTATATGGTTATATGGAACCATGTTCTAGTTACTGCAAGTAAGGTTAACCATGGAACGTATGGTTATGTAAGCCTGGCTTATTTCACCTAATGTAATTGTTTCCCCATCTTTCCATTTCCTAGCAAATGGGGCAATGTCATTCTCTCTGATGGAGGCAAAGAATTCTAGTGTTTGTTTGTGTGTGTGTGTGTGTGTGTGTGTATCATATTTTTTTATCCATTCATCTACTGAGGGGCATCTGGATTGCTTCCATATCTTAGCTGTTGTAACTAATGGTGCAATAAATATTGTTGTGCTGGTAGCTTATTATGGTCTTGTGTGTGATCATTTGGTAAATGGCCAAAAGTGGGTTTGCTGGGTCATAGGAGAACTCTAAATGGAGGCTTGGAAAAAATTATATTAAGTGAAGTAAGTCAGACCCAAAGAAACATAGGTCCTCTGGTTTCCCTTATTTGCAATAACTAGTATATGTCTGGTACTAGCATGAAAGTCCAAAAGCTATGTAGACATGACCAGATAAGATGATGTTAAGTGATATGAACACCAAGATAGGGTTTATTATCTATTATGTGATTTTTTGTATGTTTCTCCCCCACGGTATAACCCCTGTTTTCACTGTTTCTAATGTTGGTGCCCTGCATCTTGTATACACACTTCTCTAGATTGGGGAGGGGAAGGGAAAAAACAAAATGTTTAAATAGGGATACAGGCCGACCCATTGTAACAATGAGATGCAGAAGACACTATGTTGAGAAAGGAAGTTCACAATTTAGGCAGGGAACTCGGGAAGGGAGGAGAGGGGGAGTGTAGTTGTGGAGGTGGGAGGGAAGAGAGGGTAGGGAAAAACAAAGGAGGAGGTAACAATTCTTGATAGAAAATATACTCATTACCTTGCTCATGTAACTATAATCCCCTCTATACAGTATTTTTAGAGTAAAAACTCTTTTAAAAAACAGAAGGTGTCATGTACACCAAGTATAGTAGCCCAAACCTGTAATCCCAGCTGATTGGGAAGCAGAAATGACAAGGATCATGATCTAAGGCCAGGACAGAGAAAAAAACTCCCAAGACAGCCATTTCAACAAATGCGCTTGCCATTGTGGTTCACATCTATAATCCTAGTTAATTATGTGGGAGACATAGGTAGCAAAGTCTCAGATAATCTAAGATCACACCTGGGCAAAAAGTTCAAGACCTCAAGTACATAAAATGGACTAAAAGTATGGCAAAAGTAGTTGAGCTGCTTGGTGCTATACAACCAAAGTCCTGTCTAGCAAGCAGAGAACCCCTGAATAGAACCCTAGTAATATTCCTCTCTTTCACCAAAAATACTAAATAACTTTATCCTATTTGCACATCTAATTTCAAGGCCACTGAGAGATCAGAGATGGTGACATTCTTTTTAAAATTATATATTCAAAAGAGACAGTTATTTAGGTTTTGAAAAAAATGAAAAGGAAGGAAAATACATGCGATTTTTGTTAGCGCCATAATTCTTGAAAACATAAAATACACTCAAGTATTTAATAGATATCCATATGTGTGCATATGTCCATGTATGTTATGTATATACATATACATATATATATATATATATATATATATATATATATATATATATATACAAACAAGTGGTTTATTTCTTTTCTGTGTAACAAATGGTACAATGAATCTGTACAATCACTACTCAAAGGCATGAATAGACAAAGAGAATGAGCAGAGAATTCATATTCACGAATCTATGGCTAGCCAATAACCATGAAAATATTTTACATCAGTTTGCAAGTTTGCATGTGTCAGTTACTGCAGTTTAGGGACAGTATGATGACAATGCGATACCAGGCAGATAAAATGAGAAATGAGAGATACAACTAGTACAATATTCTTTCTGATGGGTAAGTAGAATTTCCAGTGTGTGTGTGTGTGTGTGTGTGTGTGTGTGTGTGTGTGTGTGTGTGTGTGTTACATATTCTTGATACATTTCTCTCTTGAGGGGTATTTGGGCTGATTCAATAAGCATGGTTGTGCTGAAACCTTTACTATATCCTGGTTTGTAATCATTCGAGTAAATGCCCAGGAGTAGAGTTGCTGTATCATATGGAAGTGGGTATTCAAAAGAGGAGTGAATGGGGAAAAGATAGAAGTATGAACAGGAGAAAAGGGGGAAAATGCAGAGAAGAATCTAGTAAATATCCTTCAAAATTAAGAGGAGTGAAGGAAGAGGTGCATAGGGAGTGATGGATGAGAATGTGCAAAGCATTGGCATTGATAAAGATATATTGCATGCATAAACTGCTTTGTTTAATGACAACTCCTTTGTTACTTAAAATCATAATTTAAAAATCATGTCCCTAAAATGTTATGCAATTAGAAGCAAAGCATAAAAATCTGTTGAGATCATCTCCAGGGTCTATAAAACTTTTTTGGTTAGGATAAATTTTAGAACAACAGTAATGATACATATGATCTGAAGAAAATTTAATGATTTCCAGCTATTTAAAATAATTATTATTGGAGATGTGGCTCAAGTGGCAGAGTGCTACATAGTGAGCAAAGCTGTCAGATATTGCTTTCAAGTCTCGATCTCAAATAAAAGTAAAAACATTCAGTAAAAGTCAGGAACATTCCTGGGCACTGGTAGCTCATGCTTTTAATCCTATTTTTAATCAGAAGGCAGAAATCTGGGGATCTCAGTTCAATGTCAGCTCAGATAGGAACCTCTGTGACACTCTCATCTGCAATTCACTGCCAAAGAAACCTGGAATTGGACTTGTGACTCAAGTGGTAGAATGCCAGCCTACAACAAAAAGCTCAGGGACAGAACCCAAGCATTGAGTTCAAGCCTTAGAATAATGCATATACATACACAAAGGAAGTAAGTCACTCAAGTTCTCAATCTTCCATTTCCCTAATCCTAACTCTAATCCTGGTCAGAAAGCTGAGTAACTTTGATGATAATAGTAACCCAATCCTAAAATTAATGGAAAATATTCGAGGTTAAACACATCATAACAGATACTCATCGACTATGAAATGATTTGCAGTTTGCTCCAAATCCTACAAATTCCCTGATTTGGACTCTGAAATCGTTCCCTATTATGAATCATTAATCTCAGACTTTCATATCATGAATACTACCATAGTTTCCACTGATCTTAACTTTTACTGAACTCCTATATCTCCAAACAGAAGTTGCAGTTTTACTTAAAATCTAGTCTAGTTCCTAAACCTAACTATATATCTAAACCTTACTATAAAACTTACTTTAAATTTAGCCCTATTGAACGCTGAATAGGAGACTTAGGAAAACTCTATAGCTTTTGTTAAATTTCAAACTTATTTTACTTGAAAGTGTTAGCAGAAAACTCAGTTTTACCTTAAAGCTTTCCCTTCCCTAAACTTAAGTATAACCTGAACTAGAAAAGTAACCCTAGAACTAATAGCCTTTGGATTCTAAAAGCCATAGAAATTCATTAGTTTTTATTAATCCTAACTTTGATTTGACTCATTTTTCTAAAAACAGTTTGTAGTTTTACTCAATATCTTACCATTTTTGTAACTCTAACCCTAACTGGAATATTGAGGCTAACTCTCACACTAATTATACCCTAATCTTAATATTATTAGCAGTTTCCTATTTCACATTCATCCTAATTCTAACTCGACTTGTTATTCGAAGATTTACCCTAAACTTTCCATTTCCCTCATGCTAACACTAACTCCAGCTGGAATTGAAACCTAACTTTCACCCTAATGATAGTCCAATTCTAATGTTTCAGAAAAATACTCTAGTTTTTATTCATTCTAATGAATACTCCAGTTTGCACTCTGGAAATGAGTTTCAATTTGCCCTAATTCCCACAAATTTCCTGACTGTACTGCTGAAGTGATCTTTTTCCCTAACATGAACCATTATATTATTTGATCTCAAATTCTCTTATCAGGAAAAATACTGTAGTTTCCATTTATCCTACCTTATCCTGAACCCTTGTACCCTAAAGCAATTTCAGATTTACTTACTTCTTGTCCATTACTTAACTCTAACTCTCAATGTAAACCTGGCTGGAAAACTTACATTAATCATTACAAGAATGATCACTGAGAAATAAATATAATGATAATGCTCTAGTTACTATTCAGTCTGACATGTTTGCTTCTAGTTGTTAGTGAAAACTCAATTTTATACTTAAATTTTCCTATTAATAACACTAATCATAATAAGAACAAAATACTGACCCTAATATTAATCCAATTTATATGTCAATATTAACACTAACACAAGTACACTAGTTTCCCCTCATCCTAACTTGATTCAAATAAGCCTTCCAAAAAATATGTTTCAATTTGTGTCCAAGATCATAGTCATTTTCTAACCCTAAACTTAACCCTAAACTTAACTGGAGCATTGAGAATAACCATAAGCCTAATTGTAAGTAGATTCTAATATTAATAGCAATACTCTCGTTCACATTCATTCTAATTCCTACCAGGCTTATTCTAAAATTTACCTTCAATTTGACTCCCATTTTTTTCTCCTTCACTCTAATCCTAACTATGGCTAGAATCCTAACCTTATCCAAGACACTAATGATATCCCAATTCTAAAATTTATGTAAAATTCTCTTTTTGTGTCATCCTTACTGAAATTGCACTTGTAATTCTCGAAATAAATTGCAGGTTTTCCTAAACCCTACAGATTTTCTCACTCTTATTCGGAATCTATCTTGTTCCTTAAGAGGAATCATATATGCATTGATTTCAAATCCTGATATTATGAAATACATTGTACTTCTATTATCCTAGCTTTTTCTGAATTCCTAGAAACAGGAAATAAGTTCAGCTTTACTTAACATTTAACACATTTCTTTTTTTTTCTTTTTGTCGGATATGAGGCTTGACCTCTGGGCCTGGGCAAGATCCCTAAGCTTTAGGCATGGATGTGATCCCTGAGTTCTTTAGCTCAAGGTGTGCACTTTACCACTTGAGCCACAGCACCACTTTTGGGTTTTCTGGTGTTTAATTGGAGATAAAATTCTCATGGACTTTCCTGCCCTGGCTGTCACTGAACTGCGATCCTCAGAAATCAGCTTCCTGAGTAGCTAGGATAACAGGCACAAGTCACTAGTTTAACCAATTTCTTTATCCTATTCTCAACCCCCTTTAACCAGAAACCTAATCCTAATCACAATCTGATTTAACACCAAGTGGCTAATGTAAGGATAACTATTCAATCAAACAATTTTTTTGCTTCTACTTCTTATTGGAAAGCAAAGTTTTACCCTAAAACTTATCCTTCCCTAACCCTAACCAGAACAAAAAGTAACTCACACTTTAAGCCAAATTATATATGTTTAAAGTAACACAGATACTGGTTCTCATTCATTTTAACCTTGATGCCATTCATTCTTCTTAAAATATGCTTCAGTTTTACACCTTTTTATATCTTACATCTTATATGCACCTTACTTATATACACCTTTTTATATATTACATCATTTTCTCATCCGAACCCCAGCTCTAACTGGAAGACCTTGCCTAATCCTAAGCCTACATATAAGCAAATCATAATGTTAATAGCAAGCCTCTATTGCACATTTATTCTCTTGCTCAGCGTGTAGGTCTAAATTTTACTTGCATTTTGAGCCTAAATTTTTTAAGTATTTTTCTATTTCCTGTCAGGTTTTATTTTTCATTTTTTTTTGGTCTCTCCTGGGGCCTGAACTCTGGCCTTGGGCGCTGTCCCAGCGTTATTCAGTTCAAGGTGAGCGCTCTACCACTTGAGCCACAATGCCAGTTCCGGTTTTCTAGTGGTTTATTGGACATACGGGACTTAGGGACTTTCCTGCCTAGGCTGGCTTTGAACCGTGGTCCTCTGATATAAGCCTCCTGAATAGCTAGGATTATGGGCGTGAGCCACCAGCGCCCGTCTTCATTTTTTTTTTAAATTTTATGTTATAGTAAAGATGCGTTAAATAAGGATTAGTTACATGTGTAAGGTAATGAGTACATTTGTTGTTGAGCATTGTTACCCCCTTCTTTGTTGTTCTCCTACTACCTCACCTCCCTTATTCCTCCCTCCCCATGGTGTAAAGTTCATTTTCAACATAGGGTCTTTGAGTATCATTGTTGCAATGGGTCATCCTGTGTTGAACCTAAATTTTCTATTTCTCTAACGCTAATTCTAATTTTGTCTGGGATCCTAACCCTAATCCTCATCATAATAATAGTTCAATTCAGAAGTTAACAAAAATATTCAAGTTTTTTCCATCCTGTTATTCCACTGTACATCTTGACTTAAGTTGCAGTTTAGCTTAAATCTATTTTTTACAAATTAGATTATATGTGCATATATAAAGATGTAATTTTATGTGAAAAACAGAAGATCTTTGGAAAAAAGGGTAATGAAAAGGAAATAGAGGGAGTATAATCAAATGCTTTAAATATATTATGGAATTGCCACTTCTGACAATTAATAAATTTTAACAAAATAAATAAAAGTTAATAAAGAACACACTGCCTTCTAGTGTTCTTTAAGAGAACCATGATATGTCTTGTGAATAAAATACTTGTGTTAGATAAAATTTGTTTGTGAATATTTTATATTTTCATTGGCCAGTTATTTAACTTAATGAATAAAAATATATTAAATAAGATTCCATGATAAAAAAACAGAAAATTATTACTTAGTAATTATTTGAGAAAAAGTTATAGTCGTGAGTTTTAGGAAACTAAATTTCTATTTCTCTACAAAGCAATGATTTAAGTTTATTATTTAATATTTCTACTAAGCTAGGGAACATAATTGGCATGAAAAACAACTAACTGTACATCTTGTTTCTCAAATGAATGATATTTTAAATATTGTCTCTTATTCAAATGAATAATTAGGTTTACTTTTCAAAATAAATGCAATTTTATCTCCTCTCAGAACAAGTAATTACCCTGCAATTAAATGAATTAATATATTCAGATATTTAAAAGCTAAACTTTCCATGTTTGATACATAGCTCCAAATATTCAGAATGCCACGATTTTTTTTTATTCTTAAAAGTCTAACCTCTGGGATTTTTGCTTCATCAATATGAATTATCTCATGAGGTTGTTGAGAAGACTCCAGTAACCAGTGTGGTCAAAAACATTTCCTGAATTCTAAATATTAAATCTAGACATTTTTAGCCTTTGATTACATTATTTATTGTCTCTTCAGAGCAACTAAGCTAAAATAAATACTACTGTTTAAACATTTCGCTCACATTGTAAATAATATCAACACAGGTCACAAAGAAACTAATTATTTGAGACTCATCATATTTTGTAAACTTAGTGTGAAGAATGTAGAGAGCAGAAGGTTCTTATACTCAATAAATATTTTTGGTTAAATTAAGTTAAATCTTATATCTGGATTTCTAATTTGGAGGTTAATCACATGGTAACAGGAAAATAATGTTTTTTTAAAAAATTACTTTGAGGCCATTTTTCTTCTTAAAATTATGAAGCAAAAATATCTCTAAGAAATATATCTGTGAAGAAAATGTTTCAACCCTTAGTAAAGTGCTTTATACTTTAAAATAAAGTTTATCTCAAAATAGAAATTCTGCAACTAATCTTATGTATGTTTTCATGCACAAAATGCTGTGACTTCTAATCTTGTTATGT
The DNA here is from genome assembly GCF_019054845.1 of Dipodomys spectabilis. Taxonomy (NCBI): domain Eukaryota; kingdom Metazoa; phylum Chordata; class Mammalia; order Rodentia; family Heteromyidae; genus Dipodomys; species Dipodomys spectabilis. The sequence goes on from NW_024870787.1 coordinate 3,954,463, forward strand.
GATTTTAATTATATATTTAGTTGTGACATAATCCCTACTTACATTTATTACAAACTTCTGTAATTATACATATCATGCCTGTACACACTAACTGATGTAAAATAATATTCAAACAAAATTATCTTTTTTCCTGTCTCCAACAGGGAAGGATGATGTGCTGAAGTACAATAAATGAAAGCTCTCTAACAGTCTTTATGGAATGGAAATTGGCAACATGAGGATGGGAACATGAGCACTTTCTACTTGGCTGAACAGGAATTTTTGTTTCTACAGTACTTTCTTACCTTTTAATAACACAGGGAAAGCCATAAAATTTCAAGTTCATATGAAGGAATTGCATTCCTCAAAGATGTGGCAACCTTTCTCAAAAGCTCGATCTTATCACTAGTTCATTGTGCTTGCTGGCTGATCTATTTCTCTATCATATGTTTCATATTATTAAGCATATTAGTAATTCATCAATGAGTACATTACAGGAGACTCCAGAAAATCACACCTATTGTGGTGTAATAATCAGAAGAGAGAAAAACGATTATATTAATCTCCAATTCCTCCCTTTGGCCTTCAATATGCCAATTAATTTTCAAAACAATCATGTACAATGTTTGTTTATTTTTCCCATTTTAATTAGATATTAAGCAAGTGTTTTTGCAGTAAAAAGAGATGACAGTGGTATAAGATCTCTGGTATGAGCACCTTCTCCCTAACAAGTAATGCTCTATGGACTGTAAATATGGAAGCCACATTAAAATTCTCTACAAACTCCTCTCTCTCTCTCTCTCTCTCTCTCTCTCTCTCTCTCTCTCTCTTACACACACACACATACACACACACACACACACAGCTGCCACCCACACACATCAGAGATCAATTGCATTCATCTGTAATGATTGTTGATTGATGTTTGCTCCATTGCTTTATTTCAGCTTCAGATCTTGCCTGGACCTTTATCTTTCCCCGAGATCAAGACCCTAGTTCTTAGTTTATTGTGGGTCTGAGTATTCATAATATGTTCCTGGCTGCTTCAGGCCAATTAACAATACCCTAAATACTGTATCCTCAAACTTGATATTCAAGTCAAACTCCATGAATTTATACTACTGTTCCAAAATACTAAAATTTATTGGATCTAGGAACCAAGAAAGCGCCCATCTTGATACTTTAGTAGCAATTGACATTATGAAATTAGAAGAATAAAATGTAGAATACTGGATGTGTGTTACAGATACAAAATCATCATCTATAGGCTCATTTATTGGAAAATTGTCATTCTATATTGAAAGCACAATTTACATATTCAGTTTTCCACTTACTTTGCTTACCTATCACTTCTGATCACAAATCCTTTCATGAATTTTTATAGTATCTGAATAAATCACACGATATGCATGTACTTACCATCTGAAGGAAAGACAGTCTGCTTTTACATCTTTCATTCTATATGACAAACCCTTATTTTTTGTTTCCCTGTTTGCTGAATAAATCTATTCCTGGAAACAGTATATTCACATCATTTCCATTTTTTAAATTTGAAATATAATATAAACTTCGTTGTGACTAGTCATTTTCTAAAAATGAGTGATATCATGAACACCAATATTTTGGTGGCTTTAAGTAAATTGAGACTTTATGTGGTATAGTAGTGCTTGTGTCTAATTGACTTAACCATTACATTATTCATGTATAGACATGTGAATTGCGCTTTTAATGCAAATTCCCAAGGATTTACATTAAAGTCATAAGGGGGGGTTTGTTTTCATGTTCCATATATTATATTTATTTCAATAAAAGTACTAGAAATACATGTTTGCTGGAGCAATATAAAAGATGAGAATATTTCTAAAGAGAATAGATTTATTGATTAAAACATAGAAAAGAGTAAAATAGGTTTCTTGCTTGAGACTGTATAAATGTAGCTCAAGATGAGACTCAGAGATAAATTCATATTAATATTACGGAGATTTCTATCACAATATAAGCAATATAGGTATTTTAAGGAATTGGTCATTCAAAGCCCTGGATACCTAATGGATGAAGAATGGTATTGAAAATAGCAGAGGAAAAGAATTCAACATGCAAATATTATGATTTTATAATACTAATATGAAAGACATGGAGCTTTTGTCTTTCTGAAGAAGAAAGTTTCGCCAGTACTTTCAATGTAAGGCATCAGTTCCAATGAGTCTAAAGTCTTTTCCTCCAAGATATACTAGAGTACTATACTCATCTTCTGAACAGTAAGTAATTTTTTAATTTGCTTTGTTTAATATTAATTTACTTGTAGCAAATAGGTTAAAATGTCTGCTCTCTTTCTTACAATGTACTAATATACATTTGTTGTACCTGGACTCGAGACGCCCTGAAGACCACCAGAGACCACGACCAATGCAAATAACAAAGAAGACTTTATTTGCAAATTCGATGTTGGTCCTCCACACACTCAGTAAACAGTGACGCTAAGAGGCCCCAAGCATAGAATCAGCACAGTTTTTATACTATTGAATAAACAACTTTAAGGAAGTTTTACATGAGAAATTACATGATTGGTTAACATTTTAAGCAAACTAAGCTATACATATGTGATTGGCTAATATCATTATTGACATATTATTGACGGCAATTGTCTGGCCACTGGGTCACCTTGTCCTGCATGGCCACCCAGTGTTTGGTCAATGCATCTGGAGAAAATTTCTGTGGCTTTCCCAAGGATTATTTATATTTCAATTGTCCGGGAATTGTTTTCCTTTTTGTGTCATTTCTTGGTCAAACCCATGGTTATTTTAATAATTCATATCTCACAAGATGGTTGCTAGCTTGTATTGGAGTTACTTAGGCCTTCTTTGTGCCTCTTTAAGCTTTAGGCTCTTCATTTCCCCCTTTCTAATAGGCACCTTAAGGGCAAATCATGGTCCTTATGGGCCTGCACTATGTCTTTTGTCAGGAATAGTTGATATTGGGTTCTCAATACCATCATCTGCATGGTATCATACGTTCCTTAACAAACATCACTAGTCGATTTACAACACAAGGCCCTACTGTGAACACAGTACCAGAATGATAATGGGGCCCAACAGAGTGGATATTAAGGTGGTTATCCAAGGGGAATAATTAACAATGATTCAAACCATCCTTCTTGTTATTCTCTTTCTCTTTTTCGTTTTGCTAGTGCCTCTCTTACTTTAGCTAAAGATTCTTACACTCCGAAATGATTAGGGTAGAAGCAGCATTCTTCCCTGAGGGCAGGACATAGACCTCCTTGTTGTAAGAAAATTAAGTCCAGCCCCTATCTGTTTTGCAACACTACCTCGGCTAAGGAGTCATGATTTTTGAAGGTAGCCTATAGAGTTTTCCAGGTTTTTGTTATCCTCATCTATAGCAGCACGAAGGCTCGTGTAAGATGTTCTCTGAGTAATTAGGGATGCCACCCCAGTTCCTAGTCCAGATAAGCCTACTAGGGTCCTGTTGTTACTGCTGTTATTATTTCTCTTTTAGGTTTTCTGGGCCAATAGCTTGCTGCAGACATCTTTATCATCATTTCTACATGAGAATGGTAGAGCAGTCGAGGGATATGTTGTACCATGTCACAAACACTGTTAGTCCTAAAATACTTCTAAGTGGACACAGGAAGTTAGGCCAGTTGAACATGCCCACCAAGCATCTTGGGGAGGTAATAGATATCCTTCCTCTGGAATCCATTCTTGGGTCTGATTACATAAGTGAGTAAAGTTAGTTGGTACTCGTCCCACACATAATCCTTGTCCTATAACTGCCTGTAGAGTAAGTTTTGCTTCCTTTTGTCCCACGTACATGATTTAGTTGTTTTTAGCATTTGTTACATTCTGTACTACTGCAATACCAACATAAAATGGAGGTTTCATATCATAACACATCCAAGAAGAACTTGTAATATCAGGACGGATCTGATTGATCACAATGTAAGTTTGAACCAACAGCTGCCATAGGGAATCCTCTGGCAAGGGGATGCTCTCCCTAAGGGCGACTCCCTTTTTCAGAGCAGATGGGGTCACTACAACCCAGGGCTCTTTCTTGTTGTCTACTTTGGGTTTTACAGCAGAGACTGGTTTTAAAAATGTGTTAGTCCCATCGCTGAAAGGGAATAACTGGCTGTGGCAAATGCTTGTAGGTTTATGATAATGCCATCATGTGTCTCTCCCCTGTACAATCTTTGTCCCCAATTCTTTCCTAATTCCCATCCTAGGGCTTGTTTGCCCTTGTCTGTGAACCGAAATTACAATCTGGCATCAGAATCCTGGAAGACCCTATTTGTTTTGTACAGGCACTCCATTAAACTGGATGGCTGCACGTTCTGGTTTGGTAAATGTAACAAGGTCTCCTCCCATTCCTTTCCATTTTCCTGAGGTACTTGTTTTGCAGTGCCAGCTCTTACAGTAAAAGTCCTCTTGTCCTCCAAAATTACTAGTCCTTCTTTTCCCTGGGCATATATACCAGTGTCTCCATCTACATTTTATAAGCCTAGGTCCTTCCCATACTCCATCAGCAAACTGACATAAGTTAAATGTGAGCTTGTCTGGGAACCATAGGGATGATCCCTCTTTCATGGCCAAAGGGACACATTTACCCGTTACCTGATTACTAACAATCCAAGATCAATTTATGGGTGGGGGGATGGCCTGCACTTACTACTATGCTAATACAATTTCCAAGTAAGTTATGCATCAATAACCAATTCGTGACTAAGTCTTTTTACAACTGAATTTGAGCTTTAAAGGATTGTCTTTGGAGCGTGAGACTTGCCAATCTTGGTCCTCAACGAGATCCGCTATGTGATCTTCAGGCTTCGCATGTGAATGGTGGATCCAGGTAGCAATGCCATCGACTTTGAGGGCTGTTGGTGTAGTGAAGATGACCACATAAGGTCCTTTCTACCTCGGCTCCAGGTTTTCCTGTCAGTGTCTTTTCACCAGGACCCAGCCACTGGGGCAGAAGTGATATGGGATTGGTGGAGGGCCCGACTTGTATAGCGCCCTCAGTCTGGGCCAGACATCAAGGTGGACCCTCTGTAGGGCCCTGAGGGAGAACAAAAGTTCAGAGTCATCATCTTTTCTAAGCAACCATTGTGACAAGTTAGGGATTGTGGAAGGGGCACTCCAAATACAATTTCATAAGGGGAAAGACCAATTTTAAAAGGGGAGCTGCATACCCTGTATAAGGCAAAGGGAAGGAGAGTTACTCAGTCACCGCCAGTCTCCATGGTCAATTTGGTCATTGACTCTTTTAGAGTTCTATGCAACATTTCCATCTTTCCTGAACTTTGGGGTCTATAAGCACAATGCAACTTCAAATCTGTCCCAAGAGCACTTGCAATTCTCGGACTTAACTTGGACATGAAAGCTGGTCCATTATCTGATCCTATCATAATAAGGAAGCCAAACCTGGGAAAGATCTCTTCTAGTAACTTCTTAGCCACTACCTGTGCAGTTTCACACTTTGTAGTAAAGGATTCTACCCATCTATGAAAATTAACAGATATTTATATCCATATTTGCCAAGTTGGAATTCCACCTCCCAGTAAGTTCCTGGTCTATCTCCTCTGATTTGACTGCCTGTTTCTGTTTAGTTCTTCCTTGCACTTGTCAGTTGACATGCCTTACAGTCCCTGAAAATCTGTTCTATTTTAGCATGGTTATTTTTGATCCAAAGTCCAGTATTTCTCACCAGATCTTGCATCTTCCTTGCACTCATGTGGGTGCTTCAATGCAACTTAAGCAGTATTTTACTCCCTAACTGCTCTGGTAAGATAATGTTGCTCCTAAAATCTCTCCACCAACCATTTAGCCATTGTGCCATTGGCAGTTGATCAATCCATTTCAAGTCATCTGTGGTGTATATTGGAGTATTCTGAAGAGTTCTTGAAATAGGGTCTGGGTTTTAATCATCATTATAGAGTGGCTTTTTAATGCCACCTCCTGTGCTATTCTGTAGCCCAGGGTACTGCCATTACTCACAGCATCTTTAGGTTTTTGATGTCTAGGGCAATGAACAATGGCTAACTTAGGCAGCCAAAGAGCAGTAATTAAAGCCAAGTTTCCATCTTTATTTTTGATGGATTTTCCTTCAGATGTCAGTAATCATCTTTCTTTGTAAATAGCTCTGTGTACATGAGCCGTTGCAAATACATACGGACTGTCAGTGAACACAGTTAGCCTTTTGTCCTTTCCTAGCGTTAGAGCTTGGGTCAGGGCTATTAACTTGGCTCTCTGGGATGATATGGCTACTGGTAGAAGTTCAGCCAGACCACATCAGTCTCAGTCACTACTGCCACTCCCGCATAACTCTCTCTGATGAATAAAACTGCTTTCATCTGTAAACCACACTAGTTCAGCGTCCAGCAATGGCTGGACCCTTAAGTCCTCTTGGATGTTATGGACTTGTGCCAGGATCTCTGAGTAGTTATGTAGTGGCATGTTTAGATCCTGATCTGCTAGAAGCGTTTCCCGGTGGAGAGCCGAAGGAGCCTGGAAATTGATTCTGAGAGGGTTGAGTAGCATTCCTTGGTAATGGGTTAGTTGGGTATTGCTGAGCCACCAATCTGGTGGTTGCTTTAACACACCGTCAATAGTGTGGAGGGTCGTAAAATACAGTTCTTGTCCCATGGTTAGTTTATCCGTGTGTTTTACCATCAGAGCAGTAGCCGCTATCATTCTCAGACATGGTGGCCATCCTACTGTTACTGAGTCTAATTTCTTTATCAAGTAGGCTACTGGTTTTCTCTACAGGCCCAAATATTGGTTTAAGACTCCTTTTGCTATTCCATTATGTTCATCCACATATAAGTAAAAGGGTTTACTGGCATCAGGGAGTCCCAACACTGGAGCTTATTATAAGGCAGTTTTTATCTGTTCAAAGGCTCATTCAGCTTCCTCTGTCCATTGAAACAGTTGCTTCTCCTCGTAAAGAGGCTTAGCCAGCTCTGCAAACCCTTGGATAAACAGATGGCAAAAGGTGGCAGAACCCAAAAACTCCCTTACTTGGTGCTGTGACCGTGGTGTTGGAATTTTGAAGGACTGTTTCTTTTCTGTCTTTGGTGAAACATCGCTGCCCCCATTTCAATAAATAGCCCAGGTAAGTTACCTCTGATTTGCAGGTTTACGCTTTCTTGGCCCATGCTCATTAACCAAGGTTTCCCAATATCTGGGATAAATCTTCTGTTCCGTGGATGCATTCTCTTTCAGTTTCACCAGCAGTTAATAAGTCACCAACATATTGCAACAAAGTCAGACCAGGGTGGCTTCCCCTAAACTCACCCAAGTCCTCATGCAGAGCTTCGTCAAAGAGTGTTGGTGAGTTTTTGAATCCTTGAATGAGTCTTGTCCATATCCACTGACACCTCCTTTGACATCTGCCCACTCAAAGGCAAAGGGATCTTTACTTTTGGGCACCAAGGGTAGGCTGAAAAAGACATCTTTTAAATCTAATACAATGTACCACTGCCTATATTGAGGCAGGGTGCTCAGGAGAGTGTAGGTGTTAGGTATGGTAGGGTGATTGTCCATTACCCTTTTATGGACTTCCCTGAAGTCCTGTACTGGCATATATTCATTAGATTTGGGCTTGCAGGCTGGTAGCAGGGGAGTGTTCCACTCTGACTGGCAGGGTCACAATACACCCAGGTCTAGCAGACACCTAATGTGGGGTGTAAATCCCCCTGTGCCTCCATGGACATAGCGTACTGTCAAACTCTAACTGGGTCCACCCCTGATTTTACTTTGATGAAGAGAGCTGGTCTATGTTTCACTAGTCCCACTCCGCCAGTCTCTGCCCAAGCTTCTGGATACCTTTCCAGCCAATAGGTGATTTCTTGGTCAGGAGTCTAGGGTGGTTGGAGCAACCAGTCCTCATCTTTCAGGCCTTGAGTCAATACTTGTATTGGTCTTCCTTGAGCATCCTCCACCTGGGGGCCTTCTGGATATAAGTGAATCTGTGTCCTGACCTTGGTTAACAAGTCTCTTCCCAATAAGGGATAAGGGTTTTATGGAATAACGAAGAATGAGTGGGACACTCATCCCATCCCCAGGTCCACTGTTCTTTCAGTGGTCCATGAGTATTGTTTAATTCCCATTACTTCTTGCACCCAAGAGGTTTTTTGTTGTTGTTTGAGTTTTTTTAACTGTATTTTTTTGTCTTTTCTTTTCTTTTACTGGGGATTGAACCCAGGACGTTGTACTTGCTAGGCAAGCGCTTTGCCACTGAGCTACATCCTAGCCCAACACCCAAGAGATTTTATTTGAGACTTTTCCTTGGTGCTTTATTAAAGCAGAGTATTGGATCCCGGTATCCACTAGAAATTTTACTGGAGTCCCATCCACTCTCAGTGCTACCCTGGGTTCAGGGAGGGGAATTGAACCCTGACATCCCTATTCATTATTAGCAGTACTGTTAGCCATTAGTGTCGAGGTTCTATGGGGCTGCCACTGCTTTGTTCAGTTTCCCTTTCTTAGCACATTCTTTGACCTAATGCAATATTTCTTGGCAGTAAGTGCACTAATGTCTGTGTAGACCTCAACTATTTGGGCATCGTAGGGTTTCCTTCCCTGTAAGACCATGTATACTTTAGCCAAATTGTTATGTTTGCAGGCTACTCCCCTGAGATCCGCCATTAGAGTCTGGCGATAGACCCTTAATCTCCCCCTACGTTCTGCCGTGTTGTAGTCCCAACCATCATTTGGAGGCCTGGTTAATGGAAAAGATGCATTGGTAAAATCAGGGTTAGCAGTAGGCTCCCCGTCATCCCCCAGAACCAGTTTCCTTGCCTCAGTTTGAATCCTTTCTCTTTCTTCCCTGTGGAACAAGACCCGAAGTAACTGCTGGCAATCATCCCTGGTCAGCTGACACATGAACATTACATTATCTAGGAGATAAATCAAATCCTTGGGATTATCTGAAAATTTTGCATTTTGTGTTTTCCAATTATATAAGTCATTCGTGGAAAGGGCCAACACTGAAGTCAGGGGTTTCTGGTTTTGTCTGGTGGCCCAATTTCTCTGAACAGCAGCATCATGGTGGTGTCAGGGAGACTCAGGCTGGCAGCTCTCTGAATGCTACCAAGAGTTCTTCCTGTTGGCCCTTCCAAGTTCCTGCTGGCTCCTTGCTTCTCATATCTTACTGCCTCCCCTTCCTCCATGAGGGGTGGAGGAGGCAGGAGTGAAGGGTATGGGAGGAGATCAAAGGCTAATAAGTGAAGATCTTCACTCCCTTCCTGTAAAATGGTATATAAGGAGACTGAGGGGGTAGTTGACACAACCTTTTCTAATGCTAAAATCTTGTTTTTATTGACAGAAAGGGGTAGAAAGGGCAATAAACTTTGGAGGTTCCTGCACCAAATTCTGCCATACTAAAATATAGGGAATCTGATTGGGGTGCCCTGCACTTCCTGGGAGAAAAGCCCTACATTTAATCTCCCAAATGGTGTTTAGATTAAAAGTTCTTTGGGGGCAGGCATCCAACCTCAAAAGTAGGCCACTCTGACTTGCACAAAGTAAGTAATTTTTCTTTTTTTAACTTCAACACCTAAATTGTTAGCTCTTTCCTTAACATCTTTAAAAGTATCTGTCAGAAACGTAAGAGGTGTACTTTTGTTCTGACTCATTTCAGCGTATATCAATCCACACACAAGACAAGAGAAAAGGAGGAAGGCAATTACAAATGTCACAAAATTAAACAACTGGTGCTTTCGGGGATTTAGGATAAAACCACAACTCAGAGTGTCCCAAGGAGAAAAGTGTGGATTCGCTGGCCTGTTTAGGATCCCAAAGAGGTAGATGGAGACACTTGGTGATGTTTCAGCAGTGTCATCGTTTAAAAGACTACCCGAATCTAGCTTTGCTTCAAGTGAGCCAACTTTCTGAGCCAAATTTCACCCTTCGAAGCAGAAGACAAGAGAGTCTGAAAGAGAAAGTAATTATTGTTGGACAAGAAACTGAACAAAGAATAACAATTTTACATAGAGGCAAGCAGGGTTTCCAGGCATCTGTGCCAGGATGAATATGAAAGAGGAAATGTTCCATGAAAGCCACAATACAGACAGACACACAGATTTTAAGAGAAGACACATTAACAGCATGTGGGTGATAGACTGAGTGGTAGACTATCAGACAGAAATTGCCGGACTAAAGACAGGAAACATCCCAAATATCCGCACTAGTGGACAGTCTACCCTATAAACTATCAAGCAGACAGTTCAGGACTACAGATGGGCCCAAATGTCCACACTAGTGAATACTGTACCTTCCCTGGGCTTCTGGGGGACATCTCCCACTGGTCCCGTTGGCTGCCTTATAGCACGTCCGCCAGGATTTCTTGCCAACTCCAAGACCCAACCTGAAAACTACACAAATATCAGAGTTACAAAACTTACTGGCTGTTCTTTACTACTCCCTGATCAGGTGTCTGGGTGAGCTTATGAGGGAGATCCCATATGAGCCCCTATTTGTTGTACCTGGTCTCGAGACCCCCCCGAAGACCACCAGAGACCACGACCAATGCAAATAACAAAGGAGTAGTTTATTTGCAAGCTCGAGGTTGATCCTCCACGCACTCAGTAACCGGTGATGCTAAGAAGCCCCGAGCATAGAATAAGCACAGTTTTTTTTTTTTTTTTTATAGTATTGAACAAACAACTTTAAGGAAGTTTTACATGAGAAATTACACGATTGGTTAACATTTTAAGCAAACTACACTATACATAGGTGATTGGCTAATATTATTATGGATGTGATATTGATGGGAATTGTCTGGCCACTGGGTCACTGTGTCCTGCATGGCCACCCAGTGTTTGGTCAATGCATCTGGAGAAAATTCCTGTGGCTTTCCCAAGGATCATTTATGTCTCAGTTGTCCAGGAATTGTTTTTCTTTTTGTGTCATTTCTTGGTCAAACACATGGTTATTTTAATAATTCATACCTTACAAGATGGTTGCTAGCCTGTAATGGAGTTACTTAGGCCTTCATTGTACCTCTTTAAGCCTTAGGCTCTTCACATTTCTTATTATTACTGTCTCTTCATACAAGCCTGAAATCACTATTTCAAAGTAACACAAATATAAAAACAAAAATACTCTGATACAACCATCACAAATCATAAATTATGTGAAAAAATCCAAAATATAAATAAATAAACCTGGGGAAGAGGAAAAACAATGACAGAATAACAACAGAAAATTACCCTAGCACTCTCTAATGAAACAGATATTGAGAGTCCTAGAAGATACTCCAATTCTAGAGGTTCACACCAAGTCAGCTATAATTATGTATAGATATAAAATTCAGAGGCAGATTTTATACTGTCTTCACAAGAAAACAGAATTCTATGAAAAGTTACCTAGCCAGGCAGGTGACTGCTGTGACTGTGTTGGCCAACATATTCAAAAGCACAACTGCAGTGTGGAAACAAAGGGCCACATGGGAAATAAATCATGAACAGAGACAGTCACATCTAAACACAGACTCAATTCACCTTACCACTGGACAGTCCAAACTGTCATTGTAACCACAAGTATTAACATGACAACATCTCACCACAACTGATCTCTTCTCCTACACTTAATGGTCTAGACAAAAACCTAAATCCAGAAAAAGAAATCACAACAGAAGATCAAATCAACACCTGGCAAAAGACGGATTATTTATAAAAGATATAGCGTCAGAATAAATACAGATTTCTTAGCTGATATGGTAAAAAGGAGAGCCTGGCATGATGTATGACAAACATTAAAGGCAAACAACTACCAACCGTGAATATGGTCCCAAGATAAACTATCCTTTATATTAAAAGGATATATAAAAATATTCATGAAAAAGAAAACTTGAAACAATGTATCTCCACCAAATTAGCACTATAGAAGTTAATCAAATATATCCTACATAGAGAAGATCAAGAAGAACAGGAACTGGTTACATAGAATGCTCCCTACCAGAGAACAAGGTAAATATATTAAGAGTAGATGAGGCACAGCTCCTAACAACAGGTGCATAACAGCAGGACTTATCAAATATTGCAAAGTCTTAACTCTCAATATCATTGCACTTAAATTTACAAATAGAAGACATAGATTAGATACTAGTATCAAAAAACAAGATGCATACATCTAGTATCTACAAGAGACACATTTTATTGACAAAAACAAACACATACTCAAACTGAAAGGCTGGAAGGAAAAATTTCAAGCAAAAGGACACCATAAACAGGCCACAGTAGAATTACTAACATAAGATAAAATAAAATTAAAATTAAAATTAGGAGGAAGAGACATTATATATTGATAAAAGCAACTCTCCATTAGGAGGATATAAAAAGTCTAAACATCAATGCCCTGAATCCTGGAGCACCCCCACTTCATCAACCAAATAATACTTAATCTAAAAACACATCTCAACACATCTTTGTTATCCTTGGATAGGTCATCCAGGAAAAACTCAACCAATAAATTGCAGGCCTAAATAACTACATTGACCGCCTAGCCCTAACAGACATCTACAGAATATACATTCAGCATCAATAGAAACATTCCTCTCAGCAGCTCTTGGAAGAGTCTTCAAAATAGAACATACCCTATGTTACATAGAAATTCTATCCAAAATGAAAGAAAAATAAATTGACTTGCCAAATCATGTCAGAACACAACAGAATAAACTTAGAATTAAACACTAAAGCAAAAAAAAAAAAATTCTCAAATACATGAAGACTGAACAACACATTACTGAATGACCAGTGGGGCACTGAATACATTATAATGAAAGTCTGAAAGTTTCTGAAAATTAACAAATTGAACACACAAAATACCAACTCCTCTGGGACACAGTAAATGCAATACATAGAGGAAAATGTATACCTCTGAGTGCCTACATCAACCAATTGGGGAAATCTCAAGTCTGTATTTTAATTATATACCTCAATCTTCTTGAAAACAGGAACAAGTCCAAACCCAAAGCAGTAGACAGAAACAACAAAAAAAAGAACTAAATCAGAGATGCGCACAGGTTGTGGCTCACGCCTGTAATCCTAGCTACTCAGGAGGCTGAGATCTGAGGATCAGGGGTCAAATCCAGCCTTGGCAGGAAAGTCCGTGAGACTCTTATCTCCAATAACCCAATAGAAACCCGGAAGTGGCACTGTGGCTCAAACGGTAACGCTCTCGCCTTGAGGTGAAGAGCACAGGGACAGTGCTCAAGACCACAGTTCAAGCCCTATGACCTACCAAAAAAAATTAAATCAGAAATAGCTAAGTAAAGACAAAATAAAACATAAAAAGATCAACAAAACAGAGTTGGTTCTTTCAATAAATTAACAGAATTGACCGACCCTTTCCAAATCCGACTAAGAAGAGAATTTATATAGATAGAAAGATAAATAAAAAGTCCACAGATTGGGAGAAGATCGTTACTTGCTCTGCAACAGACAATGGCCTCATATCTCAAATATATTTAGTGCCCCAAAAGTTAACCCCCAAAAAACAAATAATCAAAAACCAACAACCCTATTAATAAGTGGGCTAAAGATTTAAAGAGAGACCTCTCTGAAGAAGAAATATGAATGGCCAATAGACACATGAAGAAATATGCAACATTTCTGGCCATAGAAATGCAAATCAAAGCAACATTGAGATTCCACCTCACCCCAGTTAGAATGACCATTATGAAGAAAATTAATAACAACAGATGCTTGGCTGGTGGGGATATGGCCAAGAAGGAACATTACTACACTATTGGTGGAAATGTAAACTTGCTCAAATATTCCATAAAGAAGTGTACAAGTTTCTCAGAAAAGCTCCCCTATGATCCAGCAATCCCATTCCTGGGCATTTACCCAAATGACCACAAACAAAGCCATACTAACGCTACTATCAAAACTATGTCCAATGTAGCATTATTTACCATAGCTAAGATATGAAACCAAAACAGATGCCCCTCAGTAGATGAATCGGTCAAAAAAACGTCATATATATTCACAACAAATTTCTATGGTTCCGTTAGAAAGAATGACATTGCCCCATTCGTAAGGAAAAGGAAACACTTGGAAAACATAATAAGTCAAAAAAGCCAGACCCAAAACATCATAGGCTACATGTTTTCACTCATTTGGAAAAACTAGAATATATCTAGGATATTCCTAGAAAAGAGCACAATAGCTCAATAGCTATATGCATATCACCATAGAAAATGATGCTTATTGAAATGAGCTCCAAGAAATGGATACAAGATAATTGTATGGTGAACTGTTTTTAGTTATTTCTATTTACTTTTCCCCCTTTGGTTTATTCCCTGTAGTCACTGTTTTTATTTCCGTACCCTTTGTCTTATACCTAAGTTAATTTGATTTGGGGAACGAAGAGAAATCACAGAAATGGTGGGACAAAGATTAACCAAAACAACAGTGATAAACACTAGACACTATGTTAGAAATGAACTTTATAACTTTGTGGGTATGGGATATCAAGGTTGGGGGTAATGTACTCATTACTTATTTTAATCTAACCCCCCCTCCTGTCTAACACCTTCATAATAAAAAAAAAACCCTGAAAATACTATAAGAGAACTCACCCAAACAGAGAAATTAGAGAAAACATTAGACATCACAACATAAATAAGCAAAATTGAGAATGCTATAAGAAAGTACTTTGAAAACCGTATGCCAGTCACCTGGAGTATTCTAGAGAAATTTATGCTTTCATATACTCGAACTGAAACAGGAAGTGATACATAAGAAGTAATGAAAATGAAATGTCAATAAACAATTTCCCATACCAGAAAAATCTAGAACTCAATGGATTTACCATGAAATTAAGGCCTGCAAAGAGCTTGCAATACTCAGATCTAACTCTTCAATGTAATAGAAAGGGAAATGAAATTATCAAACACATTCTATGAAGCTAGAATTAGACTCTTCCCCAAATCAGATAGGGACTCATCAAAGAAAGAGAACTATGAACTGAACTGTTGATATGCATTGATACAGAACTTCTCAATAAAATTCTCACCAACCAATTTCAGCAACTAACAAAAAAATCGTATACTATAATCAAACAGTATTCATTCTAGGATCCAATTGGATCCAATATACTTGTCAATAAACATAACATAAACCATCAGCAGAAGCAGGGACAAAAACCACATTATCATATATACATAGATGTAAAAATAGCTTTTAACAAACTCCAATACCCCTTTATGATTAAAGGTCTGAGAAGCTAGGAATGCATGGAATTTTCCTCAATATAATACAGAGTATGTATATGACAAAGAGATAATAAGCATGTACCTAATGGTGGAAGCATGAAGACATTAAAATCAGGAATGATAAAAGGATGTCCACTCTCTCTACTAATGTTCAATATGGTAGTGGAGTTCCTAGCAAGAGCAATAGGCAAGAGAAAAACATAATGGGGATCCAAATAGGGAAGAAGGAAAAGTATCCCTTTTTACAGATGAAATGATCCTGTATTTAAAGGACCCTAGAACTTCCTCCCTCAAATTAGTAAAGGTGATGCTAACCTTCAACAACGTAGCAGGGTATAAAACCCACAAGAATCAGTAGTTGTTCTGTGTTACCAACAATGGGAAGATCCAGGCTGGAATCCAAAAAACAACCTCATATATATTAGCTCAAAATCAAATCAAATCTAAACAGAACAAAACAACAACGAAAATAGGAATTAATTAATTTAACTAAAAATGAGAAGGACCTCTACTGTAAAAACCTTAAAACTCTAAAATGGGTAATTGAAGGAGATTCAAGGAAATGGAAAGTCTTTCAATGCTCCTGGTTGGAAGAATTAACATTGTGAAAACTGCAATATTACCCCCAAACAATTGACAATGCAATACCCAGCAAAATCCCAACAATATTCTTCAATGTAGTAGGGAAAGCAATCCAAATTTAATATGAAATTACAAAATTACAGATGAAACAGAAGGCTTAGAAATGAACTCATGGTCCTATAGTCATTTTACACACACACACACACACACACACACACACACACACACACACACACACACACACACACAATGGATTTCTATTCACCCAACAGAAGAGATGACTTTTCACTAGTCTTAAGGAAAATGAAAGGCTTGGGGAAATTATACTAAGAGAAAGGAATGCACACTCAGAGGAATATAGGTTTCATGGATTCATTCATTTATGGTAGCTAGAAGGTGCCTAGAAATCTACAATAACAAGACAGATTCTACCTCGTCCCAGTTAGGAGGGCCATTATCAAGAAAATTGACAATAGCAAATGCTGAGGTGGAAGTAGCCAAATGGGAACTCTATTACACTGTTGGTAGGAAATTGAACTTGTTCAACCACTCTGGAATGCAGTATGAACTTTCCTCAAAAGACTAAACATAGATCTCCCTATTACCCAGTAATTCCACTCAGGGTCAGTATTCCAAAAAATAACAAAGAAGTTCACATTAAAACTACCAGCATCATATACCTGAGACACAGTCCGGGACGAAGGAGCCAGACGCAGCGGACAAGCGATTCTACTCAACACCAGCAAGAACCGACAAGGAGTGGACAACTTCATCCTGCAATTTGCAGACCAGAGACGACCCAGGATCCAAGACTCAGCGTGAGTAGAAGCCCGACTTCCTCACTCCTTCTCAGGGAGCAGAGGAGGGAAGGCCACCCCTCCCCCCCAGCACCGGTGATCTCCATCTTGGATACCGACAAAGCTCGGAGGAGCGGCTAGCTCCAGCTCAGGCCTTGGAATAAAACGAGTCATTTAGCAGGTCACAAGAACTTAAAGGCGAAGTGACCTCACAGACTCAGTTCCATCCAGGGAAAAGTCACCCAGCTCAGGCGCCAGCCATTGGAGTGGCTCTCCTCACCGTGTAACCAGAGCCAGAGGCTGCCCCTCCCTCTAGCAGCCACCACAATCAGTTGAAAAACAGAAACCCTGAGAATGGCTCCAGGCTGGGTGCTGTGAGTTTTTTTTCACAAAATAGCCCCAGGGAAAAGCTACTGTTTGTTGAAAGGCCTCAACTCTACCCAGAACCTAGCCTCATCACTGCATCCCCCTCTTGTGTGATTCTCAAAGCAGATCACCCTCCCAGTAAACTAACCTGGGAGGGGGATCTCAAAATCTTGGGTAAAGCAGAGCATTTTTCTGCCTGTTCCAACAAACTGACTTAAGAAACCAATCAAGCCACAGGACCTCAAGCTGACCAGAGACTCCAACCAGACTCTGGTTACAGACAAAAGGGAGATACAGGACTCTTCCCACCCCTCCCCCCCCCCCAAAAAAAATCAAAGAACTTTTTTTCTTCTTCTTTTCTTTTTTTCTTTTTTTTTGTTTTGATTTTTTCTCGTTTTTTGTTACCTTATATATATAAAAAAATTTTTTCCTTTTCTAAAACTTTTATTAATCTTTAATTTTTGCCTCTTCTGAAAAAATAATTGTTTTCAGCAACTTTTTTTTTCCTCATAATTTTTAGTTTAGGAATAACGTGAATGTGTGTTTTCCTTTCTTTTCTTGTACTCTTTCTCTTTGTCTTTCATTCTTAATTACCTTTTTTTTTTTTGGTCTAGCTCTACTGCACTTCTGATCTTCTCTTCTCACTTTCCTATCCTTTCCACCTTTTCCTCTTTTGTTCTTCTTTATGTGACTTAACTCTTGTCCTGCACATCCTCAGATAAACCCGTAGTTAACTAGTAGACCCTATCCCCCATTGTGTACACACTTAATCCACAAACTTATTACTCAATTCAAAACCTCTGAGACTTAAATTCATTAATAGCAGTACTACCTCTTTATACCTATATAATATTTTAAGCATTTTTAAAATTTTTCACATCTCCTCTATGTCCCTCCCTTTTTCTCAACATATTCACATTCCTCTCTAAATAGATGGTCTTTTAATCTCTATAATAACATTAATTTTTACGTTTCCATTTTTTTTCTGGTCTCTTTTCATTCCCCTTTCCCTTTCTTCTTTTTCTCTCTCTCTCTACTTGCATCCTACCCAACCTATTTCCTGCATTGTGATTAGGACATAGTTAACTCTCCCTGTGCCTCCCCACACCAAACTATTCTTATTTTTTACCCACATCTCTCCCTAACCCTAATAATTTCTGGTTTTCCAAATTCTTCTCTGCGGTTCAAAGTCTTTTAACATATAGTTGTTTGATGTCGAATAGATGTATCTGTTGAACTAGATTGTATCTGTAGACTATTGACTGTACAAATGCAAACGTTGGTTGATGGTTGCCTTAAGATAGTGTTCTAGCACAAAACTGGTGCTATCTTCATCTCAAATGGGCAGAGTAAGCCGGAAAAACACAAGAAAAATGGCAAATTCGGGTATCTCAATTCCCAATCTTGATAATCAGGGGTTAGAACGGATAATGAATAATCCAGAGGAGAGTTCCCAAATAGCTCTACAAACACTGCTGGCAAACATGATAAATGAGAAGTTTGACAACGTACAAAGGACTCTGTATGAGCGTGATAGGGAGAGAGAGGAGGCATCCCAGAAGTTTATACAGGAATATCATAAGCGTGAGGAAGCTACTCAAAAACTGATACAGGATTTGCGTGAACAACTTGAGAATACTCAAAGAGAAAGGGAGGAATGGCGAGAGCAGGCTGACAACACTCAAAGAGATCTGCAGGAATCCCACGAACGGGAGGAAGCTAATCAAAGAGTAATACAGGAATTGAGAGACCAGCTAGAGAACACACAAAGATCACTAAAGGCATTCATGGAATCCATTAACATAGAGCTGAAGGAAGTCAGGGAGACCACAAAGGGAATGCTGAATGGAACCCAACAGAAGGAATGGGAGCCCAAAGGAACCATAACCAATCAACTAAGTGATTTGAGGACAAACACTGAACACCAAATTAAGGAAGTAAAGAAATTCATACAAGACTTAAAACAGAGCTTCAACAAAGAACTTGAAGCCATCAAAGTTGACCAACTAGAAGGAAAAGAGATAAAAAACAAAGTAGAGAGTCTTGACAGCAGGTTAGACCATGCAGAAGATCGAATCTCAGCGATTGAAGACAGCCTAGATATTATAGAGAAAGAACATACAACCATCCAAGACAAGTCCAAGAAATATGATAGATCTATCCAACACCTGGAAATCCCCATCAGAAGGCCTAATCTAAGGATAATGGGTGTACAGGAGCACCTAGAAATAGAAGTTAATGGTCTAGGAAATTTGTTTAACAGGATCCTAGCAGAGAACTTCCCAAACATGCAAAAAGATAGGCCTGTCCAGATACAAGAAGCTTTTAGAACCCCAAATAGACCAGACCAGAATAGGACATCCCACGGTCACATTATAATCCACACAGAATCAACTCAGAACAAGGAAAAGATCCTTAAAGCTGTCAAGGAGAAAAGGGTAATCACCTATAAAGGGAAACCAATTAGAATCACCTCAAGTTTCTCAGCAGAGACAATCAAACAAGAAGAGCCTGGAATGATGTATGCCATGCCCAAAAAACAAACAACTATCAACCAAGAATACTGTACCCAGCTAAACTCTCCTTCGTAACTGAAGGCCAAATAAAAACCTTCCATAGCAAAGAAAAATTGAAACAATACATCTCCACCAAACCAGCCCTACAAAAGATTCTTAAAGATGTCCTACACATAGAAAACCAACAAGACCGCAATAAAGGCCAAGAAACTGCACCCAAACTGAGAATCCAAGAACCATAGGAAGAACCCAGTTTTCGCAGCCCCCAAGAAGGTAGATAACATGGCAGGAACTCCCAAATACCTCTCAGTCCTATCTCTTAACGTTAACGGACTGAACTCTCCAATTAAGCGACATAGACTGTCTAGTTGGATGAAAAAACAAGACCCTTCTATCTGCTGCCTGCAGGAGTCACATCTTGCCCGTAAAAACAAACACATTTTCAATGTTAAAGGCTGGAACAAAATCTACCAAGCAAACGGCCCCCATAAACAGGCAGGAGTTGCAATCATAATATCAGATAAAATAGACTTCAAATTTAAATTCGTGAGAAGAGATAAAGTAGGTCGCTACATACTAATTAAAGGATCTCTCCTTCAGGAGGATATTACAATTCTAAATATCTATTCGCCAAACAATGGAGCACCCATATTTATCAAAGAAACACTACTTTCCCTCAAATCCCATATAGATCCAAGACATTAATTGTTGGGGATTTTAACACACCACTCTCCCCACTAGATAGATCAACTCGGCAAAAACTCAACAGAGAAGCCGTAGATCTAAACAGCTGCATAGATCCAGTAGACTTAACAGACATTTACCGAACATTTCACCCAGCAGCATCAGAATACACGTTTTTCTCAGCAGCACATGGACCGTTTTCTAAAATAGACCACATTTTAGGCCATAAAGCAAACTTGTCTAAATTCAGAAACATTGAAGTTATACCTTGCATTCTCTCTGACCACAAGGGAATAAAATTAGAACTCAACACCAAAAGCCACCAAAGAAAGTCCGGTATCACATCTAGGCTGAACAACACACTGCTGAATCATGAGTGGGTCATGGAAGAGATTGGAAAGGAAATTCAAATGTTCATGCTATTCAACAAAAATGAACACACAAAATACCAGCTCCTCTGGGACACAGCAAAGGCAGTACTCAGAGGCAAGTTTATAGCTCTGAGCTCCTACATCAACAAATTGGAGAGATTTGAAACTAACAATTTAATGACACATCTAAACCTCCTTGAAAAAGAGCAGCAAGAAAAATCCCAATCCAGTAGATGGAAAGAAATAATCAAAATTAAATCAGAATTAAATGACTTAGAATCCAAAAAAACTATAGAAAGAATCAACAAAACAAAAAGTTGGTTCTTCGAAAAACTTAACAAAATTGACAGACCCTTAGCAAATCTTATCAGAAAAAGAAGAGAACACACCCAAATTAATAAACTCAGAGATGAGAATGGAAACATCACCACAGAAACAACCAAGATTCAGAACATTATAAGGGAATATTTCTAAAAACTTTATGCTAATAAGTTTGAGAACTTGACAGAAATGGACCTCTTCCTAGCAAATATTGACATGCCAAAACTAAACCAAGATGAGGTAAACTATCTCAACAGGCCCATATCAAGCATTGAAATAGAAACAGCAATAAGAGACCTCCCAGCTAAGAAAAGTCCAGGACCAGATGGTTTTACAGCAGAATTTTACAAGGCCTTCAAAGCAGAGTTCACACCAATTCTCCTCCAACTCTTCAATGAAATTGAAAGAGAAAGCTCACTACCGAACACATTCTATGAAGCCATCATAACAGTCATCCCATAACCAGGCAGGGACTCATCAAAGAAAGAGAACTATAGACCCATTTCTTTGATGAACATTGATGCAAAATTTCTCAACAAAATTTTGGCCAACCAACTTCAACAATTCATCCAAAAAATCATACACCACGATCAAACAGGATTCATTTCAGGGATGCAAAGCTGGTTCAATATACGCAAATCAATTAATATTATTCATCACATCAACAGGAGCAAGAATAAGAACCACATGGTTATCTCAATAGATGCAGAAAAAGCATTCGACAAGATCCAACACCCCTTTATGATGAAGGTTTTGGAAAAATTAGGAATCCATGGAACATTCCTCAATACAATAAAGGCTGTATATGACAAACCTACAGCCAGCATTATACTCAATGGTGAAAAACTAAAGCCATTTCCTCTTAACTCAGGAACAAGACAAGGATGCCCACTCTCTCCACTTCTCTTCAATCTAGTATTAGAATGCCTAGCTACAGCAATAAGACAAGATGCAGACATAAAGGGGATCCAAATAGGGAAAGAAGAAATAAAACTCTCCCTCTTTGCAGATGACATGATCCTGTATTTAAAGAATCCCATAGACTCCACTCCCAAATTACTCAAGCTGATTCAAAACTTTGACAAAGTAGCAGGTTATAAAATTAACCCCCCAAAATCAATGGCTTTTCTGTATGCCAACAATGAGAAAAGTGTGGCTGAAATTAGGAAAGCAACTCCATTTGTAATAGCCCCACAAAAAATAAAATACCTAGGAATTAACTAAAGAAGTGAAGGACCTCTGTGATGAAAACTTTAAAATCTTGAAAAAGGAAATCAACACAGAACTTAAAAAATGGCAAAACCTCCCATGCTCCTGGATTCGAAAGATTAACATCGTGAAAATGGCAATACTTCCCAAGGCTATCTACAAATTCAACGCAATACCTATCAAAATTCCACCCTCATTCTTCAAGGAAATAGAAGAAGCAATCTAAAAATTCATATGGAACAATAAAAGACCCCGGATAGCAAAAACGCTCCTCAACGGAAAGAACACTGCTGGAGGAATATCAATACCAAATTTTAAACTCTACTATAAAGCCATAGTAATCAAAACAGCTTGGTATTGGCATAAGAA
The DNA here is from genome assembly GCF_019054845.1 of Dipodomys spectabilis. Lineage (NCBI taxonomy): Eukaryota > Metazoa > Chordata > Mammalia > Rodentia > Heteromyidae > Dipodomys > Dipodomys spectabilis. The sequence continues at coordinate 3,976,891 of NW_024870787.1, forward strand.
CAGACCTCAGGACCAATGGAATAGAATTGAAAACCCAGAAATGAACCTACAGACCTATAGCCATCTAATCTTCGATAAGGGAGCTAAAATAATAGAATGGAAGACAGACAGCCTCTTCAGTAAATGGTGCTGGCAAAACTAGTTAACTACATGTAGAAAACTAAAGCTAGATCCTTATATATCACCCTGCACCAGAATCAACTCCAAATGGATCAAAGACTTTGAACTCAAAGCAGACACTCTGAAAACATTACAGGATGGAATAGGAGAAACCCTGGGTATCCTTGGCTCAGGCCGAAATTTTCTGAATAGAGACCCGGAAACACAACAAATCAAAGAAAGGTTGGACAAATGGGATTGCATAAGGTTGCAGAGCTTCTGCAGGGCAAATGACATAGCTAGCAACCTCAATAGAAAGCCCACGGATTGGGAGAAGATCTTTACTAGCCATACAACGGACAAGGGTCTCATATCTAAAATATACTTGGAACTCAAAAAATTAAACCACCCAACAACAAATCCTGAAAGAAACAACGGCCCAATAAGTAAGTGGGGGAAAGACTTAAAGAGAAGCTTCTCTGAAGAAGAAAGAAGGATGGCCAATAGACACATGAAGAAATGTTCAACATCCCTAGCCATAAAAGAAATGCAAATCAAAACAACATTGAGATATCACCTCACTCCAGTTAGAACAGCAAAAATCAAGAACTCTAACAACAACAGATGCTGGAGGGGAGGTGAACAGAAAGGAACCTTACTTCATTGTTGGTGGGAATGTAAACTTGTTCAACCACTTTGGAAAGCAGTATGGAGGTTCCTCAAAAGACTTCACATAGAACTCCCCTATGACCCAGCAATCCCACTTTTGGGCATTTACCCTAAAGTTTACAAAAAAGACCACACTAAAGCTACCAGCACAACTTTGTTTATTGCAGCATTATTTACCATAGCTAAGATATGGAACCAACCCAGATGCCCCTCAGTAGATAAATGGATCAAGAAAATGTGGTATATATACACAATGGAATTCTATGCCTCCATCAGAAAGAATGACATTGCCCCATTTGTTAGGAAATGGAAAGGCTTGGAAAAAATTATATTAAGTGAATAAGCCAGGCCCAAAGAAACATAGGTCCCATGGTTTCCCTTATTTGCAATATCTAGTATAGGTATGAGTCAAGCGGAAAAAGTCAGAGAATGTGATGTTAGGAAAACGAACCCTCAAATATGTATTTTAATGTTTTTGTTTATTTCATGCATGTGTTTCTAACGAATTTATAAGATTATTTCTTTGTTGCTTTGTATGTCCCTCCCCCATAGTGTAACCCCCGCTTTCACTATATTTGATGTCAGTATAACATGTGGAGGAGACGGGGACAAACAAGTCGTTTAAGGATTCAGGTGGACCTGTTGCAACAATGAGAAGTACAAAATGTCATGTCGAAACCAGCTTTACAATGTTGGAGTGGGCGGGGGAGGGGGGTTTGATTGGGTGAGGGGAAGGGGGAGGGTGGGAAGGGAGGTGAAGGGTAAACAAAGGAGGAGGCTGCAATGCTTGGTAAGAAATGTATGCATTATCCTGCCCATGTAATTGTAACCCCTCTGTACAGTATGATCTCAAATAAAATAAAATTAAATTAAAAAAAAATAAATAGATAAAACTACCAGCATAACCATGTTCATGGCCCAGGCCCAGAGTTCAAGATTGGAAAAAAGTTACATTGCTGGTATTTGTTTCCCCAAATATGAGTCTTTTGACATAAGATTCCAAATCATTCTATTTGCAACAGCTACGATAGGACTTAAATGTAGTCGGTTTTAAAATGGCTTATTTATTGAATGTTAGGAAAAACTGTAAGCAGTTCAAGAAAAGGGAGAATATTTTGTTGTTGTTTTTGGTTGAGGGGCTTGATGTCTGGGCTTGGGCACTGGCCCTGAGCTCTTCAACTCAAGGTAAGGGCTCTATCTCTTGAGCCACAGGGCCTGTTCTGGTTTTCTGGTGGTTAATTGCAGATAGGAGGATCAGGGGCTTTCCTGCCCAGGCGGGCTTTGAACGGCAGTCCTCAGATCTCAGCTTCCTGAGTAGCTAGGATTACAACTATGAGCCTCTGGTACCAGGCTAAAAATGGGGGATTTTTATAAAAGAAAATCCACCTCTTCACCTGTGTCTAAATATCAGATATCACTATTAGAACACGGCACCCTCAACTCATTTCATCAGACATTTGTAAATTTTCTCTTTTCCTTCATGTGGGAACACTGCAGTCAATGTCAATTCAGCTGTGGGACTGGATCAATTGTATGTTAATTGCTAGCATGTAAATCAAGAACTGTTACATCAAAACAAATAAAACCCTCATTTGGAATAATTGTTTTTCTTTTTATTACAAATCTGTTTTTGATTACTTCCTAATGTGATATTGGACCTCCTAACAGAGTGATGACATTTTCTTTCTCTTCAGCAATTGGCCTTCTCCCACATGTGGTCAAATATTTAAGAATTCAAAGATTTCCATTGATAATTCATTAAGCTGATCTCTAAGAAAATGTGTATTTCTGGAATTGGTCTTATGTCTTGTTCTTACATGCTCAAGTGTTGTATGATTTATTTGTTCTACAAGGAATTCTATTATCCAATCTTTGTGTGATCAATTTTGTTCTCTCTGATCAGTCTTTCTGAACCTCTCTTGGGAATCTCATTTCAGTCTGCCTCATAAAAAATATATTAGTTATTAGCTAAATGACTCTCAGCTTCTGTTTTTTGCCTGACTTCATGTAGGCTGTGATAGCAGCCCTGACTGGCTGTACTTACTGGAGTTTTCTGTTTGTTTGTGTGTTTTTTAGAGATCTAGGATTACTATTCAAAGTAGTAGATTCTCTGGGCCCCAGTGATCCCCTGGCCTAGAGTCAATGGCTTTTTTCCTAAAGATACAAAAACAACTGACTAAATTCCTGTTTTAGTTGTCTCAAAATGAGGCAATCTGGATCCTTGCAAAGCCATCATTGAGCCTATGTAACCACTTACAGAAATGGTCTATCAATATGGCTTTTCAAGGTTGACTGTGAAAAATGTTCATTTCCAAGTGACCACCATAAAACAGATCACCTCACTGGGAACAGACTTTTCTATGGAAGGTTGGCCTTCCTTCCTTGTCTTACAATAGATCAAAACATAATATTCTGCAGTTTTTGCCATGCTGGAGCACATTTTCCCAAGAATATTCTGTAGTGTAAAAGAGGACCAATTATCAAAATAAAGGTGAAAATACTTGTCTACTACAGACTGATTTATCTGGCTTATATCTGTTGTTATTTTCATTACTTCAAACACATGGATAATTTATATTGCAATTAGATAAGTGGCAAAGGATTAATGGAATAAACATTTAATTTACTTTCATATATCCAATATAATACACTTATCCCCTTATGGAATATTAAATCCAACAGTAGAAACAATGTCAGGAATATAAAATGAACCTCAAGATGTGTAATCTGGCACATATACACCATCATCTACTCAAAAATTCAGTCTCTCTATAAATATTTATTTGGTACAAAATAATAAAAATTTAATTAATGAATATGACTTTTAAGAATCATCTGAAATGCTACTCGTGTATCTAATTGCATATAACTGTGTAGATATCACCTAGAAAGGAATTTAACATGCATGAAGAAATCAAATTTCCACAATTTAAGCTAAATGAGAGGAGTCATACCCTCATGTACTGTGTGGTGTGAATTTTACCACAGTGCTGAATCCTTCCACCTAATACCAAGAGTCATGTGCAATAATTTATTATTTGATGTCAAGATGAGTGCTAAGTGTAGAATACACTTTGAATTATTCCATTAATTCACATAAATGAAACAGTAATGATATATTATTTTTTAAATTCTAATGCTTGTCAATTTTACAATTCATGAAATGTATTATTAAATTTAGTTTCAATTTCTTCTTTTCTAAATTTTAAATTATATATTAAATTTAAATTTAATTTATATATTAAATTTAAATTATGTATTAAACATTTAATATTAAGAAATCAGGAATAAGTAACCTGTTATTAAAATGATCTACTATTAAAATTAAACTGTGATATGAATTATAGTTCTAACAAATTGTGATGTAAAAACCTTTTTTTGGGGGGGGTCCAGTCGTGGGGCCTGAACTCTGGGAATGGGCGCTGTCCCTCAGCTCTTCAGCTCAAGGCTAGTGCTCTATCACTTCAGCTGCAGCACCACTTCTGGCTTTTTCTTTTTGCTTATGTGGTGCTGAGGAATCAAACCCAGGGCCTCATGCATGCAAGGCAAGCGCTCTTCACTAAGCCACCTTCCCAGCCCTGATGTAAAAAAAACTTTTAATAGAATTGTGGGTAATAATTTTTAAACTTACCAGCTTGTTATTTGTTTTCTAATTGTGTCATTTCTTATTCTTGGTCCATGTCATCTCTTCACCTTAGTTGTTTAGTTTTCTATTTTATCTCTATTGGTTTGCTGATTGTGCATTTTGATTTCCCTTTTTAATGACTGACATGAGGCTGAAAATCTGTATGGTAGTTTATTACTTCCTATGTTAAAGTCAAACTACTGCTCCCAACAGCTGTTCTACTCTTCTTTGTATGCTATTATATTTCCCACACTCCCATCTCCTGTATTGCTGCTCTCAAGTATTTTATTTCATTTTGTATTTAAATTTTTTTTGTCAAGGTAATGTACAGAGGTGTTGTAGTTTCATAAGTAAGGTAATGAATTCATTTCTTTTATAACTTTTTAACTTTCCCACATTTTTCTCCCTCCTCCCTCCCAACATCCCCTCCAAGATTATTTCTAACATATTGTCTCATGATTTTCACTTTTGCATAGGTTCCCCCTTTGTCCTTTGTCTCACCATTTTGTTTTTTTCTCTTACCCTTCCCTAGTTCCCTAGTTGTGATAATCTGGGTATCAAAATCAAATACAGTGACTACAGGGGATAAACCATATGTGGGGAAAACGCAAAAGGATGAAAAGTACATAGTACATTAAGAACAACAACAACAAAGAACATGTCTTGGAGTTCATTTCACTTGGAATCACCTTTTATGGTCATATTTACATAGCTATTGAGTTATTCTGCACATCTACTAAGATTATCCTTGATCTGCACAATAATGCTCCCCTATTACTCAGTAAACCCACTTCTGGGCATTTAACCATGTGACCACAAACAAGGCCACACTGAAGCTACCAGCACAATTATGTTTTTTACAGTATTATTTACCATAGCTAAGGTATGGAATTAAGCCAGATGCCCCTCAGTAGATGAATAGATATAGAAAATGTGACACACACACACAGACATACACACATACACATACATGGAATACTATGCTTTTATCAGAAACAATGATACCACCTCATCCGTAAGGAAATGAAAGATCTTGAAAAAACATCATACTAAGTGAAGTAAGCCAGACTTAAAGGAACATAGGTCCCCAGGTTGTCCTTAATTGTAATAATTAGCTTACATCAAGGAAAATCTCATGTGTTTCAATTTGAAATTTTGTTCTATGTTGAACATACAACATTATTACTATATTGTTTGTTATTCTTTCTTTTTTTGAGGAGGGCTAACATTTATTTAACCATTAAAATGAAGTTTGTAGCCACTGTATAAGGTTTAATATAATGTATCTTCTTAATAATTTTTTATTGTGGAAATACCGTATGGAGGAGTTACCATTACATGGCAAGGTAATGAGTACATTTCTTATCAAACATTGTTGCCTCCACCTTTGTTTCCCCTAACCATCAATTCCTATCCCTCCCCCCAATTCTAGTGCAAAAGTTGTAAAGTTCGATTTTTGACTTAAAGTCCTGTATATCTCATTGTTGCAATGAGTCCACCTATTTAAACAATTTGTTTTTTTGCTTCACTTCCACAAATTATACCTACATCAAATATAGTGAAAACAGGGGTTATACCGTGTGGGAGGGACACACAAAGCAACAAAGAAATAACTTATAAAAATGTTAGAAACGATAGCAAGAAAGAAAAAAAAGAGTCCTTATCTTGAGTTTCATTTCACCTAACATCAACTTATTTGACCGTTATTTTTGTCTCAGACATATACTAGTTATTGTACATAAGGGAAGCCATGGGACGTATGTTTCTTTGCACATGGCTTACTTCACTTAATATAATTTTTTCCAAGTCTTTCCATTCCTGGACAAATGGGGCAAAAGGCAGATATACTTAAAGAATTATGTTCAGCTTATCCATTACTGAAGGAAGAACAACTAAAAGAGCAATCCCTATTAGGAAGAAGAACTCCTATTTACTTATCTTCATTCCTCTGTAACGCCAGTGTTGCCCCCTGTATCCTCATGTTGTACATTAAAACTTTATACTTGATCATCCAGTATATCTACTATCTTATACATTGTGACCTAAATGCCCCAGGAATTCCACTTCGCTTTACTTTTTAAAAAAATTCATTCTAGTGAAGATGTTCTCCCCATTTGTGGGCTTTCTATTGACCTTGCTAGCTATGTCCTTTGCCATGCAGAAGCTCTGCAATTTCATGCCATCCCATTTGTCCAACCTTTCTTTGATTTGTTGTGTTTCTGGGTCTCTATTAAGAAAATCTGGCCTATTCCAAGGAGACCCAGGGTTTCTCCTATTCCATCTTGTAATGTTTTTAGAGTGTCTGCTTTGACTCAGAGGTCTTTGAAGCATTTGGAGTTGATTCTGGTGTAGAGTGATATCTAAGGATCTAACTTTAGTTTTCTACAAGTACTTAACCAATTTTGCCATCACCATTTTCTGAAGAGGCTGTCTTTCTTCCATTCTATGTTTTTTAGTTCCTTTATTGATGACTAGACATACAACGGAGAAGTGTCTCATATCTAAAATATGCCTGGAACTCAAAAAATTAAATACCTCAAAAACAAATCTTCAACGAAACAACTGCCCAATAAGTAAGTGGGCTAAAGACAAAGAGAAACCTCTCTGAAGAGGAAAGAAGCAGGGTCAATAGACACAGAAAGAAATGCTCAACCTCCCTAGCCATAAAAGAAATGCAAATCAAAACAACAATGAGATACTACCTCACTCCAGTTAGAATGGCTATAATGAAGAACTCTAGTAACAACAGATGCTGGAAGGGTTGTGGACAGAAGGGAACCTTACTGCATTGGGAGTGTAAACTTGTTCAACCACTTTGGAAAGCAGTATGGAGGTTAGTCCAAAGACTCAACAAAGAGCTCCCCTATCACTCAGCAATCCCATTTTTGGGTATCTACCCAAATGATCACAAACAAGAACACACTAAAGCTACCAGCACGACTATGTTTATTTCAGCATTATTTACCATAGCTAAGATATGCAACCATCCCAGATGCCCCGCAAGTGATGAATGGATCAAGTAAATGTGGTATACATACACAATAGAATTCTATGCCTCCATCAGAGAGAATGACATTGCCCCATTTGTTAAGAAGTGGAAAGTCTTGGAAAAAATTATTTTAAGTGAAGTAAGCCCGCCCCAAAGAAACATAGGACCCATGGTTTCCTTTATTTGCAATAATTAGTATATGTCTGAGTCAAGCAGAAAAGGTCAGATAAGTTCATGTTAGGGAAATGAACCCTAAGCTGTGTATTCAAATGTTTTATTTCTTTCATGCAATTGTATCTAAAGTATTTATAAGATTTTTTTTTGTTGCTTTGTATGTCCCTTCCCCATGGTATAACCCCTGCTTTCATGGTATTTGATGTTGGTATAATTTGTGGAGGGTAAGGGAAAAAACAAATCATTTAAATAGGGTTACAGGTGGACCCATTGCAACAATGAGATATACAAGTCGTTATGTTGAAAATGAAATTTACAACTTTGGGGGAGGAGGAGGATTGGGTGGGGGGGACGATGGGAAGGAATGGGAATGGGAAACAAAGGTGGAGGCTACAAAGCTTGATAAAAGGAAGGGTTAAAGTAACTCCATTTTTGAGGCAGTGACCATTTATCTCAGCTAGCAGAGCAACACGTGTTGGTAATCCAAATACCTGGTTGTTTGCCTTTATAAGCCCTGCAAATCTTTCGCTCAGGGCTCTCCTCCTAGGCTCCACTGGGTGGGAGTGTAGGATGAGGCCTGAGCTGCAGCCCATCTAAATAAAACCTTGCTTTTGCATTTCGGAACGTCTGACTCTAGTTGGTCTTCTTTGTGGGGGTCCTGCAAAATGGTCACTAAATGTTAGTGAGGGCTCGTCCAGTACACCTCAAGAGACCCATGAGACCTCAGACTCCGAAGGTAAAACAGTGCTGTCAAATTTGTCTTGTCCTGTCGTTCCTCTCTTTGTCTGGTTTACTTTCATTTTTGTTTGTGAGGACAGCCACTCCAATTCGTATTGTGTAAAGGGTTGTCATAGCGGACGCGCTTGCATGACAACCCTGGAGGAACTGGGACATATCCCAGATCCTCTTGTGAGGGGGATGGTCCTTGGAACCCTGCCGTGAGAATTGTGGTGCATGGGTTGGTTTGATGTTGGGCCAGAACTGAGAAAGAGGGCCTCCTAACCTAGGCCCAACTCACACACTGTGGGTCTGTTCCTTCTGCTTCCCTATTACAGGGGTCAGCGGACCAATTCAGGAAATCATGGGACCTATGTTTCTTTGGGGCTGGCTTACTTCACTTAAAATAATTTTTTCCAAGTCTTTCCACCTCCTAACAAATGGGGCAATGCCATTCTTTCTGATGGAGGCATACAATTCCATTGTGTATATATACCATATTTTCTTGATCCATTCATCACTTGAGGGTCATCTGGGTTGGTTCCATATCTTTGCTAAGGTAAATAATGCTTCAATAAACTTAGTCGTGCTGGTAGCCTTATTGTGGTCTTGTTTGGGGTCATTTGAGTAAATGCCCAAAGTGGGATTGCTGGGTCATAGGGGAGCTCTATGTGGAGCCTTTGGAGGAATCTCCATATTGTTTTCGAAAGTGGTTGAACAAATTTACACTCCCACCAACAATGCAGTAAGATTCCCTTCTTTCCACATCACCTCCAGCATCTGTTGCTATTAGAGTTCTTGATTATCGCCATTCTAACTGGGGTGAGGTGGTATCTCAATGTTGTTTTGATTTGCATTTCTTTATGGCTAGGGAGGTTGAGCATTTCTTCATGTGTCTATTGGCCATGCTTCTTTACTTTTCAGACAAGTTTCTCCTTTTCTTTAGCCCACTTACTTATTAGGCCGTTGTTTCTTTGAAGATTTGTTCTTGGGGGATTTAATTTTTTTGAATTGCAGGTATATTTTAGATATGAGACCCTTGTCTGTTGTATGGCTAGTGAAGATCTTCTCCCAATCAGTGGGCTTTCGATTGATGTTGCTAGCTATGTCCTTTGCCATGCACAAGCCCTACAATTTCATGCAATCCCATTTGTCCAACCTTTCTTTGATTTGTTGTGTTTCTGGGTTTCGATTAAGAAAATTTAGGCCTCTTCCAAGGAGACCTAGGATTTATCCTATTCCATTCTGTAATGTTTTCAGAATGTCTGCTTTGACTCCAAGGTCTTTGATCCATTTGGAGTTGATTCCGGTGCAGAGGGATATCTAAGGACCTACCCTTAGTTCTCTTCAAGTAGTTAACCAATTTTGCCAGCACCATTTACAGAAAAAGCTGTCTTTCGTCCATTCTATATTTTAGCTCCCTTATCGAAAATTAGATGGCTATAGGTCTATAGGTTCATTTCTGGGTTTTCAATTCTATTCCATTGGTCCTGTGGTCTGTTCTTGTGCCAGTTCCAAGCTGTTTTGATTATTATGGCTTTGTACTAGAGTTTGAAATTTGGTATTGACATTCCTCTAGCCCTTTGATTTCTGTTAGGGATCATTTTCGCTATTTGGCATCTTTTATTGTTTCATATGAAATTTTCGATTGCAGCTTCTATTTTCTTGAAGAAGGAGGTTGGAATATTGATAAATATCGCATTGAATTTGTAGATAGTCTTTGGAAGTATTGCCATTTTCACGATGTTGATCTTTCCAATCCAAGATCATGGGAGTTTTTCCCACTTTCTAAGTTCTGTTTTGAATTCCTTTTTCAGGTTTTTACATTTTTAATCATAGAGGTCCTTCACTTTTTGGTTAATTTAATTCCTAGTTATTTTTTTGGAGGCCTATTATGAATGGAGTTGCTTTCCTAATTTCAGCCACACTTTTCTCATTGTTGGTAAACAAAAAAGCCATTGATTTTTGAGGGTTACTTTGCTAAAGTTTTGAATCAACTTGAGAAATTTGGGAGTGGAGGCTGTGAGATTCTTTAAGTACAATATCATCTGCAAAGAGGTAGAGTTTTACTTTTTCATTCCCTATTTGGATCCCCTTTATGTTTGTATCTTGTCTTATGACTGTAGCTAGGCATTCTTATACTACATGGAAGAGAAGTGGAGACAGAGAATATCCTTGTCTCATTCCTGAGTTAAGAGGGAATGGCTTCAGTTTTTCACCATTAAGTTTAATGCTGGTTGTAGGTTTGTCATATACAGCCTTTATTGTATTGAGGAATGTTCCTAATTTTTTCAGAACCTTCATTATGTAGGGATTTTGGATCTTGTCAAATGCTTTTTCTGCATCTATTGAGATAACCATGCAGTTCTTATCCTAGCTTCAGTTGATGTTATGAATTATATTAATTGATTTGTGTATATTGAGCCAGCTTTTTATTCCTGAAATGAATCCTGTTTGATCATGTTGCATGATTTTTTGGATAAATTGTTGAAATCGATTGGCCAAAATTTTTTTGAAAAGTTTAGCATCAATGTTCTTCAAAGAAATGGGTCTATAGTACTCTTTCTTTGATGAGTCCCTGCTTGGTTTTGGGATGAGAGTTATGACGGCTTCATAGAATGAGCTCGGTAATGAACTTTCTCTTCAAATTTCATTGTAGAGCTGAAGTATTAATTGTGTGAGCTCTGCTTTGAAGGACTTGTAGAATTCTACTGTAAAACCATCTGGTCTTGGACTTTTCTTAGATGGGGGTCTCTTATTGCTCTTTCTATTTCAATGCTTGAAATGGGCCTGTTCAGATGGTTTAACTCATCTTGGTTCAGTTTCAACATGTCACTATTTGGTAGGAAAAGTTGTGTCTCTGCCAAGTTCTCAAACATATTAGCATAAAATTTTGAGGATTATTCCCTTATAATGTTCTGAATCTTGGTTGTTTCTGTGGTGATGTTACCATTCTCATCTGAGTTTATTTATTTGGATGTATTCTCTTTGTTTTTCTGATAAGATTTGCTAAGGGGCTATCAATTTTTTTAATTTTTTCGAATAACCCACTCTTTGTTTTGTTGATTCTTTCCATGTTTTTTTTGGATTCTAATTCATTTATTTCTGATTTAATTTTAATCATTTCTTTCCATCTACTGGATTGGGGTTTATCTTGCTGCTCTTTTTCAAGGAGGCTCAGATGTCTTGTTAAATTGTTGGTTTCAGATCTCTCCAATTTGTTGATATAGCATCTTAGAGCTATAAACTTGCCTCTGAGTACTGCCTTTACTGTGTCCCAGAGGATCTGGTAATATGTGTGTTCTTTTTTGTTGAATAACATGAACATTTGAATTTCCTTTCTAATTTCTTCCAACAGCCACTCGTGAGTCAGCAGTGTGTTGTTCAGCCTCCATGAGTTACAGGACTTTCTTTGGTGGCTTTTGGTTTTGAGTTCTAATTTTATTCCCTTGTGGTCTGAGAGAATGCAAGGTATAAGTTGAATGTTTCTGAATTTGGACAAGTTTGCTTTGTGACCTAAAAAGTGGTCTATTTTTGTTCCATGTGCTGATGAGAAGAATGTGTATTCTGATGCTGCTGAGTGAAATATTCGGTAGATGTCTGTGAAATCTTGTTGATCTATGCAGTTGTTTAGATCTGCAGTTTCTCAGTTGAATTTTTGCCGAGTTCATTTTTTTTTTTTTTTAATTTAATTTTATTTTATTTGAGAACATACTGAACAGAGGGGTTACAATTACATGGGCAGGATAATGCATACATTTCTTACCAAGCATTGCAGCCTCCTCCTTTGTTTACCCTTCACCTCCCTTCCCAGCCTCCCCCCTCCCTCCCACCCAATCATACCCCCCCTCCCCCCCCCCCGACATTGTAAAGCTGGTTTTGACATGACATTTTGTACTTCTCATTGTTGCAACAGGTCCACCTGAATCCTTAAACGACTTGTTTGTCCCCATCTCCTCCACATGTTATACTGACATCAAATATAGTGAAAGCGGGGGTTACACTGTGGGGGAGGGACATACAAAGCAACAAAGAGATAATATTATAAATGCGTTAGAAACACATGCATGAAAGAAACAAAAACATTAAAATACATATTTGAGGTTTCGTTTTCCTAACATCACATTATTTGACTTTTTCCGCTTGACTCATACCTATACTAGATATTGCAAATAAGGGAAACCATGGGACCTATGTTTCTTTGGGCCTGGCTTACTTCACTTAATATAATTTTTTCCAAGCCTTTCCATTTCCTAACAAATGGGGAAATGTCATTCTTTCTGATGGAGGCATAGAATTCCATTGTGTATATATACCACATCTTCTTGATCCATTCATCTACTGAGGGGCATCTGGGTTGGTTCCATGTCTTAGCTATGGTAAATAATGCTGCAATAAACATAGTTGTGCTGGTAGCTTTAGTGTGGCCTTGTTTGTGATCATTTGGGTAAATGCCCAAAAGTGGGATTGCTGGGTCATTGGGGAGCTCTATGTGGAGTCTTTTGAGGAACCTCCATACTGCTTTCCAAAGTGGTTGAACAAGTTTACATTCCCACCAACAATGAAGTAAGGTTCCTTTCTGTCCACATCCCCTCCAGCATCTGTTGTTGTTAGAGTTCTTGATTTTTGCTGTTCTAACTGGAGTGAGGTGATATCTCAATGTTGTTTTGATTTGCATTTCTTTTATGGCTAGGGATGTTGAACATTTCTTCATGTGTCTATTGGCCATCCTTCTTTCTTCTTCAGAGAAGCTTCTCTTTAAGTCTTTCGCCCACTTACTTATTGGGCAGTTGTTTCTTTGAGGATTTGTTGTTGGGTGGTTTAATTTTTTGAGTTCCAAGTATATTTTAGATATGAGACCCTTGTCCGTTGTATGGCTAGTAAAGATCTTCTCCCAGTCCGTGGGCTTTCTATTGATCTTGCTAGCTATGTCATTTGCCCTGCAGAAGCTCTGCAACCTTATACAATCCCATCTGTCCAGCCTTTCTTTGATTTGTTGTGTTTCCGGGTCTTTATTCAGAAAATTTCGGCCTGTGCCAAGGAGACCCAGGGTTTCTCCTATTCCATCCTGTAATGTTTTCAGAGTGTCTGCTTTGAGTTCAAGGTCTTTGATCCATTTGGAGTTGATTCTGGTGCAGGGTGATATATAAGGATCTAGCTTTAGTTTTCTACATGTAGTTAACCAGTTTTGCCAGCACCATTTACTGAAGAGGCTGTCTGTCTTCCATTCTATTGTTTTAGCTCCCTTATCGAAGATTAGATGGCTATAGGTCTGTAGGTTCATTTCTGGGTTTTCAATTCTATTCCATTGGTCCTGAGGTCTGTTCTTATGCCAATACCAAGCTGTTTTGATTACTATGGCTTTATAGTAGAGTTTGAAATTTGGTACTGATATTCCTCCAGCAGTGTTCTTTCCGTTGAGGAGCGTTTTTGCTATTCGGGGTCTTTTATTGTTCCATATGAATTTTTGGATTGCCTCTTCTATTTCCTTGAAGAATGAGGGTGGAATTTTGATAGGTATTGCGTTGAATTTGTAGATAGCCTTGGGGAGTATTGCCATTTTCACGATGTTAATCTTTCCAATCCAGGAGCATGGGAGGTTTTGCCATTTTTTAAGTTCTGTGTTGATTTCCTTTTTCAAGATTTTAAAGTTTTCATCATAGAGGTCCTTCACTTCTTTAGTTAAGTTAATTCCTAGGTATTTTATTTTTTGTGGGGCTATTACAAATGGAGTTGCTTTCCTAATTTCAGCCACACTTTTCTCATTGTTGGCATACAGAAAAGCCATTGATTTTTGGGGGTTAATTTTATAACCTGCTACTTTGCCAAAGTTTTTAATCAGCTTGAGTAATTTGGGAGTGGAGTCTATGGGATTCTTTAAATACAAGATCATGTCATCTGCAAAGAGGGAGAGTTTTATTTCTTCTTTCCCTATTTGGATCCCCTTTATGTCTGCATCTTGTCTTATTGCTGTAGCTAGGCATTCTAATACTAGATTGAAGAGAAGTGGAGAGAGTGGGCATCCTTGTCTTGTTCCTGAGTTAAGAGGAAATGGCTTTAGTTTTTCACCATTGAGTATAATGCTGGCTGTAGGTTTGTCATATACAGCCTTTATTGTATTGAGGAATGTTCCATGGATTCCTAATTTTTTCAAAACCTTCATCATAAAGGGGTGTTGGATCTTGTCGAATGCTTTTTCTGCGTCTATTGAGATAACCATGTGGTTCTTATTCTTGCTCCTGTTGATGTGATGAATAATATTAATTGATTTGCGTATATTGAACCAGCTTTGCATCCCTGAAATGAATCCTGTTTGATCGTGGTGTACGATTTTTTGGATGAATTGTTGAAGTCGGTTGGCCAAAATTTTGTTGAGAAGTTTTGCATCAATGTTCATCAAAGAAATGGGTCTATAGTTCTCTTTCTTTGATGAGTCCCTGCCTGGTTTTGGGATGAGGGTTATGATGGCTTCATAGAATGTGTTCGGTAGTGAGCTTTCTCTTTCAATTTCATTGAAGAGTTGGAGGAGAATTGGTGTGAGCTCTGCTTTGAAGGCCTTGTAAAATTCCGCTGTAAAACCATCTGGTCCTGGACTTTTCTTAGCTGGGAGGTCTCTTATTGCTGTTTCTATTTCAATGCTTGATATGGGCCTGTTAAGATAGTTTACCTCATCTTGGTTTAGTTTTGGCATGTCAATATTTGCTAGGAAGAGGTCCATTTCTGTCAAGTTCTCAAACTTATTAGCATAAAGTTTTGAGAAGTATTCCCTTATAATGTTCTGAATCTTGCTTGTTTCCGTGGTGATGTTTCCATTCTCATCTCTGAGTTTATTAATTTGGGTGTGTTCTCTTCTTTTTCTGATAAGATTTGCTAAGGGTCTGTCAATTTTGTTGAGTTTTTCGAAGAACCAACTCTTTGTTTTGTTGATTCTTTCTATAGTTTTTTTGGATTCTAATTCATTTAATTCTGATTTAATTTTGATTATTTCTTTCCGTCTACTGGATTGGGGTTTATCTTGCTGCTCTTTTTCAAGGAGGTTTAGATGTGTCATTAAATTGTTAGTTTCAGATCTTTCCAATTTGTTGATGTAGGAGCTCAGAGCTATAAACTTGCCTCTGAGTACTGCCTTTGCTGTGTCCCAGAGGAGCTGGTATTTTGTGTGTTCATTTTTGTTGAATAGCATGAACATTTGAATTTCCTTTCTAATCTCTTCCATGACCCACTCATGATTCAGCAGTGTGTTGTTCAGCCTCCATGTGATACCGGACTTTCTTTGGTGGCTTTTGGTGTTGAGTTCTAACTTTATTCCCTTGTGGTCAGAGAGAATGCAAGGTATAACTTCAATGTTTCTGAATTTAGACAAGTTTGCTTTGTTTGCCGAGTTCATTTATCTAGTGGGGAGAGTGGTTTGTCAAGTTCCCAACAATCAATGTCATTGTATCTATGTGGGATATGAGGGAAAGTAGTTTTTCTTGGATAAATTTGGGTGCTCCGTTGTTTGGAAAATAGATATTTAGAATTGTAATATCCTCCTGAAGGAAAGATTCCTTAATTAGTATATAGCGAGCTTCCTTATCTCTTCTCATTGATCTTAATTTGAAGTCTATTTTATCTGATATGAGGCTTGCAACACCTGCCTGTTTATGGGGGCCGTTTACTTGTTAGATTTTGTTCCAGCATTTCACATTCAAAATGTGTTTGTTTTTATGGGTAAAATGTGACTCCTGAAGGCAACAGATATAAGGATCTTGCTTTTTAATCCAACTAGGCAGTCTATGTTGCTTAATTGGAGAGTTCATTCCATTAATGTTGAGAGATAGGACTGAGAGGGATTTGGGAGTTCCTGACATTTTATCCACCTTCTTGGGATTGTGGCAACTGGGTTCTTCCTATGGTTCTTGGATTTTTAGTTTGGGTGCAGTTTCTTGGCCTTTATTGTGGTCTTGTTGGTTTGCTATGTGTAGGATATATTCAAGAGTCTTTTGGAGGACTAGTTTGGCAGAGATATATTGTTTCAATTTTTCTTTGCTATGGAAGGTTAATATTTGACCTTCAGTTATGAAGGAGAGTTTAGTTGTGTACAGTATTCTTGGTTTATAGATGTTTGTCTTTAGGGCATGGCATATCTTATCCCGGGCTCTCCTTGCTTTAGTTGTCTCTGCTGAGAAATCTGAGGTGATTCTAATTGGTTTCCAGTTATAGGTGATTGATCTTTCCTCCTTGACAGCTTTAAGGATCTTTTCCTTGGTCTGAATTGATCCTGTGTGGATTATAATGTGATGGTGGGATGTCCTGTTCTGGTCTGGTCTAGTTGGAGTTCCAAAAGCTTCTTGTATCTGAATAGGCCTATCGTTTTGCATGTTTGGGAAGTTCTCTGCTAGGATCCTGTTAAACAAATTTCCTAGACCATTAACTTCTCTCTCTAAGTGCTCCACTACACCCATTATCCTCAGGTTAGGCCTTCTGATGGTGTCTTCTAAATGTTGAATAGACCTGTCATATTTCTTGGATTTGTCTTGATGTTTGTACGTTCTTTCTCTATAATACCTAGGCTGTCTTCAATCCCCGAGATTCGGTCTTCTACATGGTGTAACCTATTGTCAAGACTTTCTACTGTTTTTTATTTCTTTTCTTTCTAATTTGTCGGTTTTGATCACTTCAATTCTTTGTTGGAGCTTTGTTTTAGATCTTCTATGAACTTCTTTGCTTCCTTAATTTAGTGTTCGGTGTTTACTCTCAAATCACTTAGTTGATTGGTTATGGTTTCCTTGGACTCCCATTACTTCTGTTGGGTTCCATTCAGCATTCCCTTTGTGGTCTCCCTGACTTCTTTCAGCTCTCTGTTTATGGATTCCATAAATGCCTCTAAAGATCTTTGTCTATCTCATCTCTCTATCTCAATTCCTGTATTACTCTTTGATTAGCTTCCTCACGTTTATGCAATTCCTGACTTTCTCTTTGTCTATTCTCAGCCAGCTCACGCAATTCATGTCTATCTCTTTGACTGGACTCAGCCTGCTCATGCCATCCCTTTATTTCTCTTTGAGTGTTTTCAATCTGCTCATGCAATTTCTGTGTCAATCTTTGAGTAAGTTCATCAAGCTCATGATATTCCTATATTGAACTTTGGTTTGCCTCCTCTCTCTCACTGTCATGCTCACACTGAGTCCTTTGAAGGTTTTCAATTTTTTCATTTACCATGTTTACCAGTAGTTTTTATATAGCTTTTGGGGAACTCTCCCCTGGATTATTCATTATCTGTTCTGTCCCCTGATTATCATGAGTGGGCGTTTAGATATCCGGACTTCCCATTTTTCTTGTGTTTTTCTGCTTGTTCTGCCAATTTGGGATGAAAGTAACACCAGTTTTGTGCTAGAACACTATCTTAATGCAAGCATCATCCAAAGTCTGTAGTTTCACAGTCAAAAGTCCGCAGATACAATCTAGTTCAACAGATATATTTATTCAATATCAAACAACTATATACTAATGGGCAATGAACAACAAAGAATAATTTGGCATACCAGAAATTATAAGGTTTAGGGAGAGATGTGGGTAAAAATAGGAATAGAGGGATGTGGAAAGGTAAAAGGAGAGTTAAATTAACTAAGTCCTAATCTCAATAAGGAAAATAGTTCGAATAGAATGATAGTAGAGAAAGAAAAAAAGAAGAAAAACTAAGAAAAAGAAAAAAGAGACTAGAAAGAATAGAAAAACAAATATTAAATTATTAATTGAAACACTTAAAATTTATGCAAATTTAACAACGTAATATTCACAGAAGAACAGGGATAGGATGAGAGAAGGGGAGGGATAGAAAGGAGATGCGAAAAAGTAAAAAAAAAAACCCTGAAAATATTATATAGGTATAAAGAGGTAGTACTGCTATTAAGAAACTTAAGTCAAAGAGGTTTTGAATTGAGTAATAAATTTCTGGATTGTGTACACAATGGGGGATAAGGTCTAATATTCGACTATTCCTATATCTGAGGATGAGCAGAACAGCAATTAAGTCACGCAAAAAAGAATGAAAGAGGAAAAAAAGTGAAAAGAATGAGAAAGAAAAAACTGATCAAAAGTTCAGTAGATCTAAAGCACACACACACACACACACACACACACACACACACACACACACACACACACACACACACACACACACACAAGCACAGATATTCCCCCCAAATAAAAATTAGAAGAGGAAGAAAAAAAAGGTTAACAGCGAACAATTTTTTTTAAATAAAAAATGAAAACAAAAAAAATAAACAAATTGTAAAAGGTACAAAATATGAGTTCTTTGATTTTTTGGAGGGGGTGGGAAGATCCTGTATCTCCCTTGTGTCTGTAACCGGTTTCTTGTTGGAGTCTCTGGTCTGCTTGTGGTGTTTGATTTTCCTGTGGATTGATTGGTTTCTTAAGTCAGTTTGTTTGAGCATGCAGAAAAATGTTTTGCTTTACCCAGAATTTTGTGATACTCCTCCTAGGCTAGTTCAATGGGAGGGAGATCTGCTTTGAGTATCACAAAATAGTGAGATGACTGTTTCCTCTAGTCTGGAGATGCTTTGATGAGTCTTGGTTCTGGGTAGAGTGGAGGCCTTTCAGCAAGCAGTAGAGTTTCCCTGAGGGGCTAGCTTCTGAGACACTTACGGAGCCTAGCCTGGAGACATTCTCAGGGTTTATGTTTACTGAATTTCAGTTGATTGTCAAGACTGCTGTAGGGAGGGGCAGCCTCTGGCTCTGTTTAGCCAGTGAAGAAATCAACACTTGAGGAGGGCAGAGCTATCTCTGCCTGGGCTGGATGACTTTTCCATGGGTGGAGCTGAGCCTGGCAGGTGAGGTCAGTTTCCTGTGACCTGCTAAATGACTCTTGTTTTCTTCCAAGGCCTGAGTTGGAGCTAGCTGCTCAGCCAGTCCTTTATCAGTATCAAAGATGGAGATCTCCAGTAGTGGGGAAGGGAGGGGTTGCCTTTCCTCCTCTGCTCCCTTAGAAGGAGTGAGGATGTCAGGCTTCTACTCACAGTCTTGGTTCCTGGGTCGTCTCTGGTCTTTGATCTGCAGGATGAAGATGTCTGTTCCTTGTCAGTTCTTGCTGGTGTTGTGTAGAATCCCCTAGCCCGCTGATCTGGGGCCTTCTTCCCAGACTCTCTGTGTTTCAGGTTTGGTGACTATGGCTGCCACAGCCACCGCCAAAACTGCAACTGAGCCTGATGGCAAGTGCATGGACCTGTCCCCTTGCCTGGATTTTCCCTCTCTGGCCAAACTCTCTGTACTGTGATGGCATCCTTGATGTGATTCTCTTGCTTAAGACTGTTCACTGGAACACTTAAACTGCTTTCTATGAGAGAGCCTGTAGCCTCCAGCTTCTCCCTTACCATCTTCCCAGAACTCTTTTGAATTTTAATCATTTCTTGTTAATCTCATCTTTAATCTCTTTATACAAAATCAATAATTAATTCAAGGGAGGAGAAAGGAAAAAATTAATAACTCCTTACATTTTTCAATTTTCCATAACATGATATTGCTTATATCATTTTCTGTTTATGCTTTAGACTATATAACTCAATTTAGTTAGACCTTTCATAAGGCTATGTGTATTTTATTTATTTTATGTTGATTGTTCTTTCCAAAGCCTGCGTGTCTAATTCCCCTTGGTTTCTTTCTTTCTCAAGTGGTTCAGATTTCAAATTGAAGAATAAATTGAAGGAAGCAAACAAAAAATACAGTTCTTCTCATCTATAATGCCTCTACAAGAATGAAGAAAGAGTTCATCCTGCTAAGGACCTATCATAGGATATCAAAAAGAGAATTCATTGTTCTAGGTATTCCCTATCTTTGCAATGCAACTTAAATGATATAAAACACAATATACTGCTCAGGTACTTTTACGTTTTATCAGTTTTGCACATTATCATACGGACATTACCTCAGCCTACAACATTCCTTCATTATTCTGTCCTTGATACTTTTACACTACCAAGACATAAGATAACTAGTTTGATTTAAAGCATGAGACGTTGTACACCTGGCTTCCTTAGAAGCAGAGCATGGTCAGTATATCATATTCCTTCTGGTTGCTCACTACCTGTAATGTTTTCTGTAATATTATTGCATTCTATTTAGTATTAAAAAAATATGGCTAAACTCAAAGCTCATTCATAGAAGTTTATGTTAAGTATTTTGCAAGTTTTATTTCTCTCAATTCTTAACATAACATTTGCTATAATGCTAATGTTATTAACATTTTAGTGTTGGGAAAAATTGTAATTAAAGGCACGAAGTGCATGGCCCAAAGACACACAGTGAGGAAGGAAATGAGTCACAGTCTCCAAAAGCCTTTTAGCAATACAAAAATTGTAGGTAAAATCTCTCCATTCTCTTACACTCTCAATCCAATATTCATATTGTCCTATAAATAATAGCATACCAAATATTGCCCATGGTGATTGTTTTCTGTTACATTTTGTCTCCAACACAGACTGTGTTGGTGATATTGGGTTATCATGCACAGAACTGAGCTTATAAATTGATGTCCAAAGAGAGTCAAATTTCTTTTGTCCCACAGCTCCAGTATCCTTTTTTAAAAAATACTAAAACTTTTAAATACCAACACTTACTATCTTTTAAGAATCCGAAAATGAAGTAAATTCACATATAATCACTCCAAAATGCTTTAAAAGTAGGAGATGATAAAACAGGCCCCCATCAAGTAAACATTCTTCTACTTTTAAAATTATTCTGGATGTCTTGTCCTGGCTGGTCACACCTGTAATCCTATCTACTCGGGATATCTACTCAGGAGCCTGAGATCTATGGATAATGTTGGAAGCCACTCAGGGCAGAATAAATTCATGAGATTATTTTTCAGAAATTATAATGAACTAGCAAAGAGCCAGGAATGGAGATGTAGCTCATATATTAGCTCATCAATCTAGATAGGAAAGGCCTAGCAAGACCTTGAAGCCCTGATTTCAAGCTCTGAGCATGCCAATACACAAGCATGTGCATGTGTGCATGTGTGTGTGTACACACACCCCCCACACACATTTATTCAAAATACCTTCATATCAGCGTATCAGTGTTCTGCATTAATTTCTTTGTTAACGTTATTATCTGGGTAAAATAGAGGAAATAAACTCTTCTATATCAGAACGTTTTTATACTTTTTTTTTTTTTTACTGTGAAAATACTGTACAGAGGGGTTACAATTACATGGGCAAGATAATGAGTACATTTTTTATCAAGCATTGTAGCCTCCTCCTTTGTTTCCACTTCCCATCCCTTCCCATCCTCCCCCAGCCCTCCCACCCAATCCTCCCTGCCCCCCCCCACCAAAGTTGTAAAGTTCGTTTTCGACATCACAACTTGTACTTCTCATTGTTGCAATGGGTCCACCTGTAAAAATAACTGTACAGAGGTGTCATATTTATATGACCAAATAATGAGTACATTTCCTAACAATCATTGTTACCTCTTCCTTTCCTTTTCTTCCACCATCCCTTCCCTCCCACCTCCACAAATACACTCCCCTCCCCCTTCCTCTGTCTAAATTGTAAAGTTCATTTTTCAACATAGTGTCTTGTGCATCTCAACCTGTATCCCTATTTAAGAATTTTGTATTTCCCTTTCCCCTCACCAAATTAGAGAAACGTATACACAGGATGTAGGCGCACCAACTTCAAATACAGTGAAAACAGGGGTTAGAGCGTAGGGGAGGAACATATAAAGGAACAAAAAACATCACATCACACATTATAAGTATCTTAGAAACAATAGCAAGAAACAGAAAAACCACTTGTCTGATTCATTTCCTGTAATATCATCTTATCTGATATGCACATAGCTTATGATCTATTCTTATCCTAGACATATATTATCTGTTGAAAATAAGGGAAACCATGGGACCTATGTTTCTTTGGATTTGGCTTACTTCATTTAATAATTTTTTTTCCAAGTCTTTCCAATTCTTAACAAATTGGGCGATGTCATTCTTTCTGATGGAGGCATAGAATTTCATTGTGTATATATACCACATGTTCATGATCCATTCATCTTCTTTGGGCCATCGAGGTGGGCTCCATATCTTAGCTATTGTAAATAATGCTACAGTAAACATAGTTGTTCTGGTAGTTTTAGTATGGTCTTCTTTGTGATCATTTGGGTAAATCCCCAAAAGTGTGATTGCTGGGTCATAGGGGAGCTTTATATGGAGTCTTTTGATGAGCCCCCATACTGCTTTCCACAGTGGTTGAAAAGTTAACACTCTCACCAAGAATCAAGTAAGGTTCCCTTGTGGCCACAACATCTCCAGAATCTTTAGTTGTAAAAATATGGAATGATTCAAGAATTTGCATGTCAACCTTGCGTAGGGGCCATGTTAATCTTCTCTGTATTGTTCCAATTTTAGTGTATGTGCTGCTGAATTGAGCGCAGAGCATTTTTTATATATAAAGTGTAATTGATTTTCTTAAACTAGACAATTCAAAGAAAAGTAAGTTTTGAAGAATTCTCGTGAAATTTTATAACCATGTACCACTTACATAAGCACACATTTAAAAATAGTCAAAATTGACATGTCAAAAACAAAATAACCCCAGATATTGTTGTTCAAGAGATGTGTAGGATCGGGGGGGGGGTATTGGGTAGGGGGGTGGAGGAATGATGGGAAGGGATGGGAAGGGTAAACAAAGGAGGAGGCTGCAATGCTTGATAAGAAATGTACTCATTATCTTGCCCATGTAATTGTAACCCCTCTGTACAGTATGTTCACAAAAAATAAAAATAAAAAAAATGAGATGTGTAGGAGGATGAATTCAATTATTCTGTACAAGGCACCTTTCATAATGAACACTGCGGCAAGTGTTAGGGTTTGTTAAAAGTTTTAATGTTTTAAATATATTTAATTTTGTGTATTTGCTTATATAAGCCAAAATTAGGACTGTTTGTCAGGTCATACAACTTTTCTATAAATATTTAAGATTTATGGTAGCAGACATATGCTACTAAAAAGTACATTTCAGAGTTTATAGAAACATTACTAATGATATGTTGCAAAGTCTTAGTGTAAAGAAGCAGAGTGAAGAGTTAAGACTTTGTTAACTGCACAGTTTCTCTTAAAACTTTAGGGCTTCCTTACTTTATATGTTAGTGAGGAACAAATGATGATATAAGCCATATACAAGTGATGAGGTGAGTCATAAAAAGCAATCTTAGTCGGTAACTTTAAAGACTAAACATAGCCTATAAAACTTTGTTGAACATCATAATCTTATTCAGTGTTAAATGTACAGGAATGTGAGAATAGTAAAATTAAATATGTAAGTACACTTCAAATACTGAAAACACTGGTAATTCTTTGATATTTTATTTTATTAATCATTAATATTTATTTATTGTGTTTCTTTATTTGTAGTATTCTTTCCCTTGTAATATAATAAAACTTTTTGTTATTCATCATCAGGAGGTACTTTGAGAAGTTTACTGGGATAGCCAAACCATTTTTTATAGTTGCATGTGAATTTACATAAAGCAAAATTAAGAACAAAATATTGATTAAAAAATTATCAATACCGTCAGAATCAGAAGGGATGATAAATATCCATACTTAAAATCTTAGCCCTAGGCTGAAGCAGTGATATTAGAGAGCTGAGGTCACAAAAGTGAGAGACTGTTTTGTTTTGTTATTTACTTTGATTTTGTTGGCCATGGGGTTGAACTCTGAGGCCTGGTTGTTGTACCTCAGCTCAAGGCTAGTGCTACCACTTGAGCCACAGAACCACTTCCGTCCTTTTCTACTTATGTGATGCTGAAGAATCAAACCCAGGGCCTCATGCATGCAAGGCAGGCACTCTACAACAGCCATCATCCCAGCTCCTGATAGACTGGGTTTTAAAAATTCATCTAAACAACATTTGCTTTCTGCTTTGGGTTATATAATGAAATATATGAATATCTTTTCATATTTTTGTGTATTTTTATACTTCTAAATTTATACTAACCCCAGCCACTTTATTCTTTTCAAAGTCATGAAATATCTCTGAGAGTTTGCTAATGTGAAAATTGTTTTAGCATTTTAAATTACTTCTGAGTCATTTTTATTTTTTATTAAAATCATTTTATATTTTGGGTTGATGGATTATCAAATGTACATGTACAGTCTAAAGATAACAGTATGAATATTCTCATACAGCTGTTTTTTTATCTGTTATGCACTTTCAGTATTATGATATGTCTCCCTCTTTCACGCTCTCTCATTTCCTCTTTCTCTTTCATGCTCCATGTCTGCTACATAGAATTTCTGCTGGTCTACTATTATCCTTGAGGATCCCACTTTGTGGGAACATGATGGGGACTAACATTTTCCCTTGAATTCTTTAAGAATTATGAGTGACGTGATATTATTCTTTGACATTGTAAATGGCAAAACAACAGGTCTAGGAATTCCTTTTCATGTTTACTACTATTACAAATTTTATCTCATAGGAATCATTTGGATGGATATGATATTTTAAGTTGGGCTGGGAAGGTGGCTCAGTGGTAGAGCGCTTGCCTTGCATGCATGAGGCCCTGGGTTCGATTCCACAGCAGCACATAAGCAAAAAGAAAAAAAGCCAGAAGTGGCGCTGTGGCTCAAGTGGTAGAGCGCTAGCCTTGAGCTGAAGAGCTGAGGGACAGTTACCAGGCCCAGAGTTCAGGCACTAAGACTGGACCCCCCCAAAAAAAGATATTTTAACCTGTGACCTAAAAGTTCTTTTTCTTTCACAAACAACCTTTGTCTTTGATTATCAGTTTGTAACTACATGTAATGAAAATAAAGCTCTCCTATGGAATCTAGGCCGAAGTTGTTCACAGGGATGAAAAAGAAAGTAATGATGGAAGTGAGTACAATAGAGCAAGGTCCTCAGAGCAGTTTATCATGAACACTTTGTGAGAATGACAATGTTCTGGGAACTGAACAATGATATATATGCATATATATTTGTATATGTATATTTATTTATATATGCATATATGTGTGTATATGCCCTTATATTGTACACATATATGTTACTATACACACAAATTCACATATACATATACATGTATACATGCACACATGGAGAAAGACATATAATTACAGCCAACACGTTTCATTAGTTGCTGAAAGTGCCTTAGATGGAATGCTTGGAACAAAATATGTTCAAGATGTATTTGTCTCTAAGAGTTCTTTTACCACTCCTCTTATCTCTTAAAACTGGTAGGTATTGACAGATTGGACTTGTAAAATGCAGTACACATGATAGCAAGTTACTCGGAAATGTCATTATGTAAAGATCTTATGGTGTCTCCCTGATCCCCACGGAATGCTTGCTCTTATACACACTCTCAACAACCAAAGTAACAGGAGAATATCATGGTAAAGAATAAAATTATAAGCCATTAAATGGCATCCTTCTTTGAGCTCTTTTCCAACAGCCAGCATCAATTCCTAAGCAGATCAGTGAGTCCTCATAAAACTGGACCTCAGGTCAACAGGTAACCAACTCATGTGAAAAGTCCTATGAGAGAAATGCTGACTGAGGTCTTGCTGATTTTCTGGCCAAGAAAATAAGAAAAGGAGAGATTATTTTTAATATATTAAAGTTTGAGAATAGTTTGTTACCTGTCAATAAATGTGTAGAACACAACTAAACCAACTGACAGAAAAGAAACGGTGTCCATTTCATTTATATGCTCTTGGACTTGGTGAGTGATTTTACTTGTGTCTACGCAATAGAATAAGCATAAATCAACCCAGCATTTCTTCATTTAATATACAAAGATAGGATTCAGGTTGACCCATTGTAATAATGAGATAATAATAATGTAATAATGTAATAATAAGACACTATCAGAGATTGGGTGGAGGGATGAGTTGAGGAGGTGTGAAGAGAAGGGATGGTAGGGGAAAACAAAGGATGGGGTAAAAATGCTCAATAAGAAATGGACTCATGCCAGGTGCCGGTGGCTCATGC
The DNA here is from genome assembly GCF_019054845.1 of Dipodomys spectabilis. Lineage (NCBI taxonomy): Eukaryota > Metazoa > Chordata > Mammalia > Rodentia > Heteromyidae > Dipodomys > Dipodomys spectabilis. The sequence continues at coordinate 4,003,154 of NW_024870787.1, forward strand.
CTGTAATCCTAGCTACTTAGGAGGCTGAGGTCTGAGGATTGTGGTTCAAAGCAAGCCATGGTAGGAAAGTCCGTGAAACTTTTTTCAGAAAACCAGAAGTGGCGCTGTAGCTCAAGTGGTAGAGCAATAACCTTGAGCTGAATTGCTGAGGGACAGTGCTCAGGCCTAGAGTTCAAGCCCAAGACCAATAATAAAGAAAAACATTGTACTCATTACCTTACTTATGTAACTGTAACCCCTCTGTACAGTATCTTTACTATACATATATATATATATATATATATGTATATATATATATATATATATATATAAAGATACAAGGAAAACTTTTGTACTTATAGGAAGTTGTATTTGTCACTCAATATCAGTAAGGTATTGGTTTTAGGACCACAGGCATATTAAAACATCGGATACTCAACTACTCTACATGAACACAATATATTATTATTTACATTAGAATCTGCCCACAACCTAGTGCAGTGTAATTACTATGAAAATTTGTACTACATTCTATGTTTGTAATAAAAAATAAAAGTATATGCACTGTCAACAGATACAAATTTTTTCAGATAATTTTTGTCTGCATTTTGTGGATGGAATTGGGAGCACAAATTTCATCACGAAAACTGGTCTGCAAAATGTAAGAAAAAGCTTACACAGCATCATTGAATAGTACTGAACTCCAAGGAGAAGTACTTGGATTGAGACATTATCAGAAAGTGTAAGCATGCAAGTACTTTTTAGAAATACAGCTGCTAGATTTCTCATGGAGAGCTTTCATAACACTTTGTGAAACACAAGCCAGAACCTCACTGAAGAGTAAATGGTTTTCCCTCAACTTTCTGTCATGCTCAGTCATTATCACTCAACATATAGCTAATCTTGAATAATCCTTTAATAAGAAAATGTTGATGGAGTGTTTATTTGCAGAAAACCTGGGAAGGCTAAATTTTTCCAATTAGGATAGTCTGTATTCTATGATCCAGCAGAGAGAAAACTAGGTAAGCATCCATTTACAACCTTCTGAATAATTCTGATTCTGCCCATATCAGTTATCTATCCATACCTGTGCCTGCATGAGAGGATTTTAAATGACTTTAGTGTTTTAAAATTTAAATTTAAATGTGGAATGAAATTAGTTCCAATGCATTACCTTAAGATATTTAGAAACAACTAAAGGTCTATAAGATTTTTGTTATTTGAAGTGAAAGGATATTGGAAGTTGGTTCTCTATAGTTTAAGCAATTTGCAAAAAGAATTGGCAAAGTAAAATTTACATTTGCAGCAGACTTGACACTTATTAAATTTTGTATATTGAAAAGAGCACAAGCCTCAACAATATGTCAATGCTATCCTGTTATTTATCTCTAAAGGTTTATGCTTCTGGTCTCTTAATAATAAAACCAATTGTTTTAAATCTTTAGCTAGTTGTGCAAAGGGGTTTCACTCCATCATGTCAGTGTGGAATAGAGTGTATGTACATTTCATTGTACAACACATCTGGATCATTGTTAATCTTTCCACTTTTCTTCCTTCCCTTTCCCCAACCCCACCTATCCCTTCAAGTTTCCTACTTATATTCTCACATATGTACGTTGAGTGATCTGAATATATTAGTCCAACATTTCCCCCTCCATTCTTCTGTCCTACTCCCTTTAAGCCCAGCTCCTTATTTAAGACTTATTTCAACTTCATGGTATTTTGTAAAATATCTCTTCCTTTGGCATTTGGCTTTGGGCTTGCCACATCCTCACTTCCATGTTTGACCTACATAAATGAGGCTATTTCTCCACATTTCCAATCTGTGAATGGCTGAGATAGGTCTCCTTTACTATTCACCTTCTGTCCTAAATTTAGAATTGGACCTTCAGGGCCGTCAAATAGAGCTTTTTTACTTTCTACACACTGAAGATGGAAGGAAAATAATTTCCATGCTCTCAACATTATGCTATCCATCATGAATGTCCGTCACTTATCACTTCAATATTCTAAATTTAAAGTTATGTTTTCTGCATTATATTCACACATTTTAAGTGAATATCGAGGACAATTTACCTAGTATTGGAAGTTTAGGGACGATTTTCAATTTCTGATGATAGAAACAGGAGTCAGTTTTCATTATGCAGAATCCACTATGTAGTGAGTGCTGTAGTCTTCTAAATTTTCAATATATTTCGAGTTACTTTTTATTAATAATTGAAAAAGTTTTATTTCAATATTTGAAATGCTGTCCCAATTATTTTAAAACTTTCACATTGTTAGAATGAACTCCCCTCCCCCATTTCCCCTACTAGTTCAGGTTAAGTCTCCTTTGGCTTTATTGTTTGAGGGGATGAGGATAAACAGATGAGGGTAAACAGAAAGATGATCATTGCTCAGATATCTCCTTCCTCTTCTGTTTCTGCTATTCTTTTTTAATTTTTATTTATTTTTTGTTTTGAAAATATTGTACAGAGGGGGTACAATTACATGGGCAAGATAATGAGTACATTTCTTATCAAGCATTGTAGCCTCCTTCTTTGTTTCCCCTTCCCAGCCTCCTTGTTTCTGCTATCCTTGTAGAAAGGAAGACTGGAGCAGGGAACAAGAGTAATACTTGGGCAAGGGAGCATTCCTGGCATATCAATTATTGTTTCTCAGAATCACTTAAACTGCTTACTCTTGCCTTGTCTCTAACAGTAACTTAACTGTGGCTTCCTTCATGCAGGAGTAAGCACACTAACAGGTTTTACATGTAAATTTGTATTTTATATCTCAGCTTACTACTACCAAAAATAGAAAGCTTTGGTTACATAAATGCAAAGGCACTGATTGTTCAACAATACCTTAGTGAGGAATAGACAATTCTACTCAGCTCCCACCTCCTCTTCTATCCTTCCTTCCCCTCCCCTCCCATCACTTACCCTCCTTTCCCTTCTTCTTTCTTTATGTTTCTCTCCTCCATATTCATTTCTATCTTCTCTCTTTTTCTCTTCCAGTAGCAAGTAATTTGGTTTATCTGGTAATACATACGTAATTGAACAAATATGTTTTCTCCTCTTTTTGTGAATATTTATTATTAAGAAGTGAGTTCTAGCAGAGCACCAGTGGCTTACAGCTCCATACTAGGTGGGTTCAAATTTGACAATTGTAATTCAAAGCTATTCCAAGTAGATAAACCTAAGAGATTCTTTTCTCCACTTGTGGTAAAAGGAAGAAGTGAAAGTGTGGTTCAGGAGGTATAGAGTAAGCATTGGGAATTAAAGCCCAGATTGTTAGGTTTTTAAAGAGTAGTCGAGTAAGAACCACACAAACATGAGGTATTCAGGAAAGGGGTAAGTTTATTCATCATTCCCGCTGGCACCAGGCCATGTTGGCCCTCCAGGCGGCTGGGAAAGTCCTGGGAAAGACCTGGAAAAAACCTAAGAAAGAGAGCATCTAGGGCTCGGCTAGGCCTTATCTAGGGTATGGATGGAGAAAGGTATGGCCACATCAAATTCTGATATGACCTCAGCAGATGCAGATGTGATATCTTCCAGGAGTGCCACTTGCCTAGGTAATGCAGGTACTGGTAGGAGACTTTGCTTGGAGGAGGGTGGAATCTGCTCGCTATCCAGAAGCAGGCCTTATATTCCAGCCTTTTAATAATCATGAAATAGGGTGCGGATCCTCTCTGGCTACTCCCTGCTGACAAGGTGTGTCAAAATTAGGGGTAAAAGGCTGGAATTTGGTCCCATCCCAGAGAAGGCAGTGAGCTGCAGCTGTCCCTTGGTGAGTGTGACTCCTTTGATAAAGTCTAGCGAAGGCAAGTCTCTTGGATGAAGTCTAGAGAAAGTCTCATGAGGTATTGAGGGGCTGGAAAAATTATTAGAGAGCAAATAAATGGCAAGTGGAAGGACTTGGGGCTGAAAAATATTGGTAGAAATGTCCCTATCTGGAGACTAGGTAGAGGAGAATTCAAGTAACAAAGGAAAGAATGTGAATTCCCATCCAGTTAAAAGGTAGACAGGTATGAACATTAGATGACAGGCTTCTTACTTATATTGACCTCCTGCCTCTGGTTAATTTTGAAAGGGCAGGCACAAAATGGCTGATATGACATCATCTCCTCTTACTCCTCTCCATGGTCCCTTGTTCCCCAGACAGGCTGAGTCTAGGTGCTCGTTTCCGGGATGACTTGTCTCAGTGAGTATTCATGGAGATTTGAACTCAAGGCCTGGGCACTGTGCCTGAGCACTTCTGCTCAAGGCAGGTGCTCTACCATTTTGAGTTACAGTACCACTTCCAGTGTTTGGCTGGTTAGAATTAAGAGTCTTCTGCCATACTTCCAGCCTGGCTCTTTGCAGGTTAGTTGGGAGATGGAGTCTTAAGGATGTTTTCAGCCCCGGTTGGTTTGAATTGCAATCTTTGTCACAAAAACTCTTTATTATTTCCAATTAAACAACATGGCGATCAAATAGAATAAGTAGAGTTTACCTGGTCCTTACCAAGAATTGACCAAGTAATATCCTGCAATGACAAAACTCGTTAGATGTGAGAATCTTAGCACAGATATGCCCAATATTTTAGAATCACATAGTCAGTACTAGAATACATAACACAAAACCAAAAAGGCAAAACTCAAAATCTACAATTTTTTACATTAATATTTAGACATCTTTGCTAACAAAGCACATTAGATACTTCTGCCTCAGTTACCAGGGTCTGAGAAAAGAGCAACTTGTTAGCAAGGTACAATAGAATAGATGGATGGAGGAGTAGTAAACTTGGTGGAAAGGTATGGGTCAGATAGGACTAAACCCTGAACCCACCATGTGGCCAAGATGGCAAACTCATGATCGTGAATTTCTGAAAAAATGCAAAGAAAGCATGAACAAATAGATGAAGCCTAGATTGGCTAGTCTTTGGTAGGGAATCTAGAGGAGGTCACCGGGACCCAACTCTCATTACACTCTTCAGGGCACAATCCAAAAAGTTGTAGAAAAGAAAGGGAGATACACGAAGTTGGACATGATTAGCAGAGAGCAAAGAGATCCTAAAAGTGAACAGACTTCTGACCGTTTGCCATTGCAGAGGCAAAAATTGTCTAAATCTGAGAAAATACTAAAAAATTAGGTGCTCTGGCTATCCAGGGAGTGCAGGAGGCATTTCAGAGGGGTTTCACGGCACTGGAGTTACACACAGCTCCCCATTAAGGGTGTAGGAGAGAAAAATAATCACTGAGTGAAGGTGGGCTTATCGGATGGAAGTGGCCCCAAAACTTACCACTGAGCCCTCTAGGGGTGAGTGGCCAAGCAACCAGAGTCAAGTGCTCTCAAGCTCCAGACGTGACTAGGCTTTCAGTTAAAGGCCTAGCAGGTTCTTTGGTGTGAAACCACATCTGGAGAGAGACTGAGCAAAAGAGAACCCTTAGAGAGTGGTTCACTCACCAAAATGTACAAGCATGGAGGTGGATGCAGAGGCCAACAAGGAATTGATTCACTTTGTCCACAGCACACAGACCGGTTCCCAAAAGGCCTTCAGAACTGTGGTATTCCTCAGAGCAAAAAAGGGAAAAACAAACAAAAGAAAGAAAAAAAAAGGAGAGGAATCCCACCTCCTATGCGGACTTTAAACCTTTCCTGGGTTCAAATGGCACCATTTATGTTAGGTTTTTAAAAAGAGTAAGAACCACACCACACATGTGGTATTAAGGTAAGGAGTAGGTTTATTCATCAATCCCACTGGCACCAGGCCATGTTGGTCTTCAACGCGGCTGGGAAAGGCCTGGGAAAGACTTGGGAAAGAACTGGGAAAACGCACGTCTGGGCATGGGCTAGGCCTTCTCTAGGGGATGGGTGAAGATAGGTGTGGCCACATCAAATTCAGATGTGACCTCAGCAGATGCAGATGTGACATCTTCCAAGTGTGCCAGTTGCCTAGGTAACACAGTTATTTGGCGGAGACTTTACTGCAAGGAGGATTGAGTCTGCTCTCCATCCAGGAGCAGACCTTACACAGGTAGAGCGCAAGGCCAGGAGTTCAAACCGCAGTACCAGCACAATGTAAAAAAAAATGAGTCCTTTATCTTTGAAAAGGGATATTTCTCCAAAAATTCATACCCAGGAAAATTTTCAACTTCAAAGACTGTTTGAAAGGCTCTTTCACATCTTAAACTGATTTCTCTGTTTGATTCACATTATGGAAAATAGGAATCACACTTCACATTAAAAAGTATGCACATTGTTGAACATTTTTAATGTTCAACAAAATGTAAAAAATGTTTATATTTTTAATGTAAAGGAGGCATGGGAAAGGAATTCACATCATTTGTGTGAATTAGGTTTGACTCACTGACAGAATTTTGCAAGTAAATGAGGGTCTGTTTACATGTAAAGAAGTCTATACAGATGGATTTCTAGGAGGGAGAACAAGCTTAGCTGCTGTCCAGGTTTGAATCAAAGTAAGTTTATTCCTATGAAATGACAGAGTAGCTCATCTATTAGAATTCTATGTGAACATCAATTTCAGAAAGTTTAAAAAACCCATGTCTATGTTGTGAACAACCAAGTTTTCACAAACAAAAAAGAGTTTTCTGAGCCAAAAATATATGTTAGAGCAAAAGAAACTATGTTAAATATAGTTAATGGCTGAGGGACAGGTGTAAAAGAGTTCTGTAATAACAACTAAACTATAAATTTTTCATCAAGTCCCTAACAAGAATCTCCAAGATAGGCCTTGCTAAATCCGTCATAGAGGACTGGGTTTATGCAATTGTCAATTTTGTTTAGGGTCCAACATCTTCTATGTTCGCTTTGTTTGCAAATTGCTCACACCACATGCAGTGTCTGGAAAAACGTGCTGTCTTGCTAGGCACCTAACGGATTTTTTTACCACTGTGATTATTTATCGTTTTACTTCTTGTAATTATACCTGTCAATGTGAAGTCCTTTCGTGATGAGAATAATAGCTTCTGGAAGTGGTACCGTGGCTCAAGTGGTAGAGCACTAGCCTTGAGCTGTGGAGCTGAGGGACAGCGCCCAGGCCCAGAGTTCAAGCCCCATGGCCGACACACACACACACACACACACACACACACACACACACACACACACAGACACACACACACACATTTACCACTTTGACCCATGTTAGGTTCCTGACATTGGATATCACACAATGATCTAATAATCAAACTTTCCTCCCCAGACATAAAATACATTCATACTTCCACACAAACAAAAACACCAGATCATTCAAAATAATGAGAATAATGAGCCATCTACTCCGTGATTTCATTCATTCATGATGATGCATTTTTCATATCATAATTAAAAATCTTTTTGAGTCTCTCTGATTAATAGACAAAAGTATGTTATCATATAATAGACACTGTAGGTAAAATTACTTTTCCATAGTTAACCTTTAATATATCATATCAAAGACTTCTCTTTCCTTCTTGCAGAGTCTGTTTCTGGCATTTTGCCCTAATGTCTAATATTAAATTACAAAGGACATGCCATATTCCTTAATTCATTTTTCCTAAAGGTTATGCTATAGAGTTGAATCTGATTTGTTTACTAATTCTAAATTAACTTTTCTCAACAACTTGTATTATTGTTTATATTGCTCCTAAACCATTTGAAATGTCAAAAAGAACTGGATATTTACCTTAGCAATGATTGTGAATGGCAGCAATGTTTGTGGGGAGATGAAGGACTTGAATTATATGGAGTGCCTAAAAGATGGCAATGATATTTAAAGGGCTGATCGTTTAGTAATCTTTTAAAGTGTGGTCTTCTTATTTCATCTAAGAAGATAAAAGTATGCTTTTCATCACATTCTGGCCTGTAAAGCACTGGAATCATTTCCTTTGTACATCATATGCCCTGCTGCTACTGTAGTGAAACCCACAAACAACTGCACAGCTGTGTTAGCTGCTCTAGATTTTGAAATTTTCTTCCAGTAGCCCTCCCTAGTGATTCAAGCCCAGACTCATGACATAGTCACATAATCCACAATTACAAAGCACTACAATATAAAAGACCATGTGCAAAATGAGGTTCATTTTTTTCTCTATTGTTTCCTTTTTTTATTGATTGTCTTTTAAGGAGCGTGGGGCTGTTTATTTCTCATTATTGTTGGTGTGACTTAAATAAATTTACCAGATTTTTGAAATAAAATAGATATAAAAAGGCATATTTAGTCACAAAATAAAAGTAAACATTTGAGTGATTCTTTTCATTCTACTCCTGTTCACAGTTATTTTAAAATAACTTTGAGATGAGACAAGCATATGTGTAAATTGCCACGCACCAAGCACACAGGACTCTGGAATCTTTGGGCTTTGATTTCTATACCAATTTCACCTAGAAAAGAAAATTATCACTTGTTTCATGTCTTAAGTAATCTACTTAAAACAAGTTTTATTAATTTTATCAATACATCTTATAATCTATGTAATTGATGAATTGCATAAGTATTTGATTTCTTATTTCCACTACATTAATATTACACTTATTTTAGTTTTTTGCACATGAAATAATGACATTCTTGAGGATAAAACATTCCTGTTTTTCATTTTGGTTGCCAAAATGGAACTATTAGAATTTTTGAAAATATAACTTTAAATCAAAACCTTCAAATTTCATAGGACTTGAATTGTTACATCTTTAATGTTAGAATAAAAAGCATTATTAAATAGAAAGCAAAATTATGTTATCACTCCTCAATCCCTGAATTGACTTCATGATGAAAATAATTATATTTATATAATATATATACTGAAACAAAGTATGTGCTATGGAAACAAAAGATTCCTTTTTTGTTTTGTGTTCATTGTTATTGTTTATAGTTTGTGATGATTCGGTAGTATTTACCTCATGCCTGGTATACTCATTGTATGTCTTCAGGAAGGTGAGGGGTGGCCACAGAGCTTTAGTGAAAAATTGCAGCAGTGGAGTTCCTTGAACATTGATGAAAGTGAACTATTTAACACACGGGTAGGGACAGGAGGGTATGACTGGGAACAAGTGAGGGAACTGAAGACATTTTATAATAGGAAATGTACCCATTACCTGACTCATGTAATTGTAATCCCTCTATAAATCACCTTAATAATAACAGACTAAATTTATTTAAAGGCAAACAAAATGTTGTTTCTTAGAATCCTAATAGTTTGTTTTGTTTACTGGTTTGGGCTAGTTGAGTCTATCTCTGAAAACAGATACATTGACATTGACATTCATTGGGAGAAGTTGTGAGCTCATTGGGAGAAGTTGTCAGCTACTAGTAGATAAGTAAATTATGATTGTCTGTATGGTTTTTTGAGACTCTGATTCATTTATTTATTCTAATTTGTATTATTTCTGTCTACTGGTTTTTGGTTTGGCTTGTTCCTGTTTTTCAAGTACCTAGTGCTGATTCAAGATTGTTCTAATTTGTTGATGTACACACTCAAAGATATAAATTTTCCTTGAGTATTGCCTGTGCTAACTCCCAGAGGAGTTAGCATTTTGTCTGTTTCACTTCCACTGAATTCTATAAACGTTGGACCTTCCCTCCATATCTCATCAGTAACTCACTGATGATTTAGCAATGTGTTATTCAGTCTCTGTGTTTCAGAATTTTCTGTGATGCCTTTTGATGTCGAGATCTAATTTGGTCCCATGATGGGCTGACAGATTACAAGGAGTAATTTCATTTTCATTTTTGAATTTTCACAGATTTTCCTTGTGATCTGAGATATGATCTATCTTGGAGAACGCTTTGTGGGCTACTGAGAGGAATATATATTGTGACACTGCTAGATAAAATATTCTGTAGATATCTGTTAGGTATAGTTTGTCAATACAGTTATTTAGCTCTGAAGTTTTTTTGCTAAGTTTTTACCTGGCTGGCCTGTCCAGAGGTAAGAATGATGTGTTCAAGAAACCAACAATTTGTTTGGATGTATACATGTTTTTAGGGTAAGTAGTATTTGTCTGATAAATTTGGGAGCTCTAGGATTCAGGGCATTGATATTTAGAATTGTTATATCCTCCTAATGGATAGTTTTCTTTACCAATATGTAATGTCTTTCTTTGTCTCTTTTTACCTTCATACCACTTTTAATTTAAAGCCTATTTTATCTAATATTAGTATAGCTACTCTGGCCTGTTTATGAGGTCCATTTTTAATTTTTAAAGATGATGTACTGTAGGGTTACAATTACATAAGTCAGATAATGAGCAGATTTCTTTTTGAAGTGTCACCTCTTCCTTAATATTCTCCCAGTTTTTCCCTTTCAACCTCCTTCCCCCATAAGTTGTATAGTTCATTTTTAATGTAGTGTCTATTGAGTAGGACTGCTGCATTTGTTCACCCTTTGTCCCACCATTTCTGCTCCCCTTTGCCCTTTGAAAACTTACATATAAGACCAAAGGTGCAGAAAAAAAAACAGCATAAGAAGAAAGAAGGAAAAAGCAAACCAATAAAAAATCTTTCGTTATCATTTATTGGAGATCATTTTGATGAACATTATTTTATATGATAATATTCATATAACTATTGAGCTTTTGTGATCCTCTCCAAAGGGCATCCTGCTTTGATCTCACTGTATAAGTGTTTAAAATCCCATATAATTTATCATGTGCAAGTGTAATGTTTTCTCTTTTACCATCCAAGTGTGTTTACTTGTAGAATTAAAGGCACATTCTAATAAAACAAATGAGGGAAATCAGGCAACCCATATTTCTTTGAGTGTGTCTTTCTTCACTTAATATGTTTGTTCTAAGTCTTTCCATTTCCTTATGAATGGCATAATATTATTCTATCTGGACCAAGAGAATTGTATCAAACTGAAGAGTTTCTTCATGGCAAAGGAAAAGTTAGCAGGATATATAGAAAGAGAACAGAATGGAAGAAGAATTTTACTAGCTAATCATCAGACAAGGGTTTTCATAGCTAACCCATATTTAGAAATGAAAAAGTTAAACCCAACAACAATAAACCCTCAAAGAAAAAAGAACCCAATTAATATATGGTTAAATAAAGATAACTTCTAAGAAGTAAGAATAACAGATAGACACATCTCTCTCCATAAAAGAAATGCAAATCCAAACAACACTGAGACTCATCTCAAACCTGTTACAATTTCATTATGACAAAACGAACAATCACAGATACTGATATGGCTGTGGTCCAAAAGAAACTGTATTTCATTGTTGTTGAGACTGTAATCTTGTTCAATCACTTTGGATAAAACTATGGAAGTTGCTCACAAAACTGAATAGAGAGCTACCTATTACCCAGCAATTCAACTTACGGGATGAAAGGAGGTACAAATGTATTATCTGAAATGTCAGAGTCCATGGAGAGTGAAAATACTATAATTCTCTTAAAAGACTGTCAACACCCAGCAAAATAAATAACAGTAAATGTGTACTGCAAGAGAGGACAGTGGGGGGCAATGTGAGAGGGGTAGGAAATTGAAGGGGAAAAGGATAGAATACAGACAACAATCCATTGTATAATTCCCAGAATCGAAATATACAAAGGAAGGGGTAGTGTGAAATGGGGGTGGAGATGTTGAAGTGGTAACACAATTCCAGGTGCATTGTACACAGAAACTGCTTTGTTAAATGGCAAATAATTCCATAACATAATACTGAGATACGTAAGGATTGGGCTTGATTGGGAGGGGTGGATGAGAATGTTGAAAGGGGTGATATTGATAAAGATGCACTGTATCCCATATACTGTTTCAGTGAATGGCAACTCCTTTGTACAACTACTCAAAGATAAAACTTTTTGAAACTTAATTTTGATAGTTGAATAGAGTTGAACCTCAATTCAATTCCGATTTAAAAATATTTTTAACCTGGAGACTTGGGGAATAAAATTCAAATAATAAAATATAATAAATATTTTTATCAAAATTTGTGATATTTAACTCCAAACTACTTTGCTTTTTGTTAGCCATTGGGCTTTTATAAGAGAATTCATCAAAGTAAGTGGCATAAAATCAAAAGAAGTATATTACCCATACTCTAGAAGCTTGAACATTGATTATAAAAATGGTTGTTACAAGCAATTCTTTTTCTCATGGGGGTCTACTTTCTGGTTCATTATAATTATTTTCTGTACATTCATAAGGCAGAGTAATTATATTGGGCTTCCTTAATCAGGATCATTTTGCAGGGTCATCTCTAAAAGGTTGATTCTAATGTCACCAGACAGGGGAATAGAATTTCAACATGTGTATCTGAAAGGAGTTACATCGTCCAATACACTTTGCAATTTTTTCTTTAACTTAGGGTAGTATATCATTTGGATATTATTTCATAGAAGATAATAACTTAAGGACAAGCTTATATCATTTGACTTATGTGGATGATTCTTCTTAAAATGGGAATAATTATAGTGATGGCAAAGTGAAGTATGATAGTTTAATGGCTCTTGGACCACATCATAGGTAGGCCCTTCTGATGTATTTGAACAATCTCTGATGAGTTAATTGCTTTCAGAAATATTCGTTTGAGCCAACAAATACAGATATCGTTTGATTTTAATTACTTTCTGCTCTTAGGACTTTCACAGACACCAAAATCAGAGGACATTAATTTCTCTGATAAAATACATAATAAATTTTTTGTAATTAATATATCATGAAGACAGTAACGTTAATAGCACTAAAATACTAGTATTCACATTATATAATACATTGACATCCGTTGGTTACATCAATTTTTAGATTATTTATAATTTTTAGAATATTTATAAGTGTAAATTGTTTGCAATGTATAGAAAATGAGAAAAAGATTTGCATATATATTACTACAGATGCAAACAGATTCACCTGGTTATTCATGATCCTCTATTCATTGGTTTCATTCATGCATGGAGAACATGCAAAGAAGTGAAAATTGCAAACGAATTTACTAAAGGGTTAATTACATGGAGTTTATGTTGGACTAATAGCAGATTTTAGAAATTAGTTTTGTCTCTTCCTTTCACCCTCCTTTCCTTCCTTTGTTCCTTCATTTTTCATTTCTTCCTTCCTTCCTTCATTACTTCTTTCCTTTCTATCTCCTTACCTCCATCCCTACTCTTTTTCTTTCTTTCCTTCCTTCTTTCCTTCCTCTCTCCCCTCCTTCTTTCCTTCCTTCCTTCCTTCCTTCTTTCTTTCTTTCTTTCTTTCTTTCTTTCTTTCTTTCTTTCTTTCTTTCTTTCTATCTTCCTTTCTTTCTTTCTTTCTATCTTCCTTTCTTTCTTTTACTGAGAATATTTTTTATGGCTATAGAAAATATACCAACTGTTGTACTCCAAGGTATTATGAGTAATTATAAATATAACTAGATTAATATTAATTTTAATATCCTGTTATATTTTGACAAATTATACTAAAAACAATTTCACAACCGTTGCAAGATATGTAACAAATATTACTTTTCATGATATAGTTTATTTCTCCAAACTAAAATAAGAATTTAGACATAATATTGTGTATGTGTGTGTTGTTCTTATGATTTTAACTCAAGACCTAAAACTTAGTTTTTTTTTTTCCCTCAAAGATATTTCTCTATCATTTGAGCCAGAATTCCGTTTTTGGCTGTGTGTGTGTGTGTGTGTGTGTTATGATTTGTGTGTGATATATGTGTGTGTTGTGATGTGTGTGGGCTTTGAACCGCAGCTTCCTGAGTAGCGAGGATTACAAGCTTGAGACACCTATACTTAGCACAGATTTAATATGTTTAAGACTAAATTAAATTTCATATTATTTGAATTTTAGAGGCTCCATTTACAAATTAACGTTTAGATATTTATTAAGTTATTAAACTTGAACGTGCAGTGTGAAATATAGTTTTCATTTTTATGAAAAAAATATATACTCAAAGGTTTAGATGACAGAATCTTTGGACAAATTGAAATATTCTATTATTCAAAAGCGAAAAAGAATCATTAATCAAATTTCTCATGTAAACTAAAAGCAACAGGCTCTGTCAGGCTGAATGAAGCAATTTTACCTTACATTAAATATTACCTACTTTGGTCACAAAATTTTCTCTTCCTTTAAACATAAACTATATTTGACAGAAAAAAGTAGATTCATAAATTTTGGGGTATATAAAAATCTCAGTTATTGGTCATGTATTTCTAAGGTTTGGATAACAAGTCATTTCAGAGAAACACTGAATTTCATGTATTTTATGTCAATAGTGATTTTAGAAATGAATCAATCTCAGTATGAGATAACTAAAGCATGATATATTCCATCAGTTATCCAATTATTCCAACAGACTTTAATAGAACTTGAATAGCTACTCTCTATAGAATAACTAAGAAATAAATGATCATGATAATATTTATTATTCCTTCAACTATAAAGAAAGAACCTCACTACAGATGACACATACTTGAATGGAAATGCCATAAAATTATGAAAAATTCAAGTCATTATGAGTTAGATGAAATAGTAATTTTTGAAGGTCAAAAATGAAACCTCTTTAAGCTTCCTTATCTGTTAAATAAAAAGCATTTGCCCTCTAAATATTTCATTCATTTCTCCAGCAATGGTATAAAACGAGCCACCTTTATGCCAAATAGCTTCTCTGATTAAGTCAGGTAAATATTTAGGAACAGAAGTTATCACAATTGTATAGAAGTATCTATCCACCACCCAATAAATTAAATCTGAAATCAAAAAGGATTGGGATTAATAATTAGCTTTCACTATGTTGCCATAAAGAGGTGAACCCTTTCAAGTGGGCATAGTCATAAAGATTTGGTCACTGAGATCTTGTGATCAAAGAGGATGTTAACATCAAAGTCCTTTCTTCCTCTTCCTACTTTTAATACTCTTTCTCCTTCTCCTTTTCCTTCTCCCTCTTCCCCTGCTACTCTTTCTCCCTTCCCCCACTCCTATTCCACCTCTTCTTTACTTCCTCGCTTCCATGAATACAAATAATCCATCACATGTTCCTGACATGGGGTACTGTGCCACCAGCAATCCAAAGCAATGAGGATAAGAAACATAAAATGAAATCTATAAAATCAGAATTCAAGATTTATCTTTCCTCCTTTTAAGTTAATTTTATAATGTATTTTGTCATATTAATAGGAGACTGAAACAGCATGTTCTCATTTATTGTAAGCGATAAGATTTACATGAAAAAAAATCAGACCAACATCGTCCTAATGAAATAATTGATTAAATTAATATATGAGGACAAATCTACTTTAAAATATTAGATATAATTAAATAAGAGGCAAATAATCACCTCTATGATTTCTTATGAAAAGACAGCAAAATACTATCTGTTAACAAAAATGGGTCCCATGGAACAATGCGAAACAAAATCTACACCCACAGATTGTGATATAGCTAGAAATTAGATTTCACTATGCTAAGTCTTTGACATTTTAGGTTTGTTTACACAGCTACTGTCATCTCTTAGGAAATGACTTTAGTATTACTCAAGGGTTTGCAGCTTATAACCCAGCAACAAATAATGCTTCTAAATGTAAAAAAGCAGGGGGATCTAGTTCAAAGCCTTAGCTTGGTGCCAGGTTAGTAAGGTATAGCTGCACCAGGGAAGAGGGGTAAAACAGGAGTGGTTATAAAAAAAAAAGCACTGGTCTGAAGCCTCAAAATAAGGACCCCATTATTTGTGGACCAAACAGTCTCTAACATGAGGTTCTTTTTAAATTAACAAGCACGATTTTAGATTTTTGCAGAGTGAGATGATGCATAGTTACAGAAGAAATCTGATATGTCAGGTAATCCAGTCTGCTCTTTCACATTCTAACCATTAGCCAGGTTTCAACACAAATGACTACAATGAGATTGTCCAAATTATACTGTGACATTTACCTCTCATGAATCAAAATTCTGTCTAATAATTTCTGTCTTGCAGATGTTTTTACAATATTTCTCATGAACTTTTCTATAATTTTGTCTTCATTATTGATGCTCATACTACTTTTTTGTTTTTGTCTTTTGTGTATATGCCATTTTTAGTGCTTGAACTCAATGTTTAATGGTCTCTGTTGTATTTTTTCTCATGGCTGATGACACGCTATTCCTTAAGCCACAACCTCACCTTCTGCCTCCTGCTGGATAATTTGAGATCAGTTTTCACATTTTTGTCTGTTTGGACTGATATTGAGCTAAAATATTCAGGTGTTAGCTTCCTGAGTTTCTATGATTGTACACATGAACAACTAACACCAAGCTTTGCTATACTATTATTTTAATTATGTCTTGGAAGAAAGTGAAGTATATTTGTGTTAAGTGTGCAATTTTCAAATACAAGTTTGAATCCACTTGATATAATGTAACTTTTATCAATTTTAATAGTTAAATCAATGAATGCTACACATTCCCAAAGAAATATAATTGAAAAAATGCATAATTATTTTCTTTAAACAAGTAAAGGAACTATGATTTTTTTCACTTTACAATTCATGTTTTATATAACTTTAATTAGCAAACTTCCATGACTAAAAGTAAATATATTAACTTTATACTACAAGAAGCAAAGTGATTATACTTAAGAATAGATATTTCATCACAGCCAGAAGAAAAGTTTTTGAACATTCTCCCCACAAAGAAATGTTACATGCAGAAATTAATGGATATGATGTGGCTTGATCATTAAACAACATATAAATGAATGGGAGTATCACTCCATACTTCATAAATGTGTAAAAAATAATTATGTTGCTAGGCGCCAATGGCTCATACTTGTAACCCTATTTACTAAGGAGGCTGAGAGGTTAGAATCATGGTTCAAAACCAACCTAGGCAGGAAAGACCATGAGACTCTTATCTCCAATGACCCACCAGAAAACTGGCTGTGGCTCAAGTGGTAGATCACTAGTCTTGAGCTGAGGACCTGACTGACATCATCCAGGTTAAGATTTCAAGCTCCATGACTGAAAAAATTAAAAATAAACAGTTACAAATAAACTAATATTTTGGTATAAATGTTAAAATATGTATTATAAAAACCTTTAAATGCTCACTAGATATACTAGTTTATATAAACATAGAGAAGTGAACTCTGGTTTTAAATGTGATTGAATCAATTGTGTAAATCACACATTTCTCACTCAATTCATATTTGTATGTTTATATACTTATATGCCATAAGTATAATTAACTGATATGTGATAGGCAATGTTGTTTTAGGAATCTCCCTTGGCTTTCTAACATTAACCCTTCTACCCTAAAATAAGTAGTCTCTCCAACCTTGTAAGAGGTTTCATCTCACTGAAGCAGAAAAATATAAACCATAATCATTTTTTGGAACAACTGTAACATTTTACATGCATTTCACTTAGTTTAAGAACCAAAACATTCAAGTCATCTTAACTGTACAAGTAATAACAAAATGTCTTCTGAGCTTTTCAGTCTCTTAAGAGATGAAAACCTGGGGCTGGGAAGGTGGCTCAGTGGTAGAGTTCTTGCCTTGCATGCATGAGGCCCTGGGTTCGATTCCTCAGCACCACATAAGCAAAAAGAAAAAAGCCGGAAGTGGTGCTGTGGCTCAAGTGGTAGAGCGCTAGACTTGAGCTGAAGAGCTGAGGGACAGCACCCAGGCCCAGAGTTAAGGCCCACGACCGGACCCCCCCCCAAAAAAAAAGAGATGAAAACCTTTAATTATATATCTATTTTTTTTCTGCCTAACATCCTTTTCCTTAGGAAGATATTTTGTGTAACCTTGTGTTCCTGATTAGAAGACAGGAACAAAGGGAATAATGAAAATAGCCAAGGAAAATATTTGAAGCAATTATAAAACAATCGCCGACACTCCTGTATTCACTGGTTTCAATGAAAATATACGCTAAAGTATCACGTTTTTGTTATCATTTAAAGAGCAATAATTAAACTTCAATTAACAGTGAAGAAGGGAACAGAAAACTGAAGACAGCTTGACTTTGAACAATCCAACATAAGTAAAATGGATTTATCTTTTTTTTCTATGTAGTTGCCAAAATAATAGAGAGCAACACCCAAAGACAAGAAAACACCTAAGCCAAAGTAGTAAACGATTGTCTATAAAATAATGGTGAGGGTCTGACTCGTTCAAAGTCAGGTTTGCAAAGAGGAAAAGTGTATTTGCTTTAGTGTGAACAATAAATATATAAAAATCCTTTATTGAAATTTTACATATCTAGACTAGGACTTCTTGTGTTGGAGAAGAGGAAAGGTATGAAAACCTTCAAGATTGTTTGACTATTCCCCAAGATCATTCTACTTTATCAGCTATAGCAATGCAAGTAGCCTTGGTTACTCTTAGTATCATTCTTGTTTACATTTAGAAGCATTATTTGTTGCTGGGTTATAAGCTGCAAACCCTTGAGTATTAATAAAGTCATTTCCTAAGAGATGAAAGTAGCTAAAATGTCAAAGACTTAGCATAGTGCAAACTATTTTCTAGCTATATCACAATCTGTAGGTGTAGATTTTTTTCCCATTGTTCCACAGGAACCATTTTTGTTAACTTCTTTTTCACCATCCGGTGATCCTATAACATCCTATAGCATCCAGGGATTGCTTATCTTTACTGGATTCTCTAATTTATGTTGCAAAGTTAGGAAGGAGAGAAGATTGAGTTACTGTTTCGGTTTTACCTTATTTTTTTTTATTACCTTAGAGACTGTAAATCAAAATAACATAAATTATCTTTATAATAACAGGAGTCAGATGTCATTTCTATATTCTTACCCTAGCCTTCTACATAACTTTGGTACATAGTGATCCCCAAATATGAAAATGAAGATAGGGAGCTTCTTGTTTAAATATTATTTAGGAATTCAAGACTTCATTAATGCAAGGCCCTTAGTAGTATGTACATCATACATGTGTATAAACCTGGTGGCAATTCTTTCTTATTCTCAGAAACTAGGATACGTGGTATCCTTGTAGTTGCATCAGATAAAGGCTGTAGTTGAGTTATTTTACTAAAACAAATCTGCTGTAAAATATTTCTACAGGATAATTGTCTTGAATAATCTGTACTTATCATTTACATTTCTAAAGGACAGAAATCTAAAATAAGTCTCACTAGATTAAAATAGAGCCTCCTACAGAGCTAAAATATTTTTCAGGTGATTCTAGTGGAAAACGCATTTACTTCCTGTTCCGCTTTCCAGAAACTTCAGTATGTTTGTTCTTGTCGTTTCCTTAATCTTCTAATGTAGCATCTTTACATCTTTCTGATGATTCTTACCTAATGATGTACTTTTCGAACTACAGCGGGGACTTTTGAGTATACTTTGCCAATCTGATAATTATTCAAACTTGTGTTCCTTGGGTAATGAAAGGTGATTCTTTTACAAACTTATATATAAAATGTAAATCTACATTTGATGGATTAGATATTTCGAGATTATAGATATTTTGGGAAGGTATTTTACTGCCTACCACAATGAGTATGTAAACATTCTTTCTACAGGTTATAACCTGTTACCCTTTCATTAATTTTGAACAACATATTTCTTCAATGAAGTATAACTAGAAAAAATTTAGTTCCTGAAAGCATTTAATCCTGATTAAAACATTGTCATGTACTAGAAATCTTAAATGTTAGAGAGCAGCTCCTGAAGCAGTTCTGGCATTATCACTTTTTGTATATTCTGCTTACAATCTTCTCTTTTCAAGAGCATTTGATTGTTATTATTTTGGAATTATGGTTAATAGCTATTTGAATGCTATTTATAAAGAATGCACCACCAATACTCCTTCTCGTCTTTTAACTTGTTTATGTGTAATCTATTTCTGAAAGAAACACAGCTATTTGAATTACATGAACTGCTTATTTAAGTGTGGAGAGGAACAGAAGAAAAAAGATGTTCCTGTGTATGTCATGTTGAAAATTTACCTAAAAGTTATTTTCTTACCATCATATATTTTTCATTTTGTTTGGATTCTGATAAAATTTAGCCTCTCAACTCACACAATGTTAATGCAGTCTTATTTAATGCCTACTAAAAGCAAACAACAAATTACTATATATTTTAAATTTTTTAATTGTTAAAATTATTATTTATTAAAAAACAATATTTTTAAAAAATTAGTCAAGGAAAATTGTTTATTAGATGTTTAGAGTCATGTTCAGACTGTATTGTTGAAGCCAGAAAGGGAAAAATCATGCTTTTCTTCTTCCTTGAGCCACTCTGATTTATTTCATATATTGCTGAAAGAATAAAAATCTGGCTTTGAAGCATTTTGCTTGATATCCACAATGTGTCATTCTTTCTTTATTAACAGGAGAATTTGAAGAAAAGATGAGACTTCTCACTAGAAAAAGGAGAAGAGGAAAAGAGGAGCGAGAAATCTAGGTATTTCTTTCTCATCTCAATCACAAGTTCTTGATAATGATTGTGGATGTTAGATATAGTGCTCTAGAGTGATTAAACACATTTATAGAAAAAGTTAACCCCTCAAGTGATCACATAGAGAATGCTTATTTATTTAAAAAATGTAATAGCATCAAACAGGAAGTGTTATCTATTTATTTATTACTTGTTTAGTATTTCTTAAATTCTGATGTGCTGTAGTCATACAAGAATGGTAAGAAACTAACATATTAATATCACATTCTAATATTCACATAATTCTTGCTGTGTTTGAGTTTTGCTTCAATTTTACATGCTATATTCTTCCAGTATATAATTTGAAAAAAGATTCCCTCTGGAAATATGCTATTTTTATCGGTAAGGGTAAAGAAGTTAGCTCTTAGACACAGACAATGGAATAGAAATCTTCCCCTAGAAATAGCCTTTGACCCCTTCTGGTTCATTTTGTAAGCCGAAGTAAGTCATCTGACCCATCTTGACATTGCAGAGCAGAGGTAAATCTCACTTACAGTGAGCTGATGCAGGACAGACTAATATGCCAAGATATGCAATACTTGAGATAAAGAGGAAAAAGAAGAGAACTATAATACAATCAGTCTTACTTGCCATCACATGTCTCTGCAGGAAGGAAACTATTATGTACCTTTGTTTCTAAACCTACTGAGATCTTCAAATCATGTCTATTATGCTTCCATATTACTGGAATTAGAGAACACCTTAATACTGAGACAGCATAAAATCTCAAAGAAAGCTGGACTAATCATTTCAATACTACATTTTGTTCTGCTAGGACATGAAAGTATTTTATAGACAATACTTTATACTGGTAACTTTTTTTTCCCAGAACTAGATTTTGTTAATATATGTGACTATCCAGCATTTATCAGCATTTTGTGCAGACAGCATATTAAAGTAGATGTGGAGTTAATCAGTAGCACTTTTTAAAGTGCAACAAATGTGGACTGGGAGCCAATATACATTTTTTTCCAACATCACCTTCTATATTCTCCTTCTTCCTTCCTAGGAAATACACCCAATCAATAAAAGGCTTAGATTTTTGGCTCTTGAACTTGAAAGTGGAAGTAGAATGTTATGGATGTCGGGGATTACTTTTTATGTTTTTTTATATAATATTGTAACATGCAACATCCCTATTTGTCCTGCAGGTCTTAACACTGTACTTCTTTAGGGATGTGATAGGAATGTTAGCCTTACTGGACTTAGTATTGTTTTCCACTTCCTTTCCTCCCACCTAGCCTAAATTATAATACATAGTAATGGAATGAAAAAGTAATGCCATATTAAGAAAGTCATTTAGGGCTCTGGGAATGTGGCTTCATGGTACAGTGATTGCTTAGAATGCAAGAAATCCTGGGTTCAATTCCTCAGTACCACATAAACAGAAAAGAAAATGGTGCTGTGCCTCAAGTCGTAGAGTGCAAGCCTTAAGCAAAAAAAAGAAAAATCTCAGGAAGAGTTCCCTGGCCCTGAGTTCAAGCCCCAGGACTGGTAAAATATTCTTTAGCTAGTAAATGCCAAATAAAGAACCTATATTTGAATATATAATTCAAAAAAATGCTCCTTCCAATAATGACTTAACAATAGTTCTTAATTCATGTACTTTACCTATATTAGAAGTCTGTGTTGAGGAAAAAAAAACCAAAACATTTTGTTAGTAAATCACGGCAATTAATGTCAGGAATGTGCTTAGATATCAGGTGAAGATTAATCCTGGAAATTCAAAGATTCCAGGCTTTTGACTGGTCACTGCTAATCACAATGAGAAGGGTCGTCTAAGTGAGAATTGGAAATCTTTTTGGTCAGTATTGCACCAAAAAGGCACCAGCTAATTAATAGTTATGATAGAAGTGAAGGAATAAATCCACGTGAAAGAAATAAATGAGAAATGTTAGTTTTTTTTTTTTGTTTTTTAAAAAGAGGTAGCCGAGTAAGAACAGCACCATGCACGTGGAATTCAGGTAAGGAGAAAGTTTATTCTTCGTTCCTGCTGGCACCAGGCTATCTTGGTCCTCCACGTGGTGGGGAAAGGCCTGGGAAAGATTGCTGGGAGATCTGGGAAAGAGAAAGAGCTAGGAAAGGGAGAGCTGGAAAAGAGTTAGAAAAGAGAGAGAAGAGCTAGAAAAGAGAGCATCTGGGAAAGAGATGGGAAAGGGAGAGCTAGGAAAGAGAAGAGAGCTGGAAAGGAGAAGAGAAGGAAAGAGCTGAGAAAGAGCTAGAAAAGAGCAGAGACAGGGCGTCTGGGCCTGGGCTAGGCCTTATCTAGGGTATGGGTGTAGAAAGGTTTGGCCACATCAAATTCAGATTGACCTCAGCGGATGCAGATGTGACCTCTTCCAGGTATCCTAGTTGCCTAGGTAACACAGGTACTGGGTGGAGTATGCAAGCCATCCAGGAGCAGACCTTACAATAATAATAACTAAATTATACCAGAAACTCTTCTAGGGAACCATATTTGATTATTGAAGAACTAGTTATGAACCAAGCTTATTCTTCATTACCTTTAGCATTCTATATCATTTAGGCTAGTTCTTAATCTTTGTGTGATAAACTGAATGCCATTCTATGTTGTTCTTTCCTATCTGATCTCCATTGCTTTCTAAAAATCTCAGTCTTTCTATATTTCTCTACTGACAATTATTTATACTAAGTCCACCTTCGCAGACATCAGAAGATGCTAAAGTAAGAGTCCAATAGCTCATGAGTCATTAATGTAACAACATGGAAAAGGAGGAAATATTTATTGCTACCTCAAATTTTCTGAAAAGCTGAAAAGTCATCATTTGATTTAAATTTCCATTATTTGTCTACATGTCATTAAGTGCACATAAATACAAATATGAGCCGGGTGCTGGTGGCTCACACCTGTCATCCTAGCTACTCAAGAAGTTGAAAACAGAAGATTGTGGTTCAAAGCTAGCCTGGTCAGGAAAGTACATGAGACACTTATCTTCAATTAGCCATCAGAAACCAGGAAGTGGTGCTGTATCTAAACTGGTAGAGCACTCAATTTGAGATCAAGAGCTGAGGAACAGTGCCCCAGATCAGAGTTCAAGCCCCACGACCAACAAAAAAAGTCAAATATACTTTAAGTTTCCCCAAAAGGAACTACGATTGGAATAGTAATCTTCCCAAGCAGAAAAATTTTTCCAATATGATTCAGTGCACCTACTTTTGCTGAATTATTTGTTATGGCTTCTTTGCTGGATGTATTCTCTTCTTTTAAAAATTGTCAAATATTACCATTATAATAACCTTCAGCTAATATTTCTTGGTACAAAAGAGAAGTCCATAAAGTTGATGTCACTTAGCTTTCTTACTATCTCAGTTCAAAGTCAACCCAGGTAGGAGAATCTGTCAAATTCTTATCTCTAATAAAACACCAAAAAATTCGGAAGTGGACATTTGGCTCAAGTAGTAGTGTACTAGCTTTGGGGGCAGGTGGGCAGAAAAGACAATTTTTCGGGGACAGGGTCCAGGTTCTGAGTTCAAGCCCCAGAAGCAGCAAAAACTAAAGAAACAAACAAGCAAACAAAAAAACCCCACATATTTCTTTGGGACCATCCTTAAAGCACTGGTTTGAAAAGAGGCTCCTTTTGCTGATCATACTCACTGGATCCTGGTTTTTGGAATCCTTATTGATATGGCGAACTCAGGACCAGAATAAAGGAATGGATATCTGACTTTTACAACAAGAGAAACATCTCAGGAGTTAAATATCCATGCATAAGACATTTTAAAACCTCCGTGTCTTTGATTCTTTGCAGTAGAACATTGTACAACAATGTTATTTCCATTTTTTCTATGCTGGCCTTCAAATGGCATATTGTTTCCTTTTGTAATACTCTCAATTAGAAGTCTACAGAAAGTTTTATGAGTAAAGAGCACACTCGAAAAAGTCAGGGACAGAGTTTCCTGCAAGCCTTGGATTATTTTCTTGTACAGTAAAAGGACGGCACAAATTAACTTGAACTTTGTCATTTCTCTATGTTCAATTTATCTCCTGGATTCAGTTTCTACTTCCTGTAAAAGTTCCTTCCAATTACTTCAGTAACAATCTAAGGTGCTGCTCCAGGCAAAGTGAAGGTTTTCTGGCTTTATTGAAATAGCACGAAGACATCTTTGGGCATGAGGTAACACGTTTCAGAGACAACTTAGTAACGAGAAAATATGGAATTTACATGGCTTATAAAACCTTATCCATGTATATATAGCCATATAAGAATATGTTAAGTGAAATGAACCCCAAAATAGGGACACAACTTGTTTTTTTTTCTTTCTTACTATTGTTTTTAATGTACTTAACATATATTATGTGGTTTTTTTGTTTTTCTTCTATTTTCTTCCTCCATGGTATAACCCGTTTCCACTGTTTGATATCGGTGACCTTGCCCATACATTATTCTAATGTGGGGAGGGGAAGGTGAAACAAGGATACAGTATAACCTGTTGTAACAATGAGATGAACAAAGCACTATGTTGAAAATGAACTTTACAACTTAGGGATAGGAGGGGAGAGTTGGGGTGGTGGGGAGAAAAGGCATGGCAGGGGAAAGACAAAAGAGGAGGTAACAATGCTCATTAGATAATGTGGTCATTAACTTACTTATGTAACTCTAACCCTTCTGTCCACCATTTTCACAATAAAAAACATGAAAAAGAAAAACATTATCCTGGAGTACATTAAGTTCAAGTTTCCTAAGTGCTCTGTAAATTAAGACCTATTTTAAGTGGGAAGAAGTTTCTCAGAAACATTTTTTTGTCAGTGTTTGTATTGTGCATTATTACCCAAGTGTACATAAGATAACAGAAGGAGAAACAATAGGAATAGGAGAAAGAGAAGTTCTGTATTTAAGTATAATGGTTCAATACTCTATAGAAGACTCTGCAAACAAGACAAGTTTGAAATAATAAAGCCAAGGCCAGTATGTAGATCTATGGAAGTGACATAGAAAAAGCATTACTACTACATGGAACATGAAGGATGAGACCAGTCTCTTTCTTCTACTAGCTCTAAATCATGATAGCTAATAATTCAAATTTGTAAAAAGTAGAATGGAAGATTAATTCTGGTTCCAAGCAATTCATATATAAGACCATGGACTTAACTGGAAAAAAGGCCATGTCGAGAGAGCAGGAATTATACTAGAAATGAACCAGTGGCTAAGATGACATTTCTTTTTCTTTTCTTTCTTTTTTTTTTTGATGGTAGTGGGGCCTGAACTCTGGGCCTGGGCACTGTCCCTCTGTTCTTCAGCTCAAAACTTGTTCTATACCTTTTAGCCCCACACCACTTCCAGTTTTCTGGTGGTTAATTAGAGAAAAATGCCTCAGAAACTTTCCTACTCATGCTGGATTTGAACTGCAATGCTCAGATCTCAGCCTACTAATTAGCTAGGATTATAGTTGGGAACCACTTGAACCCTGCTTAGGATCACATTTCTAACTGTATGCTCAGCCTATGTAATGTGTATGTTCATCTATCTTTATATGAACTCGAGTTAAAAATCTGGGAAACAGCTTAGATTTTATACTCACAAAAATGTTTGTAGTTCAAAAGTTGATACCCCTGGAGAAATAAAACTTAAGAATGTAAAGGAGTCTGGGAAGTTCAGTTTGCATCCAGCTTGGGCAAAACAGTCTTTGAGACACTATAATTAACCAGCCAAAAGATGCATTAGAATAATGTCTCAAGTGATGGAATACTAGTTTTGAGCAAGATTGCTGAAGAAGAGCTTGAGGTTTTTGCATACATTATACATACAAATACTCACACACAGATGCACTTATATGTTCAAACACACTTATGGAACAACTCTCAGATTCTGTAGAAAAGTTAGAAAATATGTCCTGAGTAAAAATAAAATCAAGTGATAATTTTTAATATTGGAAAGTCCTCAAGTGAAATTTCCCCAAAAAGCTTGAGAATATTACGTAGGTAGGAACAGAGATAGTAAGAAAGTCAAGTAATCATTAATAAAGGGATTGGATCCAGGGAGGAATGAATCAGGAACCCCTTCAGGTGCATCTGAAAATGTCCATATCCTGTGTCAAATGTTAGAACATATTTGAAAATAGTACATAAACAGTCTGAACCATCACTCTAGTGGAAAATATTATTGGAGAAGTTCAGAATTGCTAGTCTGTATCTAGATTAAATAAATCAAAAAACTATGGTAGGACAATGTGATACAAGCCAGGAATTCTAGCACTCAGACTAAGACAGGTGATTAGAAAGTGGAATGACATAGTGATACTTTCAGTGGAATAGGTAGTATAATTTTGTCTCAATAAAACAAACCATGAAAGGAATAAAAAATAAGCAAGAAAGGAATACACAAATGGAAGTTTGGGCTAATTTTGTCAATATATTTTGAGAAGCCAAGTTTCCTCTTGAAATGCAACTCATATATAATCCTCAGTTGTGTTTAAATGTCGTCTTCATTACAAAACATTACTAGATGGAAAAGAGCTCATGATTCCCAACAAAGAATTTGAAAAAGCAACCATCATTCTGTTAGATTCCAAAGAAATGATGAAGGATTACAAAAGCTTAAGCCTAGAGAAATAGGAAAGTTCATTTAATGTAGGACTTTGTAGACCTGGCTAAATAAGAATTTAGATTTAAAATAAATATTTTTGTTTGTAATTTAATATTCTATAGGTTACTATAAAATTGTTTTTAAGTAGAAGAGTTAATTTACAAATTCACAAATGATTCTGGCATTCTATTTGCCTAAAATATTCTTTCAAGTAAGGTATAATTAGAACTTAGTTAACAGTTAATTTCAACAGTTCATAAGTAACATGATAATGTGAATAATCTAGATAAAGTTGACAACAAACTGATGCTATTAATTTATAAATTTACCAAAAGAGCAACTTTTTGAGACTTTGGTGTAACATGGTATGAAGAGAGTAATTGTGTGACATCTTAACTTCTGGGCCTGGGCACTGTCCCTGAGCCTGTTTTTGCGCAAGGTTACTGGTCTACCACTTGAACCTCAGTGCCACTTGTGTCAGGCTTTTCGTGAGCAGTTTGTTGGAGGAAAGAATCTAATGAACCGTCCTTCCTGGGTGGGATTTGAACCAGAGTCTTCAGATCTTAATATTCAGACATTCAGATCTCCTGAATATCTATGATAGATAAAATATATAACTATAAATAATATTTTCAAGTGATCTGATCTCAAGAATAACACTGGGTGGAAAATGATGCAGCAAAGTTTAGTGTAGTGTTCTTTCCACAATAAGAAGGGCATCACATTAGCAGAAGTGTAGTATTTTTTCACAATATTAATATGCTTGTCATGTTGTAAATTTAAGGAATTTTAAGGTGCACATTACAAGTTGGAAATTGTTGGGCTAGGATGACTTTATGGCATAAAATCTTGGGATCGATGGTTATAGGAATAATGGCTTACTTTGATGAACAAATGTTTACTCTTGAGGAATTAATATAGATACTTCATAGTTTTACCTTCTACCAGACTGTGGCTATTTTTTCTGTTGAATTTAAATATGTAACGCCCCATTGAAAACTGCACTTATTGCAGAATTAAATAAAATGCAAACAGGTAATGTTTTGAATGTCTCTAGTGTGGCACGTTCAGAATTTGAAAATGAGTAGTTAGTAGTCAAAGGAATGTTGAAGAACACATATACTCTCTCCTCTTAACAATTATTCCATTTTAAAAGTTAGGAGTTTCAATAGAATTGAACTATTTTTGTTTTAGTATGAGACAATACAAAAAGTGTTTTTTTCAAAATAATGGCAAGTATATTCTGAAAATATTATACAGTTTGATAATATTCAAGTTGATGACCCTCTGATTAAAAAAGGGGTAATTAATTCAAATTAGCAGCCAAAAATGTTCATTTCTTAAAAAGGTAATACACATATAATAATATTTACTATACCAATACAGTGAAATTATATTTTATACAGCTCATTTTTAATTTAATTTTATTGTCAATGTGATATATAGAAGGGGTTGCAGTAATTATAAGTTAGTGAATACATAACATGTGTAACTTTTTACCTGGTCCCTCATTTTTCTCACAGTTTTCCTTCAGCCCAATACCCCTCATAAGTTGTAATGTAAATTTCCAACATGTTGTTTTGTGAGTATTGCTATTGCATTTGCTCTTTGTTCTTTGTCTTGCCATTTCGTTGTTCCTCTTTGCTTGCCAAATTAAGATAAATGTATATACAATACACAGGATATTGAAATCAAATATAACAGGGATAAACCAAAGGGAAAACACAAAAGAAAAAATAAATCACATAGTACATTAAAAACAACAACCACAAACAGAAAACTCTGTTCCCATATCCAGGAGTCCATTTTGCTCATCATCATCTTATATGGTCATACATACATAGTTATTGAGCAATTCTGCTCAACTGCTAGGACTATCCTAGACATTTCCTACTTATTAGAAATGAGGTAACCACGCAATCTGTTTCTTTGTGTCTTGTTTACTTTACTTCGTGGAATTTTTCCAAGTCTTTCCAGTTCCGTATGAATTTGAAGTATAGAATTCCACCGTGCATACATAAACCATATTTTGTCAATTCGTTCATCTGCTGAGTGGCATATTGGTTTAAAACATGACTGCTTTTAAGTATCACTTAGCGTCATTCAAAAATGAGAGATGGCACTTCCCCAGTCATTCTAAAAGTATGATTTCTAAGTAAGATAGGATTTTATGGTGGTACGAGTTTTGAGAAATCTGGGTGAGTCTCACGTATATCTTGCACTAAATTAGGCAGGAAGATATCCAGTATCATAGAGGATAAAAATGGTAGTGTCAAAAATATTTCCCTTCAGAAAGATATAGGAGGCTGCCAGAAGTATAAAGTAGTTCAGATAATTTTGAAGAATTTAGAAATGCAAGCTTAAGTATGTCTCTTTAAATAATAATTATGTAATTGGAAGGGCAAAAGAAGGGGACGAGAAGAAAATATCCGACAGCAGATCATTGTCCCAAGATAGAGTAAAAAAGACATAATCTATAACTTTCAAGTTAAAGAGAGACCAATAGAATACATCCCATTTAATTTAGGTACATGCAAAATAATTACTTGGCTTTTTCCTACTTTAATGCTCCCAAACAACTGAAGACTTATAAGAAAAGTTATGTGATTGCCATTGCTTCAACCTGAATACTAACTGTGATGAGCCCTTTTTTTCTCACTTTGCATTTGGAAAATATCCCTAGTTGATGATAATGTGGCTGATTAGAGTCAGAGTTATGGGCTTGTTCTTGTACATTTATACCAGAAGAGGTTAAAGCAGTTCCCCCCCACAAGATATCCAAGTACATTGTCTGAATCTGTACTTTGAACACACTCTCATACCTGAACACATTATTTGAAAATATACTTCAGCATTTCTTGGCCTGGATCCACAATCCTTCCAATCGTAGTAACTAGATAGTGAAGGATGGTGGAAATGATCCAATGCACCCAGCTATAGATTGAAAAGGAATTCCACTAAACTTTTGGCCTGGGTTCTGTTCTCAAGCCTCCTAAGTAGTTAAGAGTACAGATAGGAGCCCCTGGTGCCAAGCAGTAACAGTATTTTTAAAGCAATTAGAAATATATATGACTTAAGCTTGTGATTACCTCAGGAAATGAATAAAAGAGCAGTGAAGCATAGAGGACAGGCAGAATTTTAACTAGGTACTCAGAGGCTGAATAAGCTTAACTAGCTACTCGGGAGTCTGAAATCTCATGACCACTGTTCAAAGCCAGTCCAATCATGAAAATACAAGCGATTATCTAAAAAAAAAAAAAACAAAAAACCAGAAGTGGCTGAAGTGGTAGACCACTATCCTTGGGCACAGAAGCTGAGGAATAGTTCCCAGGCACTATCAAGCTTCAAGAATGATGAATGCATGCATGAACACATGCACGTGTGTGTTTGCATACTCGCAAGCTCATGAACACACACACACACACACACACACAAATGCATATTTCAATGTGAAGTTCTTTATTTTTTTACCTTTGTTGTACTTTATTTCCCTGTATTAGCTCACAAATTAACAAAATCAGCTAAGGACATATTTACATAAAATTCATCATGTTTCTCTAAAATCTACACTCTTTTTGGAAGCCTGATTTTATTTGATCCAAAAGTAAATTATTCAGGAAGTCAATTCATCACTCTCAATTCTATAGTATTAGATGATTGCTTAGGTTCTTCCTAGCAATACGATTTTGTGAAATCCTGCATCAAGCAATATATTTCTTTCACTAGAAGGGAAGCCTCTGTCAAACAATTAATAATAGGTTTTTCTCCTCCTGGCATGCATCTGTAGTTATATTATCTTCATATATTTCATGATCTGTGTATGACAAAGACGACTGTGAAAGTAAAAACACCCTTATCAGCGCTTAGCATTTGTATACCATTCATAGATATGAAGGTGTTTAAATGTTACTGAAATTGCGTTGGAATAAATAATGTTCACCCTGACTATCTTGAGAAAGAAGAATTGGTTTCTCAGCACTTTAGGTAAGAACATCATGGAAAGAAACAAAAGGAAAAGTGAGGAACAACTCAACACATACATTCAAATGAAACAAAACAAGACAAGAAAACACAAATTAATTCAGTACTCAAGAACCTGCAGGAAATGAAAAGATTTTTAAAAAATCAGCTATGACAAGCTTATGAGAATCCTGACTACATGGGAGAGCACTGATGTGACAACAGTGGCTAAAGCCCAGACTAGACAGAAAAAACTGTACAGAATACCATGCACTTGTTATTCTAAATTCCAGGAAGAATAATATAAAGTGGACTGAGGCCAAGATCATACAGAAGTAGGAAGCCAGTTTCTATCTGAAAAATTATCAGGATAATTTAGGGCTGGGCACATGACAAAGTGGTAAGAACACCCATTTAGAGGGCACAAGACACTGAATTCAAACTGTAATATTAGGGGTATTAAAGAAAAAAGCTATGATTTTAAATAATTGGAATAATTGTAACACTTGAGTATTTTAGTGGAGAAAAATCCATTAGAGAGATAGAATGAACCCACGTTCCAATGCTACTTTAGTAGTAATGTTTAGTGGTACTTCAGACAAAACAGAGTTACCTTGCAAATGAGCACCGATGTGCATTTGGGTGATGGAAATACTCTACTTACACAGGTGTAAATTAAATAGATTTTTTGGGTAGACTGTAGTTCTTGAACTGAGAGTCTGGGTGATGTCCCTGAGCTTTTACTCTCAAGGTTACCACTCTATTACTTTGAGCCACAGTTCCAATTCTTATTTTCTGTTGGTTGTTTGGAGATAAGAGGCTCATGGACTTTCCTGCCCAGGATGGCTTTAAACCATGTTCATCAGATCTCAGCCTGCTGAGTAACCAGAATTCCAGGCATGAACCATTGATGTTTTTAATAATTTAGTAAATTGTATAATTACAGAAGTTATAAATTATCATTGTAACCTGTGTAATACATGTATGTATGTATATATCAATACATATGGATAGAAATATTTTAACATATTTTTGTATCTACAGTACATATATGAAATCATCCTTCATTATAAAATAAAATGGAAACAAAAGTTAATGAGGAGCAAAACAATGGGAATTGTTACAAGTTTCTTTTTTTGAATGAAATATGTATCAGTTTGGAAAAAACCATCTCTACTTTAACAAAATGGATAATTGCTATTAATTCCAATCCATCCATTTGCCCATGTTGTGCATCCTCACACATGAGTGTCAAAATCAACCCACAATATTTTTGTCTGTATTTAACTCACCTGTTATAGTTTAGGGGATAGATGAAGTAATCTAATAAAGATTAAAATAATAGTAAGTGAGGCTATGAGTTAGAACTGAAAAAGATTTTAAATATGATAATAGCTAATTAAAATATGTATTTCTTACTTTTACTCTGTTGTTATGTCTCTCATTCCCACATTAGGAAAGTACATAGAATGTTCTCACTAAATTTATGTAAGTATTAAAAATATATTGAAAGAATATGGGCATAGTGTGGTTTTAGCTTATTGAGACATGTATGGGAGAGTGTGTTTTTAAGAACTTGCAATACGTTTTGATGGAGATGAAAGGAAGGATGTGCTTATTCTAGAAAACTGGCTAGAGGATTGTTCCCAGAAAGATAGTGATGAATTCTTCCAAAAGGTTACAGTAAAATCACTTTCACCACCTTGTTCATTACTGCACTATTCACCACAGCCAAGTTATGGAAACAGCCAAGATGCCTTTTGGCAGAGGGATGGTTGGAGAAATTGTGTCATATATACACAATTGGATTGCACCTATCCATTATGAGCACCGTTATATTATTTGCAAAGAAAGGGATAGATCTAAAAATATGTTAAGTAAACGAAGTCAGAGCCAGACACACAAAGGACCCATGTTCTGTTGCATATTTGGAAGCCAGAATTTTATGCAAGTTAAACAACAGTATTAACCAAAGTTTTCATTTTTCAGAGCAGTATTTAAAAAGTGCAATTTCTTATAAAAGTGAACTTTTATTCTAACAAAATGAATACCAGGAATCTATCACTTGGAAGATGTGAGGGGAGGTCAAAGGGAAGGAATAAAGAGAGTTATAGAGTAAGAGTGAAGACATTATATTCAATGCAAATAATATGAAACTAGAAAAAATTAAAGTGGGGTGAGGTTTGGACGGGTAGGGAAAAGTTATATAAACATCCATTATACATAAAAAACTCATTTATTGAATGGAAATTCCCATGTACACCTAGTTAAGATAATAAAAATATGATTAAAAACAATGGAGACATTTGATCTTAAACTGTGTTCTCTTAAACCATGCGTCAATATAATAGATTCCTCCTCAAAAATTTTCTTTGCAGGTATTTTCCTCATAGTGACAGAAAAGTGATCAATGCAATGAATATCAATACATCACATTACACATATAAAATCATGGTAAAAATGTTAGAATTCATCACATGATAAAGTAACATGTAGGATGTGCCAAATGCTAATTGATTGTTTTTCCAAGTACTTTACCTATGGTATATAATTTGATCCTCACAATAATTGCATAAAGTGGAACTACTTACATTTTTAATTCTCAGATGATGATATTGAAGTCTTCAGAGTTGGAATTACTAGTACAACATTGCACACATGGTAAGTGTTAGCCTGAGGATCATCTCCCACTTTATCAATTAACCTCATTCTATTTTATGACTAAAATACCAGCACTTAGTCTACAAATTCTAGGAAAATTTCCCAGAATTATTGTTTTCAATTTCACAATATTTCACTTTATCTTTGTTAGAAAATAGGGAACTGTAGTATGAAAACTCAAAGTTCATAATCAATGCATATACCTCCCTGGTGAAAGGAACTGCTCAAGGATAATATTCTTGATTTCTAGCTCAAAATTTTAGAAATCATATTTTATCCCTTCACTCAACACTGCACTGCCTGGGGACCCTATCTCTGTTTAACACTGTCTTACTGAAAGAATGACCTCCCCAATTCCTGATGGAAACAGACCGCAGGTCTTATGGACCAATCATTTCCACATTGTAGCTCAACTAAGTTGTTTATCATTCGAAGTATTTTGATTGCTTTTTATACCCAACATTTTGAGAGAAAGATACTACTTTAAAATGCTATTAAAGCAAGACTGATATAAAATCACCTTTGACCCCAGATAAATATTTTATCTTTCCTATACTCAAAAATGCACTCTGACCTATCATTAATATTAGGAATGAGAGGATAAAAAATCATAGACACCAAGACCTAAGTATGAATTAAAGACTCTCCAACCTGTGAATACTATTGGTTTAAAAAGACATGAAGGGCTGGGAAGGTGGCTTAGTGGTAGAGTGCTTGCCTTGGATGCATGAAGCCCTGGGTTCGATTCCTTAGCACCACACAAGCATAAAGAAAAAAGCTGGAAGTGACGCTGTGGCTCAAGTGGTAGAGCGCTAGACTTGAGCTGAAGAGCTGAGGGACAGCGCCCAGAGTTCAGGCCCCACTACTGAACCCTTCTCCCCCAAATAAAGACATCAATACTACCATTTTTTTTCAAAATTTCTTATGATACTGAAGATTCAATTATAAACTATTAAAACTTGAAAATAACTTATTTTCATGGTAGTAGAACACAATAATCCTAATCATATTAAAAGACATTTATTTATACTACAAATTCACTCTTACAACTACAAAGATTCTAAAAATAACTGAAGCACAGTGACACAAAAATAATTTAACTGCATCATCTACATTCAAAGGACTGTGCTAATAGAAAACAAAATTATACTAATAATTAGGTTACCCAATTCACTTACATTGTTTTATTCTATTTCTTTTAGTTTCATAAAAACTGGCTTTTCATAAAATGATCCTTTAAAAAGCTTATATATCCACGTACATTTTCAGATTTTAACAATATTTATTTCAGAAATGTCTTTAGTTGTATAGTCAATGAACTAAAATATTACTAAAATATTTAAATGGTTTTCAGAAATTGCAAGACTTGCTCTGGGATGTTATTTATATTGGAAAAGATATTTGAAAAGACTCATTTGTTAAAGTTGTGATCGTTACTCCCACAAAAGAACTATTAATGAAGAAACCTTTGTATGTACAAAACAACTTCAAATGCATCCACAATCTGGAGAAGACACATGTTTTTGTTTTTTTTAAATATATATCTAACAAGCATAGCCACAATACTGATTTTCTGTCAATATGATGTGATATTCAAACCTTAAAAATATGGGGTTTATTATCTTAGTGTGAATAGATACAATCTTACAAAGAAAGTTATTTTCAACAAAAATCCGGAAAGAGTTTATCCACCTTAAGTTTCACAGAAATAACCAGAGAGTAATACCTATTTGGTCAAGTCGGTCAAAATCACTCCATTAGTATTTCTTAAAAATATAACCAATTTAAGAAGTCAAATATACATTTTGTACTGACAGTCATCTTACAGCAATAACTTACTACCTAATTATATGTGTATCTTCTTACCTAACATATACTAAGAGCTGAAAGTGATCTCTTTTATCTAACTTATGTTGTAAATGCTTTGATTATGATGATGTTATTAACAAATAAAATGTACAGAAGGGTGGTTCCACTGCAATGACAGGACAGAACACTGATAAATAAAAAAACATTGCAACACAGTTCTTTTCAGCCTCACCCTGTTCATATAGGCAAGCAACATTGCAACAGCACACACACACACACACACACACACACACACACAAACACACAAACACACATGTGTGCACATGTACACACACATAAACACGCATGCCAAATTCAGGGTTTATTGTACAAAAAAGTTCAAATAAAATATTAGTGATTAGGACAAATGATAATTTGCCTTATTACAAATAATACATAATCCAGTCACCATGGTAGTTTCATTTTATCTGCCCTCCACATGTGAGCACTTAATTTATTTTAGGTAATTCTTTAACTAATTCATTCCTTCATTAGTTAAATACTAATACTAGAGCTTGAACTCAGGGCCTAGCTCTGTCCCAGAATTTGTTATTTTTTTGTTTTAGTTTTCTCAAGGCTAGCATTTTATTGCTTGTACCACAGCTCCATTTCTAGCTTTTGCTGGTTACTTTCAAACCAGAATCTAATGGACTTTTTTTCTTGGTCTGGTTTCAAACCACAATCATCAGATTTCGTCTTTCTGATTAGCTAGGAATAAAGACATGAGCCACCAGTGTGGCTCCTACTTTTTCCTATACTTATCTATTGCACATACTTAGATAGCAATTTAATATTGAGGGTATAGAAGCAAGATGTATAGTGAATATATTGTTCTGTCAGAAATTCAAGTTAGTAATGTAAATTTCTTCTTAAGACCATACACAAAAAATACTTAAGAAGAAATCTGATGATGATGATGATGATGTGTGTGTGTGTACTGTTGCAATATGTTTCACATATAAGCACTGTGCAGGGGTGTCCAGACATTCACAGTAATTGCGTGAATATCTGCCTTGAGCTACCAACTCATGGTCAATGTCTAAGTAAGTGTCCACTCTAGGCTTCCCGATGAAGAGGGATATACTCATCCTCATCCATAGTATTCATAGGAGTGGCTTTTATGGAAAGTAGTCTCCGCACTGTAGTAAGAGGCAAGAAAATCACTCTACCACTGAGCCACTTTCCCAGCCCAAGGATTAAGATTCTTATTTGTAATTTGGTCAAAGCTATGTCTCTTTATGTAGGCTACTAAAAATGTATTTACTAATTTCAAGTAAATACATAAATTCTATTTCCATCTCTTTTAACAAATAAAATATAAAATTGTTTCCTTTGTAAATGGATCAAAAGCATGGATTTTTTGGCTAGCTAGGTCATTGCACATCTGTATCTCTTATCTTCTCTCTTTTTCATGAGTCTCATAGACAATATGGTTGCTCCATAATTATCCTAATTTATTTTGCTTTTATATTTTTGGTTGCATTATTTCTTTTTCTGCTCTGCCATTTCCCAAATCAGCACCACATAAACAGAACCACAGAAGTGGTTCGGTGGCTCAAGTGGTAGAGAGCTTGCCTTGATTTGAAGAGCCCAAGCCCAGAGTTCAGGCCCCACAACTAATTTTTTAAAAAAAGAATCTAAATCCTTGATAATTCTAGGAACCGATCTGACTGAAATCAGTTGAATCACACTTTTCCTGCACAATGAAAGAAAAGGTCCAGGCTAGGAAAGCAGCTAGAGAAGGCAAGAAGATTGGGTCTGTGACAAAACTTTGTGGAAAATGGTACCGAGGATTACTTACTGGAGAACCACTTGCACTGGAAGCATGATGCTGAACTATTGCTTGCTCATTCTGAACTATTGCTTTGATCATTATATTCTCCAAGAAGAAAAAATGAAATTTAATTGATATCAAAGGACTACTAATACACTTTGACTTCTCATTAAGCATCTTCAATCATCAAACTCACCTGAAGACAATAGATAAGCCTACTTTTTTTTTTTTTTTTTGGTCCGGTCGTGGGGCCTGAACTCTGGCCTGGGCGCTGTCCCTCATCTCTTCAGCTCAAGGCTAGCGCTCTACCACTTGTGCCACAGCGCCACTTCCGGCTTTTTTCTTTTTGCTTATGTGGTACTGAGGAATCGAACCCAGGGCCTCTGGCATGCAAGGCAAGCGCTCTACCACTGAGCAACCTTCCCAGCCCAGGCCTACTTTTTTAGATGAAAACAAGTGTTTTTAAGAAAACAAGAATTTAGTTAGTCATACAAAGGACTTCTATTTTACTACTGCATTATACATTTTTTTCTAATATTGGTTACCAATAAATAATGGATCTATTAGAAAGCTCTTAAAGCTCATATATTGAATAGTAACTTCTCTTACACTATATCTTGGTATTTCCCAAATCATTTATGTAGAAGTCATTGTTTCCTATTTTCTCCTTCCTAGAATAAGCTGCACATGAAGACACCACTGGTCCTCATTTTCAGTCTGTGCATTTGAATACTGAGGAAAATCTTTCCTCTGCTCTCTATCAATTCACTACTCTCTAGTTAGAATAATTTAAAATAGTAAAAATGGAAAAAGAGAAAATAAATCATGGTGAAAAAAAAACATATGCAGAAAATTCACCGGATTTTTCTGACCATTTCAACCAACGTGAATGATTGGGGAAATACATGGACTCTTCATTCCCACTGGTACTCAAATTCTCTGGTTAGGCAATTCTGATGAAGAAAAGGAACAAGATGAAAACGTGCGGAAGGTATCAATTGCAAGAAATAATGGAGAAGAATCCATGCAAATTTCTTCTTTGGGATGCTGAAATTAATCGGGTTACTACAGTGCCGAGACTACTTTCCAAAAAGGCCACTCATATGTATACTAGAAATGAGGTAAGTATACCCCTCTTCATCGGGAAGCCTAGAGTGGACATTTAGACATTGTCCATGAGTTGGTAGCTCAAGGCAGATATTCATGCAAGAATTCTGAATGGCTTGGCACCCCTGCACAGTGCGTATATGTGGAATAATACCAGAATGGATTCTTTCGTAATTCATCAAGATGCAGAAAACATTCCCCAAACTGAAGGCCTCTTGACTCCCTTGAATATTGTTGCTGGGGATAGAAATAGCAAAGATATCCTGTATCTCCTTCTGTTGAAACATGATATCAAACCAGGTCTGAAAAACAACTTGGAAGAAACCTCATCTGATATTGCCAAAAGGATAAGTATGTATCACTACCTCTTTGAAGTTGTGGAAGGCTGTACAAATTATTCTCCTACATAGTAATGGTTTGGTTAAGTTTCTTAAATTTCAAAAGTGCCAGTCCATCCTTTGTGTCCCTACAAAATATTTTCATAATACAAAGAGCAGCAATATCTTAATTTAAACATTTATGGATTCTATGGTATTCTTCCACGTGAATTGCCTGACTTTGATGTCAAAATGTATTCAAGAGTTGTTTGTATGCATCTATAATGATTTCTGCAGAGTTTGTGATTTTTTTAATTTTATCTTATCTGTTGAAAAGAATAGTATAGAAATTAAAGATATTCCTGGTGCTTGTCTGAAAAAAAGTATCTATGTTTATATAAAGTCCATAATCTATTTCATTGTCTTCTAGATATAATACTTTGAAGTCTACATTGTTTTATAATACGTAGGTTCATTAATAAATGTGTCCTTTCAGATTACATTCCATATAGAAAAAGTTTAAGATTCCTTATTTCCTAGGTACTTATATTATTTTATTTCTTTGGGATAAAACGATAATGTTATCTAATTTCAAGTATCGTAAAGGTTATGCTATGTAAGGGCCTTTCGAAGGTGAAGATTTAATACACTGATTTCAAACTAACCTTTAATTCTATGAATTACAGGTTTTGTTACACTTGTATTTTTGTAATCAACTTTTTAATAACTGTTTTTCATTTCTTGCATTTGAAGAATGAAAAATATGGAATACTTCACAAATTTTCATACCATCCTTGTGCAAGTGCCATGTTAATCTCTGTATTGTTGTAATTTGTGTAGACCTGCTGCTGAAGCATGGAGTATCCTCTTAATTTAAGTAGTTAACGATGCAATCTTTATACAGGCATATATCGTTGGTTGCCTATTTGTAACAAGGAACCTTTATTGTTACTAAAAATGCTATTGATCTTATTTCTCTAAATTTCTGTGTATAATGGAAAAAACATATTGTTTGGTCGATTGCTCACATTTGAAATTTTTTGTCAATGACTATTTTGTCGTTTTCATTTTAAATTTGATAATATTTTGAAGCCTTTATAGCTAAGTCCAAAGGTAATGGCTTTTCAAGTACTTATTTATCAACTGAGTTAGCTTTGTGGAGCTAATGGATTCAAAGTAAGCCTTGCTTAAGAGCTACTTCTAAACTTCTGCAGCATAAAATTTCCTAAATGAGGTCTCAGTGATGCAAATGTCTTTCTGACCCTTTACCCTTCTTCCATGTAGGAACAGACCAACCAGAATATCTTACCCTGACAGCATAGATTGTCTTACTGGAACAAAACTAATCTTAGTTACAAGGGTTCATAGAGAGATGAACACTTCAGACCTAATTGTTCAGAATAGAAGGTATTTTATCAAAATATAATTGTTTATTATACTTATCATTTCAAAAGTAGCTAAAGCCAACAAGGTGAAAAATTGTTCATATTCATGTTTACCTAATATCCTGGCCTGTCTACCATCCAACCAGGCAGGAACTTACACTACTGACGTTCTATCACCAAATATTTCCATAGCTCCTGGAGAAGTCCATAGGTTTCTCCTCGATATTAGGCCTTAAATCGGTAATGTTTTAATCAAAGTGTTTCCTCTTGCCTCCAGGCTGTAAATTTACAAATGGTAAAGTTTTAGGTCTAACTCTACCAAAAACTGAGGTAGAGATAATGGAAAAATACTTTAAAACAGAGTAGATTTTGATACCCAAACCACAATGGAACAATGCATAACAATTTCTTATATTATATATACTTACATATTTTATATTTATATGTGCTGATCTTAAATTTCACACAGTGAATCTTACTAGAATTAATTGATAATTTGACAAATAAATTGAAGATTATTCCCATAAATAGATTGGAACATAAATAATTTGGTTTAGAATAAATATTAGAATATAAAAAGTATCAATGCAATGTCTTCGGTATAAACTTGTGATACCTTCTAAGTGTCCGTGGTTTTGTGAATTCACATAGGAAAAGAAAAAAAAAAGTATTGTTTTCCTCTAATCTAGAAGAGATTTTACACTGCTGATGTGTTTATTGTGTTCTCGCTAGTCCCAAAGTGTTTTTTTCCATATTTCTGAAGCATTCTTACTTATTATACCCAAATTTTGCTGATATGATGCCTAAAAGCTATTATTCTTCTGCAGTACCCATGGGTCTGAGGATATGAGGTCCCAGTTACCTGCATCATCAGATAACATGGGCAAGATTTCTCACCTTGGCCCATGCAACATGCTAAGAGAAAGTAATTGAAGACCCATCTCAATTTCTCATTTCCTATACTATTTCAGTGCCCCAATTCCTTGAAGGAATTAGCAGTAAGTAATTGTGAAATGTAAGGCAACTTAAAATGAAAGATGAGATCACAAAATATGAGAGAAAGTACTATAGTTCAAACTTTCAGTTTACAGATGACCAGCCCATATGAGTAAACAAAATCACAAATGTCACAAGATTATTTTTAATACCCCTCTCCTAATGATGAATGATTTCAGTCCAGCATAAGTAGGCCAAAAAATAATTCCTGGAATGTTAGACCCATAATTGTTCTACCAAGGCTTGGAAAACTTGACTTAGAGTTCAAATATAATTTCAAAAAACACTAATTGAGAAGACCCTTAGTACTTCAAAGCACTGGTACTTCAGTAAAACTTGGTTCTGTAGTCTAAAAATGTTGTCATTCTCAAACCAATGATAACCTACATTTAATCTCTTGAAAGTATATTCCTTTTCAAATAAACTTTTAAAAATCATATTCACCAAGATAACACTTGACAAGTAAATGATAGTCACATTAAGTTTTTCAAGTGTAGGAATCAAGTTACAATAGAGTTGATTAATTTACCCAGCACTAATGCCAAATAAGTTCAACCATTCATTAAAGTGTAGAAATAGTATCTCCAAACATTTGCGTTGTTCAGTAGGTGCCTTCCAGAAATGTGTTAAATAGGTCAGCCTCCCATAATTCAAACCCAAATATTAGATAATAAAGTAAATTTCATCACATAAGAAGGTACATTTTAAAAAGTCACTAATAGTTGCCTTATCATGTTTTGCTTTATCATATATTTTCCCTATCTGTCTAACATAGTAAGAAATATGACTTTAAGTCTTGAATATGGGTACTGATCAGAGATGTGACAAACATAAAATCTGTCTTCTATTTCTATCATATTCCTCTACAGTAGTAAATTTTAGTTTTCTTCTTTTTCCAACCTTATAGGTAGTAGAAAATATCATCCCATGTAAAATAAAATAATCACACACCATTGTACAAAGCCATTTATAAAAACTGGTAGTTAGGAATACATTCTAAGTCATTTTTAAACTTTCTTGTTGACTAAAGATTAATCTTCCAAAAAGATGAGAATAAAATCATGTCTAGATGCTTCACGTCTCCAGTCTTGCAAATTGTTATTGCAGATGAATGAATTATGGAAATATAAGCTGACATCATTTCAAGTATATGTGGGGGGCTGGGAAGATGGCTCAGTGGTAAAGTGCTTGCCTTGCATGCCTGAGGCCCTGGGTTCGAGTCCTCAGCATCATATAAGCAAAAAGAAAAAAGCTGGAGGTGGCGCTGTGGCTCAAGTGGTAGAGCGCTAGCCTTGAGCTGAAGAGCTGAGGGACAGAGCCCAGGTCCAGAGTTCAGGCCCCACGACCGGACCCAAAAAAAAAAAAAAAAAAAAGTATATGTGGGATTGAAACTCCATGGAATGTATATAAACCTTTCAAAGTATTAACAGACAGTTTAACAGAATGACAATCAGGAAGTTGAAACCAGAAAGGAATAATAGTAAAGACATAAAATGAATGAAAAATGGAACAAGGGGCAAGTACAGCTAGAATACTCAATGTACACATGTAATAAAGGAAGTCCTAAGTCTGAAATAAATCTTGGAGAAAGGGTTGGTTGAGAATGATAGAACGAGTGACTCTGATCCAGGAGCATTGGACAATTAGGTGGACATATTTAATTGTAACACAATTGCACAACCTTTTGAAATTCAGTTAAAAACACAACTATAAACAAAAACACACAAAAATCACAACCAAACAGCAATCCCTAGAGAGTATGTTTATGAGCTCACAAAATTTTAAGCAGTTAATGAAGGGCAGTCCAGAGAAAAGCAAACAAACTGTTCAAAGAGGGCAGTCTGGGGTAGGGGAGAATTTTGAACAGATTTAAATAGATTGTCAAAGGTTATAAATCACCTACATCTACTGCAAATATTTTCTTCTGTGAGTATTCTTTTTTTGGGGGGGGGGCGGTCCTGGGGCCTGAACTCTGGGCCTGGGCGCTGTCCCTCAGCTCTTCAGCTCAAGGCTAGCGCTCTACCACTTGAGCCACAGCTCCACTTCTGACTTTTTTCTTTTTGCTTATGTGATGCTGAGGAATCAAACCCAGGGCCTCAGGCATGCAAGGCAAGCGCTCTACCACTGAGCCACTTTCCCAGCCCCCATTCTTTGAGTATTCTTTGTCTGAACTGGTTACTCCAGTCCTGAGCTACACTTTATAGCTTGTGAAGATAGAATGGAAGAAACAAGGTCAAGAACCCATTACACCACTGGAGATCAAACAGTCCTCTATGGTTTCTCTCATTTTTCTTCACTATTCTTTTCTCATACTTTTAATAAAGTCAAGTGATTTTGAATTACACCTTCTCTTCTTTTTCAGAGAATTACTGTTTGGTAATTAAATGTCAATTCACAAATTTTGATGTCTTTTTTAAAAAGAACTTTGAATTTAAATTCCATTGCAACCTTGTTTCACACAGTGAGAGTATATTTCCTGGGTAAAGACAATTCTCAAGGGAACCTACAGGATTTACAGCAAGGTTTGTGATGCTTGTTTGTTTACTGTGAAAATGAACCATATTCACCCACATTTCTCCCTCTCAGCTAAGTCTCCATGGATTTCTTTGCATGAAAGCCCATTTTCCCAGAAAATTTTAAATTTTCTTAATAGGCTGCGTTGTTAAAAAGTTTGAACAATTAAAATTTACCTGTCATAAATTTTAAAGCTCTTTTGAAATTCCTTTATCAGAATCGTGAATTCACCAATCATAATCCCGCCTTTACCATCAAAAAGAGTTAACATGTTGTTTTCATGGTATAGTATCCATGAAACTACTATTTTCCAGTGCCTTTGTTATGCGTATCTATGACCATATAAGCTGAGGCTGAGCAAAATGTACTCCAAGATATGGAAAGAGAAATATTTATTTGTGGTTGTTGTTTTTGATGTACTATGTGATTTCTCTTTTCTTTGAGATTTTCCCCTATGGTTTATCCCCTGCTGTGTTTGATTTTGGTACCCTGTGTATTTTGTATATATTTACCTTAATTAGGGAAGGGAACAGGAAAAAAAATGGTGAGGCAAAGGACAAAGAGCAAACCAATGCAATAGCAATTCTCACAAGACAATAAGTTGGAAATGTACATTACAATGTCTGAGGGGTATTGGGTGAGGGAAAAACTGTGAGAAAAATGAGAGAGGGGATAACAAGTTTGAAAAGTTATGTATTCAGTACCTTACAATGGCTGTAACCCCAGTGCACATCATTTTCACATTAAAATTAAATTTAAAAAATAAGCTGATGAAA
Source organism: Dipodomys spectabilis (assembly GCF_019054845.1). Taxonomy (NCBI): domain Eukaryota; kingdom Metazoa; phylum Chordata; class Mammalia; order Rodentia; family Heteromyidae; genus Dipodomys; species Dipodomys spectabilis. The sequence goes on from NW_024870787.1 coordinate 4,047,356, forward strand.
TAAAATTTCACTGTTTTGGTATAGTAAATATTATTCTTTATGTAGTAACTTTTTAAAAATCAGTATTATTTGGCATCTAATTTGAATTAATTATCTCTTCTTTATCAGAAGGTCATCAACATTAATGATATCCAACTAGACAATTTTTTCACAATATACTTGCCAATATTTTGAAAATAGAATAAATTTAGTACTTTCTTATACTAAAACAGAAAACAGTTTAATTCTATGAAAACCCATAACTTTTAAAAGTAAATAAGTTGTTAAGAGGACAGAATGTATGTGTTCTTCAAAATTCCTATGACTAATAACTTCTCATTTCCAAATTCTGAACATTCCATACCTGAGAGATTCAAAATATACCTGTTTGTATGTTATGTAATTCTACAATAGATGCATTTTCCAATGGGGTATTACAGACTGAGAAGTGAACAGAAAAAGAGCCACATTCTGATATAGGATAAAACTATGAAATATGTTATAATTAATTCTTCAAGAGTAAGTAGTTGTTTGTCAGATTAAGGTATTATTTCATGATCATCAATCACAAGATTTATGCCATAAAGTCATCCTAGCCCACCATTTCCAACTTGTAGGGTGCACCTCAAAATTCCCTAAATTCACATCAAGGATAGCTTATCTCCATTGTGAAAATACACTGCACCTCTGCTAATGTGATGCCCTCCGTGTTCTGGAAAGAACACCACTATAAACTGGGTTGCATCATTTTTCCTCCACTGGTATTATTGGAAATATAATTTATATTTATACTTTTTTAACTATCATAGATAATCAGGATGCTAAGATTGTAAGATTACAGTTCAAAGCCTGTGAAGACTCAGGGTCTATGTTGAAGGGGCAGAATGATGCAGGCTCCAGCCTCAGGATTATCTGAGGACTGTGTTTGAGTATTAGGAAAGCTCTTGGTATGCCAGGCTAGAGAGGGAAAACGTTCTCTCTCCCTATTTCAAAACACATGTCACAGACTCCTGGGAGCTGAGGAAGTAGCTCTTCTGCTTGCTTAAGCATAGTTGAACAGCTGGTCAAGCATTTTCCTGAGATTGGAGAAGTGGTTTGAGCTTGCTCTAAAATAATTTAGATAATAATATACCAAGACAGGGCTGGGAAGGTGGCTCACTGGTAGGGCGCGTGCCGTGCATACATGAGGCCCTGAGTTCGATTCCTTAGCACCACATAGGCAAAAAGAAAAAAGCCGGAAGTAGTGATGTCACTCAAGTGGTAGAGCTCTAGCCTTGAGCTGAAGAGCTGAGGGACAGCACACCAGGCACCGAGTTAAGGCCCCATGACCGGACCCCCCAAATAATTATAATATACCAAGGCATTGTCTCATAGGTCAAGTAAAAATGTATCTGTTGAAATTTTTGTGTCAATGTCTTCTGACCAAATCTTGGCAAAGATCATGCTTTCTTGTCTTTAAATACCCACTAACAATAAAGCATAGCATGCAGTGGCAATTGCTGTATGCACTCTGCATCCCCAGTGTCCTAGTGATTTCTTTACCCTTACCCAGGGACCCCAAGGCACTAGATGATACAACTGGCACCCAAACAGGGACCCTTCATTGCTGAATTCAGGAAGGGATATTCAGGTAAGTACTTTTAATTACAGGGACAAGTTAAATCTACTCTGTACTTACATATGCTTAAACATTTACTTGCTGCTTATGGTCTAAATATTTCTTCTTCTGACATAGAAATGTGTATTAATGTAGTTAGGGAATGGAATCCTTGGTTCCCCAATGAAGGAACATTAGATGTTGATAATTGGAAACGAGTAAAGAATAACATAGAAAGAGCTGTTCGAGAAGGGCAAAAGATTCCTATTAGATTTTGGTCCATTTGGGCTATTTTACATACCCTTTTTAAAGCTTTGAATGAGGAAAGATTAATAGCAGACTTAAAGAAAGAGGCCACCCCTTCTATTGTAGATTTACAATTGGACTCTGAGGTTAAGGATAGTAGATAAGGATGCATTGCAATTAACAGAGAAAAAACAAGAGGTAAAAAAGGCTGAAAAGGAACAAACTGAAAGTGTAAATAAAATGTCTGAGCAAATGGAATTGATTTTATCAAAATTACAACATATGGAGTTGGAAAGTAGCAGAGTGAAATGAGAACCTGAGAAAGTGAAAGTAAAGCAGCCTTCGGCTCCTTCACAGGCCGATGCAATTTTTACAGCATCACTCCCTCACAAAACAGGGCTCAGACCGTGAGTTTGATGATGAAATCTTATCCTGTAATTCGACCACCCCCTATGAATGGTATATCTCAACCAGCCACATATGAAGGTGCCGATGTTGATGATATTGGTAAACTTAAGAAGGCAGTGATGGTGTATGGTCCTTGTAAGGTCCGCTCCAGGATGGCAAGCAGACTCCACCCTCCTTGCAGCAAAGTCTCCACCCAGTACCTGCATTACCTAGGCAACTGGGACACCTGGAAGAGGTCACATCTGCATCCCCTGAGGTCACATCTGAATTTGATGTGGCCACACCTTTCTCTGCCCATACCCTAGATAAGGACTAGGCCAGGCCCAGAGGCACTCTCTCCCTGCTCTTTTCTAGCTCTCTATGCTCTCTGCTCTTTTCTAGCTCTGTCACTGTTTTTTTCTAGCTCTCTGCTCTCTCTCTCTGCTCACACTGTTCTTTTCTAGCTCTCTGTTCTCTCTCTGCTCTCTCACTGTTCTTTTCTAGCTCTCTCTCTCTGCTCTCTTGCTGCTCTTTTCTAGCTCTCTGTTCTCTCGCAGCTCTTTTCTAGCTCTCTGCTCCCTCACTGCCCTTTTCTAGCTCTCTCTCTTCTCTCTCTTTCCTCTCTTTCTTTCCTCTCTCTTTGCCAGCTCTCTCTTTCCTAGGCCTTTCCCAACCACGTGGAGTACCAACCTTGCCTGGTCCCAGCAGGTCTATTGAATAAACCTACCCCTTACCTGAATACCACGTGCATGGTGCTGGTCTTATTCGGCTACCTCTTTTTAAAAACCTAACATAAATGGTGGCATGACTCGGATAAAGGGCTTAAAGTCAGGATAGCTGGGATTTCTCTCTTTTTTTTTCCTCTTTTTTCTTTTTCTGTTTGTTTTTCCCTTTTTGCTATGAGGAATACCCACAGTTCTGATGGCCTTTTGTGAACCCATCTGTCTGCTGCGGACACAGAGCATTGATACCATTGCTGGCCTTCACATCCACATCCACACCACTTCTCTACTCTGGTGAGTGAAGCTACTCTACGGTTCTCTGTTGCTCTCTCTAGAGGGCTCTGGGGGAAGTTGGGACGCCGCTTCTGCCTGGTCAGCTCTCCTTCACTCACCAGACTGACTCTCCTACTCATTTAATGGGGTGCTGCGAATCATGCCTGAGCCGTGAAACCACTTTGAAATGTCTCCTGCGCTCCCTGGAAAGCTAGAGCGCCTCATTTTTATGCCATTCTCAGATGTAGACAGTTTTAGCTACTGCAATGGTAAATGGTCAGAATTCTGTTTATTATCGGGCTCTCTTTGCTCTCTCTCTGCCACTCATGTCCAACTTTCCCTATCACTCCCTTTCTTTTTTCTACATTTTGGCTTATGCCCTGAAGAGTGAGATGCAGGCTGGGTCCCAGGGACCCCCTCTAGGTTCTCTCTCAAAGGCTAGCCAATTGTAGTCTTGGTCTATTTGTTCAGGGTGTCTTTGCATTTTTTTTTCAGAAATTTGCCATCTTGAGTTCGCCATCTTGGCCACATGATGGCTTAAGGATTTGGCCCCATCTGGCCCTTAACCTTCCATGAAACTTACTACTCCATTCAGCCTTGCTAACAATTTGCTTTTTTCACAGGCCCTGGTAACTGAGGCCCAACCATGTGATGTGCTTTGTTAGCAAAGATGTCTAAACATTGTTGTCAAAATTTTAGGTTTTGAGTTTTGCCTTTTTTGTTTTGTGTTGTGTATTCTACTGACTACATGGTTTTAAAATACTGGGCATATCTGTGCTAAAATTCTCATCACATCTAATGAGTTTTGTCATTTCAGACTATTTGTGGGTCAATTCTTGATAAGAACCAGGTAAGCTCTACTTATTCTACTTGATCTCCTTGTTGCTTTATATGGAAATAATAAAGGGCTTTTGTGGCAAAGATTGCAGTTCAAAGCCAGCCCAGGCTGAAAAATCCCTAAGACTCCATCTCCCAACTAACCTGCAAAGAGCCAGGCTGCAATCATGGCTCAAGACTCTTATCTCTAAACAGCCAAACACTGGAAGTGCTAGTGTAACTCAAAGTGGAAGTAAGAAGCCTGCCCATCCAATGTCTATACCTGTCTACCTATTAACTAAACAGGAATTTATATTCTTGCCTTTGTCACCTGACTTCTCTACCTAGTCGCCAGATGTCAGAAGTAGCTAGGGACATTTCTACAACATTTTCAGCCCCAAGTCCTTCCTTTTGCCATTTATTTGCTCTCTAGTATTTTTTTTCCAGCCCCTCAATGCTCATGAGACTTCTCCAGACTTCATCTAAGGACTCATGCCACCAAAGCATCACGGCTGCTCACTCCCTTCTCTGGGAGGGGACCCAATTCCAGCCTTTTACCCTTATTGTCGACGACACCTTGTCAGCAGGAAGTAGCCAAAGAGAATCCACACCCTATTTTATGATTATTAAAAGGCTGGAATGTAAGGTCTGCTCCAGGATGGTGAAAGACTCCACCCTCCTCACAGCAAAGTCTCCACCCAGTACCTGCATTACCTAGGCAACTGGGACACCTGGAAGAGGTCACATCTGCATCCATTGAGGTCACATCTGAATTTGATGTGGCCACACCTTTCTCTGCCCATACCCTAGATAAGGCCTAGCCCAGGCCCAGAGGCGCTCTCTCACTGCTGTTTTCTAGCTCTCAGTGTCGTATGTTACTATAACATCAGAAGACGGACAGACAGCTGTCCTTAAACCTTATATTATGGAAGTTCCAGTTAACATAATTGGTAGAGATGTACTGGAACAATGGGGAGCTTATATTCAATTTAAACATTTTTAGATGGAGCCCATAGTGATATTATGGAAATCTGAGGAACTTCTTTGGATTCAACAATGTCCTTTATCTAAAGAAAAATTAGAAGCAGCTCATCAATTAGTTGAAGAACAGTTAACCAAAGGACATATTGAGGCGTCTATGTCATCATGGAATTTTACAATATTTGTTATTAAAAAGAAGTCAGGGAAAGGAAGATTGCAGACTGATTTGCAAGGAGGTAAGGCATCCATGTACCCTATGGGGGCTTTTCAACCTGGTATACCGTCGTCTGCCATGCTTCCTAAAAATTGGCCAAGAGTAGTAATAGATTTACAAGATTGCTTTTTTACCATCCCTGTACATGTAAAAGATTATAAAAGATTTGCCTTTTCTTTACCACAAATAAATCATCAAACCCCTCATCAGCACTTCCAATGGAAGGTGTTGCCCCAAGGAATGATGAATTCTCCAACTATGTGTCAGATATATGTTGATAAGGCCTTAAAACCTGTTAGACAAAAATGGCCTCACATTTATATTTTTCATTATATGGATGATATTTTATTTGTAGGACCAAATGTGACAGAATTAGAAATGGTGTTACAGTGTTTACTCTCTATATTTAAAGATTTTTTGATTAATAATAGCACCTGAAAAAATACAAAAAGATACAGAGGTAAAATATTTAGGATATTTTTTTTTGTTTTTTGTTTTTAATTGTGCAAATACGGTACAGAGGGGTTACAATTACATGGGCAAGATAGTGAGTACATTTCTTATCAAGCATTGTAGCCTCCTCCTTTGTTTCCCCTTCCCATCCCTTCCCATCTTCCCTACCCCCATCAAATCCCCCCCCAAGTTGTTCGTTTTTGACATGACAACTTTTACTTCTCATTGTTGCAACAGGTCCAACTGTATCCTTATTTAAATGACTTGTTTTTCCCCTTCCCCTCCACAAATTATACCGACATCAAATACAGTGAAAGCAGGGGTTATACTGTGGGGGAGGGACATACAAAGCAACAAAGAAATAATCTTATAAATGCGTTAGAAACAAATGCATGAAAGAAAAGAAAACATTTAAATACATATCTTAGGGTTCATTTTTCTAACATCACCTTATCTGAACTTTTCTGCTTGACTAATAGATATACTAGATATTGCAAATACGGGAAATCATGGGATCTATGTTTCTTTGGGCTTGGCTTACTTCACGTAATATAATTTTTTTCCAACTCTTTCCATTTCCTAACAAATGGGGAAATGTCATCCTCCATGCTCCTGGATTGGAAAGATTAACATCGTGAAAATGACAATACTTCCCAAGGCTATCTACATATTCAATGCGATACCTATCAAAATTCCAACATCATTCTTCAAGGAAATAGAAGAGGCAATCCAAAAATTCATATGGAACAATAAAAGACCCCGAAGAGCAAAAACGCTCCTCAACGGAAAGAACACTGCTGGTGGAATATCAATACCAAATTTCAAACTCTACTATAAAGCCATAGTAATCAAAACAGCTTGGTACTGGCATAAGAACAGACCTCAGGACCAATGAAATAGAATTGAAAACCAAGAAATGAACCTACAGACCTACAGCCATCTAATCTTTGATAAGGGAGCTAAAATAATAGAATGGAAGAAAGACAGCTTCTTCAGTAAATGGTGCTGGCAAAATTGGTTAAATACTTGTCGAAAACTAAAGCTAGATCCTTATATACCACTCTGCACCAGAATCAACTCCAAATGGATCAAAGACCTCAGAGTCAAAGCAGACACTCTGAAAACATTACAGGGTGGAATAGGAGAAACCCTAGGTCTCCTAGGCGCAGGCCAAAATTTTTTAATAGAGACCCGAAACACAAAAAAATCAAAGAATGGTTGGACAAATGGGATTGCATGAAGTTGCAGAGCTTCTGCATTGCAAAGGACATAGCTAGCAAGATCAATAGAAAGCACACAGATTGGGAGAAGATCTTCACTAGCCATACAATGGACAAGAGTCTCATATCTAAAATATACTTGGAACTCAAATATTAAATCCTCCAACAACAAATCCTCAGAGAAACAACTGCCCAATAAATAAGTGGGCTAAATACTTAGAAACTTCTCTGAAGAAGAAAGAAGGATGGCCAATAGACACATGAAGAAATGCTCAACATCTCTAGCCATAAAAGAAATGCAAATCAAAACAACATTGAGATACCATCTCACCCCAGTTAGAATGGCTAAAATCAAGAACTCTTATAACAACAGATGCTGGAGGGGATGTGGACAGAAGGGAACCTTACTTCATTGTTGGTGGGAGTGTGAACTTGTTCAAACACTTTGGAAAGCAGTATGGAGGTTCCTCAAAAGACTACACATAGAGCTCCCCTATGACCCAGCAATCCCACTTTTGGGCATTTACCCAAATATTTACCAACAAGACCACACTAAAGCTACCAGCACAACTATGTTTATTGCAGCATTATTTACCATAGCTAAGAGATGGAACCAACCCAGATGCCCCTCAGTAGATGAATGGATCAAGAAAATGTCGTCTATATACACAATGAAATTCTATGCCTCCAGCAGGATATGTTGTTTGTAGACAAACAGTGACACCTCAAAAATATCTTTACGACGTTATCAATTACATACGTTAAATGATTTTTAAAAGTTACTAGGATATATTATTTGCATGCGACCGGCCTTAGGAATTCCTACTCATCAATTACATAATTTGTTTTCATTGTTACTATTGGAACCTGATTTACATAGCAAAAGTACTTTAACTAAGGAAGCTGAAAGAGAAGTACAATTTGTACAACAGAGAATTAAAAAAAATGTTTTTACATCGAGTAACACTAAATCAACTCATAAATTTATATATTTTAGATACCTGTAAATACCCAACAGGAATTATACAAAATGAGCTACCATTAGAATGGATTTATACACAGCATAGATTTACAAAACATATTATGCCTTATGAACAACAGTTGGCAATTATTATTCAACAGGCCAGGCAACGGTTATTTACCCTATTGCGGTATGATTTATTTGAAATTATCTTTCCTTTGCCAAAAGTCCAACTAAAATATTTGTTACACCTGTCTGAAACGCTACAAGTAGCATTAGTAAATTTTACTGCGCAATTTTCCTATCCTTTTCCCAAAGGTAGATTGTGGGATTGCTTGCATAAACAACAACTTGTCATTAATAATATAATTACCAAGGCCCTTATTTCGACTGCTCTTACCGTTTTTACAGATGGCTCCAAAACAAAAAGTGCTATTGGACAACAAATAAATATTGGGTACAAACAACTACTTAAGCAAAAAAATGAACTTTTTGCTCTTATTAAGATGTTACAAGATTCACTGCAGTTACACATTCATCTAAACCCCAGCTAAACCAACTATTTAAACAATTACAAGCATTACTGCAACAATGTAATGCCAAAGTGTTTGTAACTCACATTAGAGTCACTCTTCATTACCTGGGTACCTTGTATATGGCAATAATCATGTTGATAAATTAGTTAGTTTTGCTTCTGCTAAACAGGATCATGCTCATTTACATACAAATGCTAGCCATTTACATATACATTTTAAAATACGTTATTCTCAGCTAAACAAATTATAAAAAAGTGTCCTATCTGCAGACCAATGCATTTGAGAGTTGTACCTGCTGGAGTAAATCCTCGTGGATTACAACCTAAGGAGCTCTGGCAAATGGCTATAATCCATGTATAAGCCTTTAGCCATTTTTCTTTTGTACATGTTACAATAGATACGTATTCCAAATTTGTTTGGGCTTCTGCCCTTATGGGAGAAACTGTTAACCATTAATAGAATACTTATTGGAAGCTTTTGTCATTATGGGAGTGCCTGCCAAAATAAAGACTGATAATGGACCAGCCTATAAAAGTATCAGATTTAAAAGATTTTGTGAACTTTATGATGTGGTACATATTACAGGAATAGAATATAACCCCCAAGGACAAGCCATTATTGAACGAGTTCATGGCATACTAAAACAACAAATCAAAAAATTAAAAAGGAGGAAAAGGTTGGATGAGGGTATGGATATTTTGTGGTTTTCCATGCAAAATCCTAAATTAATTTTACATCAAGTTCTTTATGTTCTTAATTTTTTAAACTTACCACAAGGAGATATTTTAACTAGAGCTGAGCGCCATTTTGAACAAATATCAGAAAAACCTTATTTAAATGCTTCCGTATGGATTAATATTGCATTGGATGCAGAATGGCAACTAGGAACATTATTAATAAGGGGCGAGGATAGGGTTTTGTGTCTACACAGGATGGCAAACAATCCTAACTTCCTGCCTGATGGATAGAGACGCGGCCCAGTGAGGACAGCCTTGTATCCTTCAAGGAATCGGCCACCAGTTGAGGAAAATGAAATCCCCACTGCCCACCTTGGGGCAGGTTAAAAAGTTGACTGGAGAAGGACAAAAGATGTTACAATGCAATGGTAAACCTGTCAAGGCTCTGAACTTGTTCCTGGCCATGTGTGCCCTGCTTACTCTAAACTCTGTCCATGCTAATGCTAATGTAATTTATTGGGCCTTTGTTCCTAACCCTCCTTTATTGGAACCTATTGTTTGGGGATATAACCGTCTATACTGTTCCTGCTGTTTTATGTCCTCCATGGAATAATTTCACATTTTGCAATAAGGATGATGGTAACTTTTTAAATTTTACTTACTATACTCATTCTTTGCCTGTTTGTCTGGGGCCTCCTCCATGTTTAGTAATGAATTGGCAACATTGGGTTTTACCTGGGAAACGCACTTCCAATTCTAAAACACAGCTGCAGCGATTAACTACTTGGCCATTAATAGTAGCTGGGAAAGTGTCACTGATGGGGGGTTATCCTTACCTGTGTGCCCTGATTTTACCTATTTTGATTTAAAATATCAGCCTTTTGTGTGGCAAGAGTGTAGAGGAACATTTGGAAAAATGTTCAATAATTTTATTAATTGAGGACCTTTTGGACAGTTTATTAACACATGTTCAGAATGGAATATTAAGATGTGATTTATCAAATGTTACTAGGATGCCGGAAGCCATTAATGGATCGCTTACTGGAGCTCGATTGATAGCCTGGGGAGATGGAGGCATTGCAGATGCTCTATGGGCTTTCATGGCTGCACCCACTGCTGTTCAGACTCATCTTTGGAAGGTCGCAGTGGCGCTGAAACCCGTGATGCTATCAAATGGATCATATTCAGGGACGGCGAACTCTGCATCCACTTATAATTTTACTTTGTACAAATCTTATGATGCAACTGCTTGTGTACCTCTGCCTTATGCATTTTTAGTGGGAAATTTTACATTTTCTCCTACTATTTCTTGTTTTAATTGTCGCCTGTGTTCTTGCATTAATTCTTCTCTTAATTTTAATGACAGTATAGTACTATGATATTACAACAAAGAACTCATATTTGGCTACCTGTTAAATTAGGAAGACAATGGTCCCAAAATCCTTTGGATAGTGTTGTTATTGAATTTTTTACCGAACTACTAAAATGTACAAAGCGTATGACTGGAGCCATTGTAGCTGTGATCTTAAGCTTAATTGCTATTATCACTGTTGCTGCGGTGTGTGGAATTGCCCTACACACTTCCTTACAAATTAGCACTTTGTGGAAGAATGGCACCGGGATTCACATGAATTGTGGGTCTCACAGGTAGAAATTGATGCTCTATTACAAACACAGATTAATATTCTTAAACAGACAGTGGGATGGTTAAGAAACAAGTTATTGGTTGTGGAAAAACAGTTATTGTTAAAATGTAATTGGAATTTTACTACCTTTTGCATTACTAATGTAAAATACAATAAATCTATACATGATTAGAATGTAATACAGCAGTATTTATCTGGAAATTCTACTGCTGCTCAATTGATTGCTCAGTTACAATTTAATGTACATGAGATTTTTGGTAAACAATTTACAAATGACGATGCTTCTAATATTGCTGATGCATTTATTAAACAATTGGAAGGGTTGGATCCGAAAGAAATACTACAAAGCATTTCACATACTGCTAGTGTTATGGAAATTATGATTGTAATTATTTTGTTTGCACTTGTACTGTTATATTTGATTTTTATGAAACCAATGCAAGCATCTATGATAACTCTGTGGAAAGCTTTACTTTTAAAACAAAAGAAACAGAAGGAAATTGTGAAGACTCAGGGTCTATGTTGAAGGGGCAGAATGATGCATGCTCCGGCCTCAGGATTATCTGAAGACTGTGTTTGAGTATTAGGAAAGTTCATGGCATGCCGGGCTAGAGAGGGAAAATGTTCTCTCTCCCTATCTCAAAACACATTTCACAGACTCCTGTGAGCGGAGGAAGTAGATCTTCTTCTTGCTTAATCATAGATGAACAGCTAGTCAAGCATTTTCCTAATTGGTTTGAGCTTGCACTAAAATAGTTTAGATAATAATATACCAAGACATTGTCTCATAGGTCAAGTAAAAATGTATCTGTTGAAATTTTTGTGTCAATGTCTTCTGACCAAATCTTGGCAAAGATCATGCTTGCTTGTCATTAAATACCACTAACAATAAAGCACAGCATGCAGTGGCAATTGCTCTTTGCACTCTGCATCCCCAGTGTCCTGGTGATTTCGTTACTGGTACCCAGAGACCCCAACGCACTAGACATTGACAAAAGCCCACCTAGGCAGGAAGGTTCTCTAGATTCTTATCTCCAATAAACTTCTTAGCAAAAGCCTGACACAAGTGAGCTGAGGTTGAAGTGGTAGGGCACTGGCCTTGAGCATAAACAGGCTCAGAGACAGTGTCCAGTCCCCGAGTTCAAGCCCTAGGACAAACCAATAAAACAAAAACAAAAATAAAACAAATCTCAAACCTTGCATTTTTCTCACTGTATACAGAGACACGTAATTAAGGAAACTGCTTCCTGTGTTACATACAGGTAGAAGAAAGAAGATGTCACAAATTATTCTCTTCATACCATGTTATACCAAAGCCTCAAAAAATCACCCTTTTTCTAAATTTATAAATTAATATCATCCATTTGTTGCCAACTCTGTCTACATTATTCACATTATCATTTTATACATGAAGTGTTGGTATTATCTACTAACTGAGTTCTAATTATAACTCTCATGAAAGAATATCTAGGCAAATAGCATGCAAGAAACATTTGTAAATTTGTCAATTAAACCCTCTACTTAAAAAGAATTTTGTAGTATCCTATAGAATATGAAATCACAAACAAAACCAAAACATTTATTTTAAATCTAAAGTCTAATTTAGCAAGATCTAAATAGTGCTACATTAGATTAACTTTGCCATATTTCCAGGCTTAAGGTTTTGTAATCCTTCATCCTTTCCTTGGAATCTATCAGAATGATGATTACTTACTTTTTCAAATTTTGGATGGGAATCATGAGCCATTTTGCATCTAAGAATGTTCTGTAATGAAGAGAACATTTAAAACACAACTGAGGATTATATATGAGTTGCATTTCAATAGGAAACTTGACTTCTCAAAACATAATGACAAAATTAGCCCAAACTTACAACATTGTATTCCTTTCTTGTTTGGTTTGTTTTATTAAGACAAAATTATACTACCTGTTCTAGGGAAGGTATCACTTTGTAATTCCTCTATCTAATCTCCTGTCTTTGTCTGAGTGCTAGAATTCTAGCCTTGTATCACATTGCCCCTCCATAGTTTCTTGGTTTATTTAATCTAGATACAGACTAGCAATTCTGAATTTCTCCAGTAATATTATCCAATATACTGCTCAGAGTGTTCATGTACTCTTTTCAAAGATGTTCTAACATTTGACACAGGATATGAACATTTTCAGATTCACCTGCAGGAGTCTCTGATTCATTCTTCCATGGACCCGACCCATTAATAATGATTACTTGACTCTCTTACTATCTCTGATCCCTATCTATGCAATATTCTTAAACTTTTTTGAAGAAGGTTCACTTGAGGACTTTCTAACATTAAATATTATCATTTGATTCTAGTCTTACTCGGGACATATTTTCTATTGTTTTCTAACTTTTCCACATATTCTGAGAGTTGCTTCATATGTGTATTTGTGTGTGCAAATATAAGTGTCTCTGTATATATGTGTATGATTTATGTATGTATGCAAAAGCGTCAAGATCTTATTCAGCAATCTTGTTCATGACTGGTATTCCAATACTTGAGCCGTGCTTCCAATCCAGCTTTTGGTTGGTTAATTATAGTTTCTCAAAGACTGTATTGCCCAGGGTGGATGCAAACTGAACTTCCCAGACACCTTTACATTCTTAGGTATTATTTCTCCAGTAGTATCAACTTTTAAATTACAAACATTTTTGTGAGTGTAAAGGCTAAGCTGTAGCCTAGATTTTTAACTTAAGAATTCATATAAAGATACATGAACATGCACATTATATATGCTGTGTGTACACTGTTAGAAGTGTGATCCTAAGCTGGGTGGTGGTGAGATCTTAGGATAGGGTTCAAAGCCAGACCGGGCAGGAAAGTCCCAGAGACTCTTTTTCCAATTAACTACAAGAAAAGTGAAAGTGGCACTGTGGTTCAAGTATAGAGCATTTGCCTTGAGCTGAATAGCAAAGGGACAGCTCCCAGGTCCAGTGTTCAATTGCCAAGACCACCACCAACAAAAAATACATGAGTAAAGGAAAGAAAATAAATGTGATCTTATCCACCAGTTCATGGCTAGTATAATCCCTGCTCTCTCAGGATGGACTTTTTTTCCAATTAAGTCTATGCTCTTATATCTGATTTGCATTGGAAACAGAATTGTGCTTCCATTCTACTGTTTACAAAGTTGCATGATTAGCAAGCGTGATTTAGAAAGGGAGTGGCCTCATACTTCCTGTTCCATGTAGGAGTAATGCTTTCTCTATATCACTCTCATAAATATACATACTGGACTTGGCTTTATTGTTTCAACGTGGTCTTATTTGTAGAATCAGCTATAGTGTATTGAACCCTTATACTTAAACACAAAACTTCTCTTTCTCCTATCATTGCTATTGTTTCCTTACTATTAACTCATGAACAGTTGGGAAATAATGCGCAGCACATACACTCACAAAAAAATGATATGAGAACCTTCTTCCCATTTAAAATTCGCCTTAATTTGCAGAGCAATTATGAAGTTTGAACTCAATATACTCATGGAAAATGTATTTAAAAGCAATATAAATTTCATATTTTCTCTTTACTAAGTTGTCTCTGAAACACGTGTAACCTCAGAGCAGGGTGTCCTTGTGTTATTTCGGTGAAGCAAGAAAACATTCATCATACGTCAGGCAGCACCGTAGATTGTTCCTGGAAGTAACTGCTACTGGATGTGGAAACTGATCCCAGGAGAAGAATGGAACATAGAGGATTGACAAAGTTCAAGTTAACTTGTGCTTTCCTTTTTACTGTACAAGAAAATCCCAAGGCTTGAAGGAAACTCTGTCTCCGACTTTTTCGTGTGTGTTTTTACTCATATATAACTTTTCTGTAAACTTCTAATTGAGAATATTACAAAAAGAAATAATGTGCCATTTTAAGGCCAGCATAGAACAAAAAGAAATAACGTTGTTTTAAACATGTTCTACTGCAGGGACCGGGAAGTTGCCTCAGTGGTAGAGCGCTTGCCTTGCATACATGAGACCCAGGTTCGATTCGTCAGCACTATATAAGCAAAAATTAAGCCAGAAGTGGTGCTGTGACTCAGGTTGTAGAGCACTAACCTTGAGTTGAAGAGCTGAGGGACAGGTCTCAGGCCCAGATTTCAGGCCCACGACTGGACCCCCCCCCCCTCAAAACCCTTCTACTGCTAAGAAACAAAGACATGGAGGTTTTAAAGTCTCTTATCGCTGGTATTTTCACCCCTGAGATGATTCTCTTGTTTCAGGACTCAGTTATCAATTCCTTTAGTTTGGTCCGGAATTCTCCAGAGCAATAAGGATTCAAAAAAAGCATCCAGTGAGTATGGTCAGCAAAAGAGCCTCTTCTCAGACCAGTACTCCTTTAAGGAAATATCTGGGGTTTTTTTGTTTGCTTGTTTTTTTACTTTGTGTTGGTTATGGGGCTTGAATTCATAGGCTGGATCCTGTCCCTGAACAGTTTTCTTTCCTGCTAACCTGCCCCCAAAGCTAGGACTCTACCCCTTGAACCAAAACTCCACTTGTGGTTTTTTGCTGTGTAATTACAGATAAGAGTTTGACAGACTCTCCTGCCAGGGTTAGATTCGAACTAAGATAGTAAGAAAGCCAAGTGACATCAACTGTATAGACGTCTCTCTTCAAAGAAGAAATATTAGATGTTTATTGTAAAGCTAATATTTGACATTTTTTTCTTTTTTTATTGTAAGAATACCTTTCAGAAGAGTTACAATTACACGGGCAAGATAATGTGTACATTTCTTATCAAGCATTGTTGCCTCTTCGTTGTTTCACCTTCCCATCCCTTCCCATACTCCCCCTCTCTCCCCATACCATCCTCCTCCCCAACAAAGTTGTAAAGTTCATTTTTTTGACATAGCGACTTGTACATCTCATTGATATAATGGGTCCACCTGTATCCCTAAACAATTTGTTTTTAGAGAATATGTCCAGCACAGATTCCATAACATAACTGACCAAAAGTAGGTGCACTGAATCATTTTGGAATTAATTTTTTTGCTTGGGAAGATTATTGATCTTGTCATTCCTTCTGGGGAAATTTAAAGTCATATTTCATCTTTTCTGTTGGTTGTGGGGTTTGAATTCTGATCCTGGGCACTGTCCCTCTGCTCTTCAGTTCAAGTTGAGCGCAATACCACTTTAGCTACAGCACCACTTCCGGGTTTCTGGTGGTTAATTGAAGATTAGGGTCTCATGGACTTTCCTGACAAGGCTGGCTTTGAACCACAATCCTCTGGCCTCAACCTCCTGAGTAGCTAGGGTTACAGGTATAAACCACCAGCACCCATTTCATATTTGCATTTAGGTGCACTGAATGACACTGTGTAGACAAAGAATGGAAATTTTAACCAAATGATGATATTGCAGCTTTTCAGAAAAATTGAGGTAGCAGTAAATATGTCCTCCTTTTCCATTTTGTTACATTAATGAGTCATGAGCTATAAGACCCTCACATTAGCATCCTGTGACGTCTGTATAGGTGTATTTAGTATCAGGAAATGTTCATAGAGAAATATAGAAAGACTGAGATTTTTAGAAAACAAAGGAGATAAGGTATGAAAGAACAGCATAGAAGGAGATACATTTTGGGAGTTCCAGGAAGATGGCGGAGGAGAAGCTGGAGGCAAAACAAACTCTCACATAGAAAGCAGTGTTAGTTCCAGTGAACAGTCCTAAGCCAGAGAATCACACCAAGTGTGCCATCACAGGACAGAGAGTTAGGCCAGAGAGGGAAAATCCAGGCAAGGAGACAGATCTGAGCTCTTGCCAGCAGCTGTTGCTGAGGTGGCAGCGGCGGCGGCGATGGCAGCGATACCCCCATACCTGAAACAGAGAGAGTCTGGGGACGAAAGAGCCAAACGTGGCAGGTGAGCGGATTCTACTCATCACCAGCAAGAAGCGACAAGGAGCAGACATCTTCATCCTGCAGTTCACAGACCAGACACGAGCCAGGAATCAAGACTCGGTGTGAGTAGAAGCCTGACGTCCTCACTCCTTCTCAGGGAGCTGAGGAGGAAAGGCCACTCCTTCCCCCCAGTACCGGAGATCTCCATCTTGGATACCGAAAAAGCTTGGCAGAGCTGCTAGCTCCAACTCAGGCCTTGGAATATAATTGTGTCATTTAGCAGGTCACAAATATCTAACGGTGTGACCTGCCAGACTCAGCTCTACCCAGGGAAAAGTCACCCTGTCTGGGCACCAGCCCTAGGAGTGGTTTTCTTCATTAGGTAATCAGAGCCAGAGGCTGCCCCTCCCTTTAGCAGCTTCAACATCAGTAAACAGAAACCCTGAGAGTGGCTCCAGGCTCGGCTCTGTGAGTTTCTCACAAACTAGCCCCCGGGAAAAGCTACTGTTTGCTGAAAGGCCTCAACTCTACCCAGAACCTAGCCTTATGACAGCATCTCCAAATTTGAGGAAAAAGCAATCTCACTCTTTTGTGATACTCAAAGCACACCCCCTCCCATTGAATTAACTTGGGAAGAGGATCGAAAAATCCTGGGTAAAGCAGAGCATTTTTCTGCCTGTCCAGACAAACTGACCTAAGAAACCAACCAAGCCACAGGACCACAAGCAGACCAGAGATTCCAACCAGAGGTTGATTACAGACACAAGGGAGATACAGGATTTTTCCCAACCCTCCTAAAAAAATCAAAGAACTTTCATTTTTCCTCTTCTTTTTTTTTATACCTTTTACAAAAAAAAATATTTTTCTTTTCTAAAACTTTTTGTAATCTTTAATTTTTACCTTTTTTGAAAAAAAATATTTTCTAGTAACTTTTTCCCCCTTCTAATCTTTATTTTAGGTATACATGCGTGTGTGCGTTTTTCTTTCATTTTTTTTCTTCTTTTTATTTTTTTTTAAATTTTTTTAATTTTAATTTTTATTTTTTGTGAACATACTGTACAGAAGGGTTACAACTACATGGGCAAGATAATGAGTACATTTCTTATCAAGCATTGCAGCCCCCTCCTTTGTTTACCCTTCACATCCCTTCCCAGCCTCCCCCGCCCCCCCACCCTAACCCCCCCTCCCCCACACTAAAGTTGTAAAGTTCGTTTTTGACATGACAACTTGTACTTCTCATAGTTGCATCGGGTCCACTTGTATCCTTAAATGACTTGTTTTTCCCCATCTCCTCCACAAATTATACCAACATGAAATATTGTGAAAGCAGGGTTTATACTGTGGGGGAGGGATAGAAAGAATGACATTCCCCATTTGTTAGGAAATGGAAAGGCTTGGAAAAAATTATATTAAGTGAAGTAAGCCAAGCCCAAAGAAACATAGGTCCCATGGTTTCCCTTATTTGCAATATCTAGTATATGTATGAGTCAAGCAGGAAAGCTCAGATAATGTGATGTTAGGAAAATGAACTCTTAGATATGTATTTAAATGTTTTTTCTCTTTCATGCATTTGTTTCTAACTCATTTATAAGATTATTTCTTTGTAGCTTTCTTTTTTCCTTCTTTAAAAAAATTTTTTCTTTTTGTTTTTTGCTTAGCTCTACTGAACTTCTGATCTTTTTTTCTTTCTTCCTTATCCTTCTCACCTTTTCCTCTCTTTTGTTCTTCTTTATGTGACTTAATTGTTGTTCTGCACATCCTCAGATAAACCCATACTTGACTATTAGACCCTATCCCCCATTATGTACACACTTAATCCACAAATTTATTACTCAATTCAAAACTTCTGAGTCTTAAATTCCTTAATAGCAGTACTAACTCTTTATACCTATATAACATTTTGAGTATTTGTATTTTTAAGTTTTTCACATCTCCTTTATATCCCTCCCCTTCTCTCAACATAATCGTGTCCTTTGAATAGTTTGTTCTCCTTCTGCATATTATTAATTTTTATTTTTCTATTTTTTTCTGGTCTCTTTTTTTCCCTTTCTCTTTCTTCTTGTTTTCTCTCTCTCTACTTCCATCCTATCCAACCTATTTCCTGCTTTGAGACTAAGACTTATTTAAGTTAACTCTCCCTGTACCTTGCCACATCACTCTATTCCTATTTTTTACCCACATCACTACCTAAACCTAATAATTTCTGGTTTACCAAATTCTTCTTTGTGGTTTGTAGCCCATTAATATATAGTCGTTTGATGTTGAATAGAGGTATCTGTTGAACTAGATTGTATCTGCAGACTATTGACTGTGCAAATTCAGACTTTGGTTGATGCTTGACTTAAGCTAGTGTTCTAGCACCAAATTAGTGTTACTTTCATCCCAAATGGGCAGAGTAAGCCAGAAAACCACAAGAAAAATGGAAAGGCCGGTTATCTCCACTCCCACTCATGATAATCATGGGACAGAACAGATAAAGAATAATCCAGAGGAGAGTTCCCAAATAGCTCTTCAAACACTGCTGGCAAACCTGATAAATGAAAAGATTGAAAATATACAAAGAACTCTGTATGAGCATGATAGGGAGAGAGAGGTGGCAATCAATAGGTCAATGAAGGAAAAGATTGAAAACCTACAAATGACTCTGTATGAGACTGATAGGGAGAGAGAGGAGGCAATCCAAAGGTTTATAGAGGAATATCATGAGCGTGAGGTAGCTACTCAAAAACTGATTCAGGATTTGTGTGAGCAACTTGAGAATATTCAAAGAGAAAGGCAGGAACGGCTTGAACAGGCTGAGAACACTCAAAGAGAACTACAGGAATGGCATGGATAGGAGGAAGCTAAGCAAAAAGTAATACAGGAATTGAGAGAGCATGATGAGAATACACAATGATCACTAAAGGCATTCATGGGATCCATTAACAAAGAGCTGAAGGAAGTCAGGGAGACCACAAAGGGAATGCTGAATGTAACCCAACAGAAAGAATGGGAGTCCAAGGAAACCATAAACAATCAACTAAGTGATTTGAGAATGAACACTGAACACCAAATTAAGGAAGTAAAGAAGTTCATACAAGATCTAAAACAAAGCTTCAACAAAGAATTTTAAGCCATCAAAGCTGACCAATTAGAAGGAAAAGAAATAAAAAACAAAGTAGAAAGTCTTGACAGCAGGTTAATCATGCAGAAGATCGAATCTCGGGAATTGAAGATAGCCTAGATATAACAGAGAAAGAACATAAAACCATCCAAGACAAGTCCAAGATATATGATAGATCTATCCAACACTTGGCAGACACCACCAGAAGGCCTAATATAAGGATAATGGGTGTAGAGGAGCACCTAGAAACAGAAGTTAATGGTCTAGGAAATTTGTTTATCAGGATCCTAGCAGAGAACTTCCCAAACATGCAAAAATTTAGGCCTATTCAGATACAAGAAGCTTTCAGTACTCCAAATAGAGCAGATCAGAATAGGACATCCCACGGTCACATTATAATCCACACAGGATCAACTCAGACCAAGGAAAAGATCCTTAAAGCTGTGAAGGTGAAAAGTTCAATCATCTATAAAGGGAAACCATATAGAATCACCTCAGAATTCTCAGTAGAGACAATCAAAGCAAGAAAAGCCAGGAATGTTGTATGTCAAGCCCTAAAAAAAAACAACTATCAACCAAGAATACTGTACCCAGCTAAACTCTCCTTCATACCTGAAGGCCAAATTAAAACCTTCCATAGCAAAGAAAAATTGAAACAATACATCTCCACCAAACCAGCCCTACAAAAGATTCTTAAAGATGTCCTACACATAGAAAACCAACAACACCACAATAAAGGTCAAGAAACTGCACCCAAACTGAGAATCCAAGAACCATAGGAAGAACCCAGTTTTCGCAACCCCCAAGAAGGTGGATAACATGGCAGGAACTCCCAAATACCTCTCAGTCCTATCTCTTAACATTAACGGACTTAACTCTCTAATTAAGCGACATAGACTGTCTAGTTGGATTAAAAAACAAGATCCTTCTATCTGCTGCCTTCAGGAGTCACATCTTGCCCGTAAAAACAAACACATTTTCAATGTTAAAGGCTGGAGCAAAATCTACCAAGCAAATGGCCCCCATAAACAGGCAGGAGTTGCAATCCTAATATCAGACAAAACAGACTTCAAATTAAAATTTGTGACAAGAGATATAGAGAAGGTCGCTACATACTAATAAAAGGATCTCTCCTTCAGGAGGATATTACAATCTAAATATCTATACGCCAAAAAATGGAGCACCCAAATTTATTCAAGAAACACTACTTTCCCTCAAATCCCACATCGATCCAAAGACATTAATTGTTGGGGAATTTAACACACCACTCTCCCCACTAGATAGATCAACTCAGCAAAAACTCAACAGAGAAACCGCAGATCTAAACAGCTGCATACATCAACTAGATTAAACAGACATCTACCGAATATTTCACCCAGCAGCATCAGAATACACGTTTTTCTCAGCAGCACATGGAACATTTTCTAAAATAGACCACATTCTAGGCCACAAAGCAAACTTGTCTAAATTCAGAAACATTGAAGTTATACCTTGCATTCTCTCTGACCACAAGGGTATCAAATTAGAACTCAAGACCAAAAGCCACCAAAGAAAGTCCGGTAAAACATGGAGGCTGAACAACACACTGCTGAATCAGGAGTGGGTCATGAAATAGATTAGAAAGGAAACTCAAATATTCATGCTATTCAACAAAAATGAGCACATAAATTACCAGCTCCTCTGGGACACAGCAAAGGCAGTACTCAGAGGCAAGTTAAGAGCTCTGAACTCCTACATCAACAAATTGAAGAGATCTGAAACCAACAATTTAATGAGACATCTGAACCTCCTTGAAAAAGAGCAGCAAGATAAACCCCAATCCAGTAGACAGAAAGAAATAATTAAAATTAAATTAGAATTAAATGAATTAGAATCCAAAAAACTATAGAAAGAATCAAAAAAAACAAAAAGTTGGTTCTTCGAAAAAATTAACAAAATTGACAGACCCTTAGCAAATCTTATCAGAAAAGGAAGAGAACACACCCAAATAAATAAACTCAGACATGAGAATGGAAAAATCACCATGGAAACAACCAAGATTTTGAACATTATAAGGGTATACTTCTCAAAACTTTATGCTAAAAAGTTTGAGAAACTGACAGAAATTAATCTTTTTCTAGCAAATATTGACATGACAAAACTAAACCAAGATGAGTTAAACCAGCTTAACAGGCCCATATCAAGCATTGAAATACAAAGAGCAATAAGAGACTTCCCAGCTAAGAAAAGTCCAGGACCAGATGGATTTACAGTGGAATTTAACAAGGCCTTCAAAGGAGAACTCACAACAATACTCCTCCAACTATTCAATGAAATTGAAAGAGAAAGTTCACTACCGAACACATTCTATGAAGCCATCATAACCCTCATCCCAAAACCAGGCAGGGACTCATCAAAGAAAGAGAACTATAGACCCATTTCTTTGATTAATATTGATGCAAAACCTCTCAACAAAATTTTGGCCAATCAACTTCAACAATTCAACCAAAAAAATCATACACCATGATCAAACAGGATTCATTTCAGGGATGCAAATCTGGTTCAATAAACGCAAATCAAATAATATGATTCATCACATTAACAGGAGCAAGGATAAGAAGCACATTGTTATCTCAATAGATGCAGAAAAAGCATTCAACAAGATCCAACACCCCTTTATGATGAAGGTTTTGGAAAAATTAGGAATCCATGGAACATTCCTCAATACAATAAAGGCTGTATATGACAAACCTACAGCCAGCATTATACTTAATGGTGAAAAACTAAAGTCATTTCCTCTTAACTCAGGAATAAGAAAAGGATGTCCACTCTCTCCACTTCTCTTCAATCTAGTATTAGAATGCCTAGCTACAGCAATAAGACAAGATGCAAACATAAAGGCAATCCAAATAGGGAAAGTAGATATAAAATTCTCCCTCTTTGCAGATGACATGATCTTGTATTTAAAGAATCCCGTAGACTCCACTCCAAAATTACTCAAGCTGATTCAAAACTTTGGCAAAGTAGCAGGGCATAAAATTAATCCCCCAAAATCAAAGGCTTTTCTGTATGAGAAAAGTGTAGCTGAAATTAGGAAAGTAACTCCATTTGTAATAGCCCCTCAAAAAATAAAATACCTAGGAATTAACTTATCCAAAGAAGTCAAGGGCCTGTATGATGAAGACTTTAAATCTTGAAAAAGGAAATCAAAACAGAACTTAGAAAAGGACAAAACATCCCATGCTCCTGGATTGGAAAGATTAACATAGTGAAAATGGCAATACTTCCCAAGGCTATCTACAAATTCAATGCGATACCTATCAAAGTTCCAACCTCATTCTTCAAGGAAATAGAAGAGGCAATCCAAAAATTCATATGGAACAATAAAAGACCCCGAATAGCAAAAACGCTCCTCAACGGAAAGAACACTGCTGGTGGAATATCAATACCAAATTTCAAACTCTACTATAAAGCCATAGTAATCAAAACAGCTTGGTACTGGCATAAGAACAGACCTCAGGACCAATTGAAAACCCAGCAATAAACCTACAGACCTACAGCCATCTAATCTTTGATAAGGGAGCTAAAATAATAGAATGGAAGAAAGAAAGCCTCTTTAGTAAATAGTGCTGGAAAAATTGGCTAACTACTTGTAGAAATCTAAAACTAGATCCTTATATATCACACTGAACCAGAATCAACTCCAAATGGATCGAAGACCTCGGAGTCAAAGCAGACACTCTAAAAACATTACAGGATGGAATAGGAGAAACCCTAGGCCTCCTTGGCTCGGACTGAGTATTTCTTTATATAGACCCGGAAACACAACAAATCAAAGAAAGGTTGGACAAATGGGATTGCATGAAGTTGCAGAACTTCTGCATGGCAAAGGACATAGCTAGCAACCTCAATAGAAAGCCCACAGATTGGGAGAAGATCTTCACTAGCCATACAATGGACAAGGGTCTCATATCTAAAATATACTTGGAACTCAAAAAATTAAATCCCCCAACAATAAACCCTCAAAGAAACAACTGCTCAATAAATAAGTGGGCTAAAGACTTGAAAAGAGACTTCTCTGAAGAAGAAAGAAGGATGGCCAATAGACACATGAAGAAATGCTCAAACTCCCTAGCCATAAAACAAATGCAAATCAAAACAACATTGAGATACCATCTCACCCCAGTTAGAATGGCTATAATCAAGAACTCTAACAACAACAGCTGCTGGATGGGATGTGGACAGAAGGGAACCTTACTTCATTGTCGGTTGGAGTATAAACTTGTTTAACCACTTTGAAAAGCAGCATGGAGGTTCCTCAAAAGAATTCACATAGAGCTCCCCTATGACCCAGCAATCCCACTTTTGGGCATTTACCCAAATGTTTACAAACAAGACCACACTAAAGCCACCAGCACAACTATGTTTATTGCAGCATTATTTACCATAGCTAAGAGATGGAACCATCCCAGATGTCCCTCAGTAGATGAATGGATCAAGAAAATGTGGTATATATACACAATGGAATTCTATGCCTCCATCAGAAAGAATGACATTTCCCCATTTGTTAGGAAATGGAAAGGCTTGGAAAAAATTATATTAAGGGAAGTAAGCCAGGCCCAAAGAAACATATGTCCCATGGTTTCCCTTATTTGCAATATCTAGTATATGTATGAGTCAAGCAGGAAAGGTCAGATAATGTGATGTTAGGAAAATGAATCCTTAAATATGTATTTAAATGTTTTTTTCTTTCATGCATTTGTTTCTAACTCATTTATAAGATTATTTCTTTGTTGCTTTGTATATCCCTCCCCCACTGTATAACCCCTGCTTTCACTATATTTGATGTCGGTGTAATTTGTGGAGGAGATGGGGGAAAACAAGTCGTTTAAGGATACAGGTGGACCTGATACAACTATCAGTCGTACAAGTTGTCATGTCAAAAACGAACTTTACAACTTTGGTGGGGGGGTTGGGGAGGGATTTGGTTGGAGGGTGGGGATAGGCTGGGAAGGGGTGTGAAGGGTAAACAAAGGAGGAGGCTGCAATGCTTGAAAGGAAATGTACTCCATTATCTTGGTCATGTAATTGTAACCCCTCTGTAGAGTATGTTCAAAAAATAAAAATTAAAATTAAAAAAATTAAGAAATAATAAAAAGAAAAAAGAGAAAAAAACGCACACAAGTAAAAAAAAAAAAGGATATACATTTATCACTCAGAGCTTAAGAACTGGCCTAAGAGATTTAGTATGCTAAAGGCAATGAGTAAAAGCCTAGTTCACAACTAGTTCTTCAATAACCAAAAATGGTTCTCTAGACCAGTTTCTAGTATACCTTAGTTGCTATCACTTTTTCCTTCCATCTGGAGTTACTCCTTATTTTCTGTCACAAATATTAATTAGCCTCTGCCTTTTTGATGCCAAAACTGATCAAAAAGATTTAAAAATCACACTTAGACTACTTTTCACTTTGTGATTAGCAGTGATGACACAAAATCCTGGAGTCCTTGAATATCCAGAATTAATCTTCAGCTGACATTTAAGCACATTCCTGGCATTAATTGCTGTGACTTAATGAACAAAACTTTTTTTAACACAGTATCCTAACATAAGTAAAATACATGAATTAGGGGCTATTATCAGGTGTCAGTATGGAAGTAGCAATTATATATTTCAAGTATGGGTTCTAGTGTTTTTCTTTTTTTCTGTTTTACTGAGGAATTGAACCCAAGGTTTCATGCATGCTAGGCAATCACCATACCATGAAGCCACATTCCCAGAGCCCTAAATGTCTTTCTTAAGAAGGCATTAAATTTTCTTTCCGTAACTATGTATCGTAAGTTTTTCCAGGTGCTAGAAAATGATGTAGAAAGCAATACAATACAATAAGTCCAGTAAGGCTGGATGAACAATGAATTTCATGGTCTAGCCAGGGCACAGTGGGGCTTACCTCAGGCAGCTGTTTCAATAGGCTGAGGGAGACAGCTCCTGACCCAAAGCCCACCTCCAGAATGAGAGGGTCACCTTGTATTACAGCCACATGGGGATGCTGGACCCCCTCCTCCAGCACCTATTCAACCAGTTTTTGTAAAAGAGAGAGAGAGAAATCAGAATTAAAATTAAGTTGAGTGCCAGTGGCTCAGAACTCTAATCCTAACTACACTGGTGGCTGACATATGAGGATCATGGTTCATAGCCAGCCCCCGCAGGAACGTCTTTGAGACTTTTATTTCCAATGAACCACCAGGAAACCAGAAGTGGTGCTGTGGGCTCAAGTGGTAGAGCACTAGCCTTTTGCTGAGGAGCTCAGGAACAATGCCCATGCCTAGGGTTCAAGCCACACAACTGACAAGAAGTGGACTTCCTACCACAAGAAGTGGATTCAATAGCACCCTAGGGAGAATGGTAGTGAAGTCAGGCTGAGCTTCCTATGAAGGGGAAGTCATAAGGAGGTCACCTGACTTCTCTGTGCCTCAGTTTCCCCAGATGCAAAATTCAACACAGTGAAGGATCCCCTTCCTCATGGGGATAGGGTAATGATGAACGAGAACCATGTTTTGTTTCAAAATCCCCAGCTGTTGCATGATTAATAACTGGCCCCACCTGAGCCCTTTGTGGGTATCTTCCTGTCATTTGCTCTCAGAATTGCAGAGAACCAAGCCATGCTCCAGAGATTCCCTCTGTATAAATCCCTTGTTTCCTCAAAACTGTCCTGTGAGGAGAATGAGGTTTGATGGTTGTGGCCCTACCCAGAGCTTCACCTCTGGTCAAGAATTGGCTACTGTGGACCAAAAGTTTGGGATAATCCATCTAAATCAATGACTGAGCATGGTGCTACATATTTACCATCCCAACTACAGAGGACCAGGCCTGGTGGAGCATACCTGTCCCAGATAGGAGGACCTCGATCCAGTCCAACCAGAGCATATATTGAGTCTCTGTTTCAGAAATGCCCAAGACAGAAAGGTGGCTCCTCAGAGCCAGGGTGAGGAAACAAGCAGGGGGTCATGGTGCCCCCAGAAGGGTGTCTGATCCAGGTAGTGGTGATTTGGAGGCAGCCACTCACCTGTGATGCTGGGAAAAGCTGCTGGAGGTTGCTCCAGGTGGGGCAACCAGCGATGGCAGCGGCATTGCAAACACATGGGCCAAGAGCAGAGACCCAGGGCCAAGGACCAGGTCAGGGCTTTAGGCGGGCTTGCAGTGCGCCATTGCCTGAGGTTTGAAATCCTGCAACTTGGGAAGGTGGGGAGGGATCTGGGATGTGGGCAGGCATCTCAATTTCCTACTATACTCCAAAGTTGCTTGAGTCTCTTCCTCAACACTCAGCCACCTCTACCTTCCTCAACTGCTGGTAGGGTTGTAAACTAACAGAGGGAATCCCAGGTGCTACTAGGCAGCATGGAATGTGGGCGTGGTCACCATTCTTGTATCCCATTGGTCAGAAATAACCATGAAAGAATGGGGGTGTGGCCAGAATTCTGTGATGCAGGCAGCATGGGCGGAATCAAGAAGATAGCAGCTCCCCCAGCCCTTTGACCAGGGAACAATGTCCAATTCAGTTGGAGATGAGAGGGTGACCTGCTTTAGCTGGATGGCTGCACAGATTCTTCTGTATGTCTGTTTGTTGCCAGGCCCAGACCTTGAACTCAGGATCTGGGCACAGTCTGTGCACTGCTTTTGCTCAAGGCTCGCCCTCCACACTGGAGCCCTGGGCTTCTGCCTTTGTTGACAATGAAGTTGGACAGGCGACTTAAGGACATTCCTGCCTAGGATGAGTTTGACCATGATCCTCCCATCACAGCCTTGTAAGTATCAAGGAGGACTGCTGAGAGCCACTGGTGCCTGCCTAATCATTGGTCTTGCTGATATTCTTGGACAGACCGGTGAGTACCCTATCCCCAGTTTGAAGTGGTGGGAGCTGGAGCTCACAGTTGGAATCCTGGTCCTGCCACCTCCAAATGGCTGGAGATCCTAAGGAACTCATTCCTATCCATATGAATACCAATGGAATGTGATGTATGTCATGATTGAATGGGCAGTTCTTGAATGATTTTAGGATAAAATTATACACAATTATATTATAGGACACTGATTGATTTTAGTTAATTTTTTATTAAGCAGTTAAACAATCACATTCATAAAATGGAGGCATAATGAAATGCTTAAGAATTGGGCCTCACATACTGCAAAGGTACCATTTTTCTGCCAGGACTAGGATTGAAACTCAATGTCTTAGTAACTCTGTTGCACTGTGTGGGAATGGGAAGCTGGCCTCCTTAAAGTCAAGAAATTCAGGTGTGTTCCTTATGCCTAAAATAGATCTCCAACACTAGAAAACATCCTATTCATGTACAATTTACTTATATGATTTATATTTATATACATATGTTGAATCCATATTGCATTCAGTGTAGTTATTTTTTGCTTTATTCATGTATTGACCATTTATTTTATTGGCTATTATGGAACATAAAACATTGATTACATTGATTACACAGGATATATGTCTGCATATGTATTCCACTTCATACCTGACACCCAGGACTTTCACAGAAAAGGAAAACATGTGTCACCATCATCTTCTTACTCCACGATTCATTTTTGGGAGTGCTGGCATCTGAACTCAAGTCCTACAATCCTACAAGGCCCAATTCATGAATGGGTGAGTGTTAGCATGCCATCCTGGGTCAAATTGAGCTGATAGGCTGTTCCCAGGACCTCAGATCAAGCCCCAGGGGTGACCAAAATAAGAAAAGATTGACATGCAGATGGCAGTAAGCTAATAAATATATATCTTTATAGAGTGTCAGAGATTTCTATACATTATTCAGTTATATAGACGACATTCCTTCCAATTCCTGGGTATTAATTATGCCTCTATGTAATTAATGTAATGTAATTAATTGTTTTCATCCTTAAACTATTAATGAAATCAGTGTCTTGAAATTATTGCGTTCCCTTAAGTAATAATATTCTTTTAATGCTTCATAAATATTAAATAAAATGAATCAGCCTCCTGAAATGATGCTGTCTAACTTTATAGGAGCATCATTCATGAACAATTCATTCAACCGTCACATTGACAACATTCCATTGTTAATCCTGTGGATGGGAACCATTTTCTTAGTAGCTCCTGCCATTGGTTGGTGTCAGGACAGGGATTCAAAATCAGGGCCTATGTTTCCACGTGGGCCTATGGCATCCCTGATAGTCTGGCAGCCTTCAGCAATGCAAGGTGAAGTAACCTTTGCAACAGTGTCATTCAGACCCATGAGGGTCACCATTCAAAGGAAGAAAACATTAAACGGCCCTATTTTTTCTGTGCATTGCTTTCCCTGCAAGGCCTGGGGGTCTAGGATCCCAGGAGGAGCTGTAGATCTAGTGGCTGCAACCCAGCCTAAGGTGATCAAAGCTGAGGCAGAATTGCCACGACCTGAGTTCAAGCGCCATATTGAGAAAAGTAAAATAAAAAAAAATTTAGCTCCCTGGTTTGCAAATCATGCTGTTTATTCTTCCAGGCTTTGGATTTGAACTCAGGGTCTGGGTAAATCTGCAGCAATGTGGATGAAGGGGAAGATCACCGTATTTGAAGATAAGAAAGTTATGCCTGTTCACTAGTCCTGAATTCAAGCCCCAGCCCTGGAAGCATACTATTTATATACATTGTAAAGATAGGATTTATACTTACCTATAGATGTTCAGTCCATACATGTTTGGTGTGGTTCTTCTTGTATTTTTGGTTTTATTCATTTATTTACCATTGATTGTACTAAGATGAAACCCCTTAAATTTATTACATTGATGACATCCTATCACAGAGCATCTAGATTTATAGAAATGTTCTCCATCATGCCAGGATTCTCAGGATCACCCAGGATATTCAGAGAAAAGGAAAATAAGTTTCCCACTTGGCTTCTTACTTCACGATCCACTTGTTGGTAGTGCTGCGATCTTAACTCAGGTCCCAGTAGGACCAATTTGCCAATAAGTCAAGGTGAACACAATAACCTGTGAGCTACTAACGAGCTAGGCCATTCCCAGGATCTGACATTGATTTCCAGGGTGGTCCACTATAGTCATGAATTCATAATTTAAACATACGATCTATATGTTGTACATGTTTGTACAGCATCTTGTGTTCGGTGAACTTCTTCTCCTTATTTTGTCTCTATTTCATGGAGGTATTGTGTATTTTACTAAATATGGTGACAGGTATAACTTTGCTGACATAGATGACAACCTTTTCCTATGGTTATAGGGTTGCTTATGAATTCCTCTTGTTGGTTGAGACTCAGGACTTTCACAGGAGAGGAAAACGTGTGCAACAACTGGCTTCTGACATCAAGATGAATCTTTTGTGAGCTCTGGGATTTGAATTCAGGTTTGGATAGCTCTGTTGCACTGAGGGGGAAGGGGAAGCTCACCATCCTTGAAAACTAGAATGTCAGGCCTGTTTTAGGGCCTGATTTGAAGCCGCAGCACTGGATAAAATAGCAAGCCCACCTTTTTAAAACATAGGATCTCTATTTACCTACAGGTGTGGTATGCATCTTGCATTCTTTGTAGTTACACTTTTTATTAATTTTCTATTTATCTTATTGATGTATTGTGCATTTTATTGAATATGGTGACAGATATGACTGTGCTTACATGGATGACAACCTATTCCCATGGCTATTGAGTTGCTTATATAGCATTTTCCATCCTCAATGAGACTCAGAACATTCACAGAAGAGAAAAACATGAGCAACCCTAGGCTTTTCACATTAGAATGAATCTTTTGGCAGTGCTGGAATTTGAACTCAAGGCCTAGCAGGCCCAATTGGTGAATGAGTCATAGTGTGCACACCAGCCTATGAATCACTAAGGAGATAGGCCATTCCTGGGACCTGAGATGGAGTCCTGGTGGGGGCCAATATAGTCATAAATTCATAATTAAATAGAGGATCTATATTTCCAAACATGGGTGGGAGGCATCTTGCATTTGGTGTAGTCATTCTCTTTGTTTTGTGTCTTATTCATTGATGTATTGTGTATTTTCTTTCTTTTTTTTTTTTTGGCTCCGGTCGTGGGTCCTGAATTCTGGGCCTGGACGATGTCCCTCAGCTCTTCAGCTCAAGGCTAGCACTCTACCACTTGAGCCAAAGCGTCTACTTCCGGCTTTTTTCTTTTTGCTTATGTGGTACTGAGGAATCGAACCCAGGGCATTGAGCACGCAAGGCAAAGGTTCCACCACTGAGCCACCTTCCCAGCCCTTGTGTATTTTCTTGAGTATAGGTTGACAGATATAACTGTGGTGAATTGGATGACAACCTATTGCCATGAATATAGAGTTGCCTATACCTTCTCTATCCTAGCTGAGACCCAGAATTTGCACAGCACATGAAAACGGTTGCAATGACTGGCTTCTCACATCAGGGTGAATTTGGGGCAGTGCTGGGATTCGAACTCAAGGCCTAGGAAGCCCAACTTCCCATTGGGTCCACATAATCACACCAGACTGTGAGCCAGTAAGGAGCTGGGCTGTTCCCAGGAAGTGAGATTGAGCCCCAGGGAGGCCAAAATAGTCCTCAATGCATCATTGAAATATGGAATGTATATTCACATCCGTGTGTGGACTGCATCGTATACTAAGTGTAGTTATTGTCTTTATTTTTTATGCTATTCATGGATGTATTGTGTATTTTCTTGAGTATATGATGACAGGTACAACTCGGCTGACATGTATAACAACTTATTCCCATGACCACAGGGTGGCCCATGCATTCTCCATCCTAGCTGAAACCCAGGAGTTGCACAGGAAAGGAAAACAGGGCAACGATTTGCTTCTGACATCAAGATGAATCTTTTGGCAGGGCTGGGATCTGAACTCGGGGCCTAGCAGGCCTAATTGGTGAATGGGTCCACATGAGCACACCAGCCTATGAGCCATGAAGAAGCTAGGCGTTCCCAGTACAAAGAAATAATCTTATAAATATGTTAGAAACAATTGCAAGCAAGGAAAAAAAAAATTTCAATACTTATCCTTGGGTTCATTTCACCTATTATATTGATCTGGTTTAATCAATTCTCTGCTTTCACTACCAGATTATTTGAGGAATACATAAGATAATTGCACTGAGAAGTGATTTAGAGAATTAACTCACATTGTTTATTTTTAATTTTTTGAGGTAAGTACTTGGATTCAAATTCAGAGCCTTGCATTTGCCAGGCAGGCATCTGACCACTTGAACCATGTCACATCCAGCAATTTTTGCTTTGTTTGTGTTTGAGATAGGATCTTGTATTCATTCCTAGGCTATCTGGATAGTGAACTTCCTAGTTTTATGTTCAACATAGGTAGGATGACAGCCACACAGTGGCACACCCAGCTTTTATTGATTGAGCTGGAGGTCTCTTGTATGTTTTCCACCTTGACCTTGAACTGCAACTATCGACATTTCCATTTTCAGAGTAGCTAGGATTATATGTATAAAACACTTCATTTTACTTATTATGTATGTTTACGAAAATTCTGAAAGTATGAGAAAATCCTCTAGAGTTACTAACCATATCCAGATTCTAGGTGATACACTAATGATTATTCTGTCAAAAACTTTTTGACATTATTCTGACAAACGTTTTTAAATTTTTTTTTTTTTTGCAAAATGCTGTACAGAGGGGATACAATTCATGAGTAAGGTAATGAGTACATTTCTTATCAAGCATTGTTGCCTCCTGTTTCCACTTCTCATCCCTTCCGATCTCCGCTCTCCAACCCACCAACACCCCGCCCCTGGCAAAAGTTGTAAAGTTCATTATTGGACATAATGACTTGTATAGCTCATTGTTGCAGTGGGTACATCGTATCCTTATTTAAAGGTTGGTTTTTGCCCATTCCCTCCACAAATTATACCAATATGAAATAAAATGGAAGCAAGGGTTAAAACATGGGGGAGGGACATACAAAGCAACAAAGAAATAATCTTATAAATATGTTAGAAACAATTGCAAGAAAGAAAAAAAACATTTCAATCATTTCAATACTTATCTTGGGGTTCATTTCACCTAACATGAACTTATCTTACCTTTTCTGCTTGTCTCAAAAATATACTAGTTATTGCAAATAAGGGAAACCATGGGACCTATATTTTTGGGCCTGGCTTACTTCACTTAATTTTTTCCAAGTCTTTCCATTTCCTAACAAATTAGACAATTACATTCTTTCTAATAGAGGCATAGAATTGCATTGGGTATATATACCACATTTTCTAGATCCATTCATGTAATAAGGGGCATCTGGGTTGGTTCCACATCTTATTTATGGTAAATAATGTTGCAATAAACATAGTTGTGCTGGTAGCTTTAGTATGGTCTTGTTTGTGATCATTTGGGTAAATGCCCAAAAGTGGGATTGCTGGGAAACAGGGGAGCTCCATGTGGAGTTTTTGAGGAAACTCCATACTACTTTCCAAAGTGGTTGAACAAGTTTACACTCCCACCAACAATGCAGTAAGATTCCCTTATTTCCCCATCTCCTCCAGTATCTGTTGTTATTAGACTTCTTGATTATAGCTATTCTAACTGGGCTGAGGTGGTATCTCAATGTTGGTTTGATTTGCATTTCTTTATAGCTAGAGAGGTTGAGCATTTCTTCATATGTCTATTGGCCAGCCTTCTTTCCTCTTCAGAGAAGTTTTCCTTTAAGTCTTTAGCCCACTTATTTATTGGGAAGTTGTTTCTTTGAGGATTTGTTGTTGGGGGATTTAATTTTTTGAGTTCCAGGTATATTTTAGATATGAGACCCTTGTCCGTTGTATGGCTTGTGAAGATCATGTCCCAATCTGTGGGCTTTTTATCGATCTTGGTAGCTATGTTCTTTGCATTGCAGAAGTTCTGCAATTTCATGCAATCACATTTGTCCAAATTTTCTTTGATTTGTTGTGTTTCTGGGTCTCTATTAAGAAAATTTTGGCCTGTGCCAAGGAGACCTAGGGATTCTCCTATTGCATCCTGTAAGGTTTTCAGAGTGTCTGCTTTGGCTCCGAGGTCTTTGATCCATTTGGAATAGATTCTTTTGCAGGATGATATATAAGAATCTAGGTTTAGTTTTCTACCACGTGATTAACCAATTTTGCCAGCACCATTTACTAAAGAGGCTGTCTTTCTTCCACTCTAATTATTTAGCTTCCTTATCGAAAATTAGATGGCTATATATGTGTAGGTTCAATTCTATTCCATTGGTCCTGAGGTCTGTTCTTGTGCCATTACCAAGTTGTTTTAATTACTATGGTGTTGTATTAGAGTTTGAAATTTGGTATTGATATTCCTCCAGCACTTTTCTTTCTGTTAAGGATCTTTTATGCTATCCAGGGTCTTTTATTGTTCCATATGAATTTTTGGATTGTCTCTTCTATTCCTTGAAGAATGAATTTGGGATATTGATAGGTATTGCATTGAATTTGTAGATAGCCTTGGGAAGTATTGCCATTTTCATGATGTTGCTCCTTCCAATCCAGGAGCATGGGAGTTTTTGCCACTTTCTGTGTTCTGTTTTGATTTCCTTTTTCAGATTTTTAAAGTTTTCATCATAGAGGCCCTTCAATTCTTTGGTTAAGTTAATTCCTAGGTATTTTATTTTTTGTGGAGCTATTATGAATGGAGTTGCTTTCCTGTTTTCAGGCACACTTTTCTCATTCTTTGCATACAGAAAAGCCATTGATTTTTGAGGGTTAAATTTATACCCTGTTACTTTGCCCAAATTTTGAATAAGCTTGAATAATTTGGGAGTGGAGTCAGTGGGATTCTTTAAATACAAGATCATTCCATCTGCAAAGAGGGAGAGTTATACATCATCTTTTCCTATTTGGATCCATTTTATGTTTGCATCTTGTCTTTTTGCTGTATCTAGGCATTCTAACACTAGATTAAAGAGGAGTGGCAAGAATGGACATCCTTGTCTCGTTACTGATTTAAGAGAAAATGGCTTTAGTTTTTCAACATTAAGTATAATGCTGGTTGTAGGTTTGTCATATACAGCCTTTATTGTATTTAGGAATGTTCCCTGGATTCCTAGTTTTTCCAGAGTCTTCATTATCAATGGGTGTTGAATCTTGCCAAATGCCTTTTCTGCATCTATTGAGATAACCATGTGGTTATTATCCTTGGTCTTGTTGATGTGATAAATATTATTAATTGATTTGCATATATTGAACCAGCTTTGCATCCCTGAAATGAATCCTGTTTCATCGTGGTGTTTGACTTTTTGTATGAATTGTTGAAGTCGATTGGCCAAAATTTTGTCAGAAATTTTGCATCAATGTTCATGAAAGAAATAGGTCTATAGTTCTCTTTTTTTGACGAGTCCCTGACTGGTTTGGGATAAGGGTTATGATGTCTTCATAAAATGAGTTCGGTAGTGCACTTTCTCTCTCAATTTCATTGAAGGGCTATTGGTGTGAGCTCTGCTTTAAATGCCTTGTAGAATTCTGCTGCAAATCTTTCTGGTCCTGGGCTTTTCTTTGATGGGACTTCCCTTATTACTGTTTCTATCTCAATGTTTGATATGGTCCTGTTAAAATGTTTAAACTCATCTTGGTTTAGTTTCAGCATGTCAATATTTGCTAGGAAAAGGTCCATTTCGGCCAAGTTCTCAAACTTATTAGCATAGTTTTGATAAGTATTCCCTTTTAATGTTCTGAATCTTGGTTGTTTCTGTGGTGATGTTTCCATTCTCATCTCTGAGTTCATTTATTTGGGTGAGTCTTCTTCTTTTCCTGATAAGATTTGCTAAGGGTCTGTCAATTTTGTTAATTTTGTTGGAGAACCAACTCTTTGTTTTGTTGATTCTTTCTATGGTTTTCTTGGATCCTAATTAGTTTAATTCTGATTTAATTTTCATTATTTCTTTCCATCTCCTGGATTAGGGTTTATCTTGCTGCTCTTTTTCAAGGAGGTTCAGATGTCTCATTAAATTGTTTGCTTTAGATCTCTCCAATTAGTTGATGTGGGATCTCAAAGCTATAAACTCGCCTCTGAGTACTGTCTTTGCTCTGTCCCAGAAGAGCTGGTAATTTGGGTGCTCATTTTTTTTTAATATCATGAACATTTGAATTTCCTTTCTAATCTCTTCCCTGACCCACTGATGATTCAACAGTGTGTTGTTCAGTCTCTATGTGTTACAGAACTTTCTTTGGTGGTTTTTGGTGTTGAGTTCTAATTTTATTCCCTTGTGGTGTGAGCGAATGCAAGGTATAACTTCAATGTTTCTGAATTTGGATAACATTGCTTTGTGGTCTATTTTGGAAAATGTTCTATTGCTGCAGAGAAAAACGTGTATTCTGATGCTGCTGGGTGAAATATTCAATAGATGTCTGTTAAATCTAGTTGATATATGCAGCTGTTTAGATCAGCAGTTTTAGACTTGAGCTGAAGAGGTGAGGGACAATGCCCAGTCCCAGAGTTCAGGCCCCACAACCAACCAAGAAAAATGCCTCTGCCACATCTGCCTTGCTTGTTTTGATTCACCTCATGTTGTCATACTAGGAGGCAGCATAAGATGAAACTCCAGAAACCTTTTTGGATAGAAAAAGAAACCACTGCATGGGAAGTGAGGGGGGTTTTAGAACAGATTGGGAGCTGAACACAAGCAAGAGGGCTCATGTATTCAGCCTCAGCTGTCTTCTGAATCATTGCTCAGTTACCAGCTGTAACTTTTTGCTCCAAAATCAATGTGGCAAAGTCTGCAATTCTTATTGACTCATCCACATACACAGACCTAGTTAGGCATCCAGAATGACTTGAAATGTAGATTTCCTAAATCAGAGAAATCTGTACCAGACTAAATGGGCAGAAAGAACTTCATTTAATCAGGTTCAATTAATTTTTACTTGCTTATAATTTAAATGAGAGAACAATATCAAACTAACCAAGCTTTCACAAAGTGAAAATATCCAAGCAACTACATTTTACAGGAAGTAAATATTCACAGCACAAATCAGAATTTCTGAATAGGTGGTGCTTTCAGAAAATAAGGAATTAGGGTTCAGGACACATGTCAGATACATTTCAAAACAGCATCAAAATTAAATTCATTACCACAGGTGGCAAAAGTTACTAACTCTCAGCACGTAAGCATATTATCATTGTTTTCTGGTCCTTAGTAAAAAAAAGATGGAAGAGTTTGATTTCCCTTCTCAATTTCAATCTTCAAATTTACATTTTCTTCTAAGGAAGTCATTTATCTCACACACCTGACAATAGGGTCTCCTGGGCATCTGGGAGCAAAATAGGAAGAGTGAAACAGGCTACAGGAAGCTTGATTTTTCTTCTGCTTTTTCTTTTTAATTGTGAAAATACCGTACAGAGAGGTTACAATTACCTGAGCAAGGTAATGAGTACATTTCTTATCAAGCATTGTTGCCATGGAAAGACTTGATGGCGCAGCTAAGCTAGTGTGGGAGTGCTTGTCCTTTCCAGCACCCAGGTGGGAAGATAGTTAGTTGGGAGGGGAGAAATGTCTTACAGTTTCAGAAAAAGACAAAAGAATTGTGTATGGTTTTCTTCTCAGAAAATAACCTTTAAATAAGATACGTTTGTCTCTTCACAAAACAATTATTAAGTAGTCCCCTCCACTGTAATTTCCCCATCTGTAGTTAGATACTGCAGAGCACATGGGCAGCAAAGATGGCACTGAGAGGGAGTTGAGTGGGCAGAGCCCAATTTATCTTATGTTCAGTGCCTAACCAGCCCATGAAAACTTAGGTGCATGATAGGGTGTGACCTTGACAGTGATTGGTTCCTCTTCCTCCCCTGCCATGCCAACTGCTTTTTTTGGCTTTAAAAAGGGCTGCACTCTGTTAATAAATGAGTTTTCTTCCTGCTTGACTTGGCTCCCCGCTGTGTCTGATTGTCTCTCGGGCTGAGGGAGGCTGGAGAATGGGCAAGTACCGCACTTACCTTTCCTCAGACCCCTCTGTCATTCTTGTTTCCTGGGACGGACAAAGACCCAACAAGTTACCTGTGCTCAACTGTGTTCTGAAAAGATTAATGGAAAAACATCTCATAATTTGAAAGAGACCACATTCACATAATACCTTTATTTTGCTTTTTGGGTTCTTTTGGAGCTAAAGTTTCACTGTTTATATCTTTGATTATTTTCCTGCCTAGGCTTCTGTTTCCTGGAATTGCAGGTATGGACTTCCACATCCATTTCACATTACTTTTTTTTTTTTTTACAGTATATGGTTACAATTTTTCTATTTTTATTAGTTACTGTTATAATTGTCTTACTGTACCTAATTTACACCTGAAGCTTTATTGTAACTATATTTGTTTGGGTAAAATCATAAAATGGTCATCTCGGTATTTACAGTGTTGCTTCCAGAACTGATTGAGTATACTAAAATCAGCATAGGCTCCAGTCCCATATAGAAAATAGCATAATATGTCATACAAAGTAAGTTACACTTTAAATCACATCAAGGTTATATCTATTACCAACATACATGTAACAGTATGTAAATAGTTGCTATATTGAATGTTTGGAGAACATTTTTTTCTTGAATATTTTAAATTTCTGGTTGATTGAACACCTAGATGTGGAAATTCTGGATACTGAAGGTTAACTTTATAAAATACTTCATGGATTTCAGGTATCCACTTGAAATATATATCCAGAGGCTAAACAGGAACTACTGTAAAGATCAAAATGAAACTTGAACCTCTTATTTTGCCATAATTATTCATTAAATAAAATGTGGATAAATTTGATTCTGTACCTCTTCTTCCTCCTCCTCCTCCTCCTCCTCCTCCTCTTCATCTTATTTTTCTTCTTCTTCTTCTTCTTCTTCTTCTTCTTCTTCTTCTTCTTCTTCTTCTTCTTCTTCTTCTTCTTCTTCTTCTTCTTCTTCTTCTTCTTCTTCTTCTTCCTCTTCCTCTTCCTCTTCCTCTTCTTCTTCTTCTTCCTTCTCTTCCTCCTCCTCTTTTCTCAGTGCTGAAGATGCAGCGCAGGGACTTGCATATCAAAGGCTTGGTCTCTAACACAGTTCTGCATCCCAACCCTCTAGAGCTTCTAAAAAGCTAGTTTGAGAATTTCAGAATGTTTAATATTCCATAGCAATTTTCCGTTTCCTTTCTAGGCTCCAAAACAGGGAAAAGTGGGGTGGGGGAATAAATGGGACAGTCACCTAGGGAAAATTTTGCTGATTATCATATTTTTTGTTCATATGGCATTTAAAAATATATTACCATATAATTTAAATCCTATTTTTAAAATTTCTTCATAGGACCAAAGACCAACTAAATGTTTTTTCGTTTTTATGTATAAAGTTCACAATGCTGTCTCTATAAGAATCTTTTAAAACATTCTTTTGACAATCTCCATAGAGGCAAACTGAAGTCTATATATTAAATATTCTAATAATTATATGAAATAATTAGGAAGGGCAAATCAATAGAAACAAAGAAAACTATGTCAAACACAATGAACAGGACAATTACCCATCAAACAGATGCTTATCATGTTTGAGAACAGCAGTCTGACAATTTGCAGAATTACTGACAGGACAATGTTTGAATTCAAAAGAAAGAGGAAAACCCTTAAAATATTGAAAGACACACATGCACCAATATGTCATGCCTGTAATCCTACATGCTCAGGACGCTCATTAGTGGATAAAGAAGAGAAAGAATAAACCGGATAACATCAAATGATAACCTTTCATAATTCAAAGGACACTATAACAGAAGTGAAAATATATCCAACAGATACAGGGCACATATTGGTTAATGCTACAATATTAATGCTACAATGATCCTGAGTCTTAAGTATTTTTATATCTTATAATTCTCTCTCTATATATGTTTCTGGGGTCCGGTCATGGGGCTTGAACTCTGGGCCTGGGCGCTGTCCCTCAGCTCTTCAGCTCAAGGCTAGTGCTCTACCATTTGAGCCACAGCGCCACTTGCTGATTTTTTTCTTTTTGCTTATGTGGTGCCGAGGAATTGAACCCAGGGCCTCAAGCATGCAAGGCAAGTGCTCTACAACTGAGCCACCTTCCCAGACGCTAATTCTATATTTTTTTTCTAAATAGTATATTTCTTTTTTTTAATTGTGAAAATATTTACAGAGGGCTTACAATTACATGAGCAAAGTAATGAGTACATTTCTTATCAAGCATTGTTGCCTCTTCCTCTGTTTCCCTTTCACATCCATTCTCATCCCCCCACCATGTGTCCCCCTGCCTCCCCCCCAGGCCAAAGTTGTAAAGTTCATTTTTTAACATAACGACTTGTATAGCTCATTGTTGCAATGGGTCCATCTGTATCCCTATTTAAACTATGTGTTTTTTCCCTTCCCCTCCACAAATTATACCAACATCAAATACAGTGAAAATAGGGGTTATATTGTGGGGGAGGGACATACACAGCAACAAAGAAATCATCTTAAAAATGTTAGAAACAATCACAAGAAAGAAAAAAAAACATTTGAATACTTATATTGGGGTTCATTTCACCTAACATCAACTGATCTGACCGTTTTGGATTGTCTCACAAATATACGTTACTGCAAATAAGGGAAACCATGGGACCTATGTTTCATTGGGCCTGTCTTACTTCACTTAATTAAATTTTTTCCAAGACCTTCTATTTCCTAGGAAATGGGGCAATGCCATTCTTTCTGACAGAGGCATAGAATTCCATTGTGTACATATACCACAGTTTCTTAATCCATTCATCTATTGAGGGGCATCTGGGTTGGTTCCATATCTTAGCTATGGTAAATAACGCTGCAATAAACACAGTCGTGCTGGTAGCTTTAAAATAATCATGTTTGTATCATTTGGGTAAATGCTCAAAAGTGGGATTGCTGGGAAATAGGGCAGCTCTATGTGGAGTCTTTTGAGGAATCTCCATACTACATTCCAAAGTGGTTGAACAAGTTTAAACGCCCACCAACAATGAAGTAGGGTTTCCTTCTGTCCACATACCTTCCAGAATCTGTTGTTAGAGTTCTTGATTATAGCCATACTAACAAGGGTGAGGTGGAATCTGAATTTTGTTTTGATTTGCATTTATTTTATAGCTAGGGAGGTTGAGCATTCCTTCATGGGTATACTGGCCATCTTTCTTTCCTCTTCAGAGAAGTTTCTCTTTAAGTCTTTAGCCCAGTTATTTATTGGGCAGTTGTTTCTGTGAAGATTTGTTATTAGAGGATTTAATTTTTTGAGTTCCAGGAATATTTTAGATATGAGACCCTTGTCCGTTTTATGGCTAGTGAAGATCTTCTACCAAACCTTGGGTTTTCTATTGATCTTGCTAGCTTCATCCTTTGCCATGCAGAAGCTCTGCAATTTCATGCAATCCCATTTGTCCAAACTTTCTTTGATTTGTTGTGTTTCTGGATCTCTTTTAAGAAAATTTAGTCCTGTGCCAAGGAGACTTAGAGTTTCTCCAACTCTATTCTGTAATGTTTTCAGAGTGTCTGCTTTGACTCCACGTCTTTGATCCATTTGGAGTTGATTCTTTTGCAGGGTGATATATAAGGATGTAGCTTTAGTATTCTACAAGTGATTAACAAATTTTACCAGCACCATTTACTGAAGAGGCTGTCTTTCTTCCATTCTAATTTTTAGGTCCCTTATCGAAGATTAGATGGTTATAGGTCTGTAGGTTCATTTTTGGATTTTCAATTATATTCCATTGGTCTTGAAGTCTGTTCTTGTGTCAGTATCAAGCTGTTTTGATTACAATGGTGTTGTAGTAGAGTTTGAAATTTGGTATGGATATTCCTCCAGCACTTTTCTTTCTGTTTTTGATCATTTTTGCTATTCGGGGTCTTTTATTGTTCTGTATGAATTTTTGGATTGCCTCTTCTACTTCCTTGAACAATGAGGTTGGAATATTGATAGGTATCGCATTGAATTTGTAGATAGCCTTGGCAAGTATTGCCATTTTCACGATGTGGATCCTTCCAATCCAGGAGCATGGGAGATTTTTCCACTTTCTAAGTACTGTTTTGATTTTCTTTTTCAGGTTTTTAAAGTTTTCATCAGCCGGGCACCGGTGGCTCAAGCC
The DNA here is from genome assembly GCF_019054845.1 of Dipodomys spectabilis. Classification (NCBI taxonomy): domain Eukaryota; kingdom Metazoa; phylum Chordata; class Mammalia; order Rodentia; family Heteromyidae; genus Dipodomys; species Dipodomys spectabilis. The sequence continues at coordinate 4,089,049 of NW_024870787.1, forward strand.
TGTAATCCTAGCTACTCAGGAGGCTGAGATCTGACGATCATGGTTCAAAGCTAGCCAGGGAAGTTAAGTCCGTGAGAATCTAATCTCCAACAAACCACTAGAAAACAGGAAGTGGTGCTGTGCCTCAAGTGATAGAGTACTCGCCTTGAGCTGAAGACCTTTGGGACAGCACCCAGGCCCAGAGATCAAGACCCATGACTGACCAAAAACAAAAAAGTTTCCATCATAAATGTCCTTCACTTTTTGGTTAATTCCTAGGTGTTTTTTTTTGGGGGGGGGGGACTGTTATTGATAGAATAGTTTTCCTGGTTTCAGCCACACTTTTCTCATTTTTGGATTAGAGAAAAGCCATTGTCTTTGAGGGTTAATTTTATAATCGGCAACTTTGCCAAAGTTTTGAATCACTATGACTAATTTGGGAGTGGATTCCATGGGTCTTTAAATAGAAGATCATGTCATCTACAAAGAGGGAGAGTTTTACTTAATCTTTCCCTATTTGGATCCATTTTATGTTTGCACCTTGTCTGATTGTTGAAACTTGGCATTCTAATACTAAATTGAAAAAACTGGACAGAGTGGACATCCTTGTCACCTTCTTTTTTTTATTGTGAAAATACTTTACAGAGGGGTTACAATTACATGGGCAACATAATGAATACATTCCTTATCAAGCATTGTAATCTCCTCCGTTTCCCCTTCCCATTCCTTCCCATCCTCCCCCTCCCCAACCCAATTCCCCCTCCCCCGCACCAAAGTTGTAAAGTGCATTTTCGACATAAGGACTTGTACGTCTCATTGTTGCAATGGGTCCACCTGTATCCCTATTTAAATGATTTGTTTTTCCCCTTCCCCTCCACAAATTATACCGACATCAAATACAGTGAAAGCAGGGGTTATACTGTGGGCGAGGGACATACAAAGCAACAAAGAAATAATTTTATCAATGTGTTAGAAACAATCGCATGATGGAAAAAATAACATTTGAATACATATCTTAGAGTTCATTACCCTAACATCAAATTATCTGACCTTTGCTGCTTGACTCAGACATATACTAGATACTGCTAATAAGGGAAACCATGGGACATATGTTTTTTGGGCCTGGCTTACTTCACTTAATATAATTTTTTCCAAGCCTTTCCATTTCCTAACAAATGGGGTAATGTCATTCTTTCTGATGGAGGTATAGAATTCCATTGTGTATATATACCACATTTTCTTGATCCATTCATGTACTGAGGGGCATCTGGGTTGGTTCCATATCTTAGCTATAGTAAATAATACTGCAATAAACATAGTCATGCTGGTAGCTCTAGTGTGGTCTTGTTTGTGAACATTTGGGTAAATGCCGCACAGACTGAAATTTTCTCAATAGAGACCCAGAAACATGACAAATCAAAAAGGTTGGACAAATGGGATTGCATGAAATTGCAGAGCTTCTGCATGGCAAAGGTCATAGTTAGCAAGATCAATAGAAAGCCCAAGGTTTGGGAGAAGATCTTCACTAGCCATACAACGGACAGTGGTCTCATATCTAAAATACACCTGGAAATCAAAAAATTAAATCCCCACAAACAAATCTTCAAAGAAACAACTGCCCAATAAATAAGTGGGCTAAAGCCTTAAAGAGAAACTTCTCTTAAGAGGAAAGAAGGATGGCCAATAGATACATTAAGAAATGCTCAACCTCCCTACCCATAAAAAAATGCAAATCAAAACAACTTTGAGATACCACCTCACTCCAGTTAGAATGGCTAAAATCAAGAACTCTAATAACAACAGCTGCTGGAGGGGATGTGGACAGACGGGAACCTTACTGCATTGTTGGTGGGAGTGTAAATTTGTTCAACCACTTTGTAAAGTAGTATGGAGGTTCCTAAAAAGACTCCTCATAGAGTTTCCCTATGACCCAGGAATCCGTTGTCCCCTTCTTGATTTAAGAGGAAATGGCTTCAGTTTTTCACCATTAAGTATAATGCTGGCTGTAGGTTTGTCATATACAGTCATTATTCTATTGTGGAATGTTCCCTGGATTCCTAATTTTTCCATAAAGGGAATTTTCATCATAAAGGTATTGTTGGATGTTGTCAAATGCTTTTTCTCAAACAATTCAGATAACTATGTGATTCTTGTCCTTGCTCTTTTTGTTGCGTTGTATTATACTAATTAATTTGTGTATATTGACCCAAATTTGCATCCCTGAAATGAATCTTGTTTGATCGTGGTGTATTATTTTTTGGATGAATTGTTGAAGTCAATTGACCAAAATTTTGTTGAGAAGTTTTGCATCAATGTTCATCAAAGAAATGTGTTTAAACTTCTTTTTTTGATGAGTCCCTCCCTGGTTTGGGGATGAGGGTCTTGATGGCCTCATTGAATAAGTTCTGTAGTGAATGTTCTCTTTCAATTTCATTGAAGTGTTGGAGTAGTATTGGTGTGAGCTTTGCATTGAAGGCCTTGTAGAATTCTGATGTAAATCTGTCTGCTCTTGGGCTTTTTTTAGATAGGACCTCTCTTATTGCTGTTTCTATCTTAATGCTTGATATGGGCCTGTTAAAATGGTTTAACTCATCTTGGTTGAGTTTCAGCAGCATGTCGATATTTGCTATGTAAAGGTCCATTTTTGCCAAGTTCTCAAACTTATTAGCATAGTTTTGAGAAGTTTTCCCTTATAATGTTCTGAATCTTGGTTGTTTCTCTGGTGATGTTTCCATTCTCATCTCTGAGTTTATTTATTTGGGTGAGTTTTCTTCTTTTTCTGATAAGATTTGTTAAGGGTCTGTCAATTTTTTTAATGTTTTCGAAGAACCAACTCGTTGTTTTTTTGATTCTTTCTACGTTTTTTTTGGAATCTAATTCATTTAATTCTTATTTAATTTTAATTAGTTCTTTCTATCTACTGGGTTTGTGTTTATCTTCCTGCTCATTTTCAAGGAGGTTCAGATGTGTCATTAAATTGTTGGTTTCATATATCTCCAACTTGCCTCTGAGTACTGACTTTTCTGTGTCCCAGAGGAGCTGGTAATTTGTGTGTTCGTTTTTGTTGAATATCATGAACACTTGAATTTCCTTTCTAATCTCTTACATCACTTACTCGTGATTCAACAGTGTGTTGTTCAGCATCCATGTGTTACAGGACTTTCTTTGGTGGCTTTTGGCGTTGAATTCTAATTTTATTTCCTGTGGTCTGAGAGAATGCAAGGTATAACTTCAATGTTTCTAAATTTGCACTTTCGCTTTGTGACCTAAAATGTTATCAGTTTTTGAAAATGCTCTATATGCTGCTGATACAAAGGTGTATTCTGATACTGCTGGGTGAAATATTCGTTAGATGTCTGTTAAACCTAATTGATCCTTGCAGTTGTTTAGATCGGCAGTTTATTGAGTTTTTGCCGAGTTGATCTATCTAGTGGGGATAGTGGTGTGTTACAGTCCCTAACAATTAATGTCTTTGGATCTATGTGAGCTTTGAGGGAAAGTAGTGTTTCTTGGATAAATTTGCATCTCCGTTGTTTGGCAAATAGATATTTAGAATTGTAATATTTTCCTGAAGGAGCGATCCCTTAATTAGTATGTAGCGACCTTCTTTTTCTCTTCTCAATAATTTTAATTTGAAGTCTATTTTATCTGATATTAGGATTGCAACTCCCACCTGTTTATGGGGGTCATTTACTTGTTAGATTTTGTTCCAGTCTTTCACTTTCAAAATGTGTTTGTTTTTATGGGCAAGGTGTGACTCCTGAAGGCAGCAGATAGAAGGATTTTGCTTTTTAATCCAACTAGACAGTCTATATCTCGACTGCAAGAATAACATTAGGGATTTACGGTCTCACCGGATTATGTGATTGTTATTTCTTGATATTGAAACACTCCTCTTGTTATTCTTATTGTATGTAATCCAACACTGTTTATTATTATGTATTAAATGTGGGAAATCTAACTTCAAAGATGTCTAAAAATTTTTCCCTTTTAATCATTACATTGCCATTATCAAGGTCACTCTGGTCATCATCATCTACAACAAAATTATTATTAGCATCATAAGTGCTAATTATTGAAAGTCTGTTATGTGTCTATGATTTTTTATTATTTGTATTTTGATTAATAATATTAATATTACCACTGTGCATCCACATTAAATTTTTGAATAAATAAAGAAACAAAAAAACTTAACCATAACAGGTAGCTTGACTATGTGATTATAACAAATTATTGAACATATTTTTGAAGCATTGCACATTTCTAACCAGCATGAATTAACTTCCCCTCTCCCTGTCATTACACACAAATATTTAAGGGTTGTTGTTATATATATAAATTTATGTATAGAATTATGTGCATTATAGTGAAACAAACATCTTAAAACATAATTAAAATTAAAAAAAAAATCATCAAACCAAGTGCCGGTATCTCATGCCTATATTTCTAGCTCCTCTGGTGGCTGAGATCTAACAATTGTTTTCACATCTAGCCCAAACAGAAAAGTACATGTTAGATTCTTATTCTCCAATTAACCATTCAAAAACAGAAATTAGCCCTGTGCTTCAAGTTATGCAGTGCTGGCCTTGAGCACAAAAAGCTTAGGGACTATGGCCAGGACTTGCAAACAATAACAACAACAACAACATGTCTCACATTAATTTCACAAAAGCATTTTTAACTGCTGTGAACATTTCTTAGAGACATGAATACATGCCCCTGGAAATTTTTAAGTAAAAAGTATAGAATATTTATGTCTATGTTAAAGACATGACTATTTAGATTGTTTAAGATATTTAAGTAATGATTAGGAATTAAGGATAATGATAGGTAGGTAATAATTGGGACCGGTCTTTTTATACTGTTTTATGATAGTGATAAAATGATAACTGTAATGGTTATATAAAATAACTCTTGCTTGGTATTTGAATTATAATAAGTGATAAACATTTTTTGAAGCTTTTTTTCATTGAAAAAAGGAAGGATCCCCAAGACAAACACCACCGGGAAGCATGATTCAATGGAGGGTCCGGCCAAAGGTGATGCCCACCACGGGCTTCGTGTGCCTTTGGACACAGTCACAGCCATGAGGTTCCAGAGTTTCAATGGTCCTGATACCACCAAGGATCTGCAGAGGGGTTACCAACATGTGGTGCCCACCCTGGACCCCAGCAAAAGAAGAAACCAGGCACTCTATGCCGAGATCCAATCACTGAAGCAGGAAAAGACAGACCTTCAGGATCAACAGGAGAAAGAGAGGGAGAAGATAGCCCAGGTGCCTGCAGCACCTAAAATAGAGCTAGAGATCCACAAGGCACCCATACAGAGGTTGGTTTCAGCAGAAAGCAATTTATAATCCCGCCTGCGTGCAGCAGGCTGCCGATGACACAGAAAGGGAGCATGAAGCTCTCACCAGCTGCCCGCAGGCCGCAGAGCAGTGCATGGCAGAGCTGGAGATGTCGGCTTCTGTGGTCATTGATCACAGAATGAGACTGAAATGTTCTTTGAACAGCTGCATGATGTGACCGTCTGCTCAAGGAAAAGGCCAGAAGCTTCGATGACTTGGAGCAAGTGAACTCAAAGTTATAGGAGAAGCTGGAAGTGCTCTGGACAACAGGAAGAAAGGAATCTGCAAGTTCCAACAAGCACTGGTGGGGCATGAGGTACTGAAGAGACTACTGGACAGTGTGAGCTGACTAGTGAGCACAGCAAATCTAGAGAGAGAGAGACCTTCACAGAAGACCTGAGCATTGAGAGGTCCACGTGGAAGGAGGAGGCCCGGCAGCTGACCCATCGGGTGAACCAACTGACAGGAGAAGGAGCGAGGGGTGAGGCAGGTGTTCGGCCTAGAGAACAGGCTGGAGGAACCATGGCCCATCTCAGGCCCAGTGGCAGTTGCAGGCCCACGCCTACTGCACGCAGATGGAGTTGAAAAACCGGGAAGAATAACTTCACATCCAGGTCCAGGAAAACCAGAGGCTCCATCTCCAGAACCCGGAGCAACAGGAGCAATGGTGGAGACTGGAGGAGAAGGCCAAGGATTGGCAGGAGATCCCTGAGACCGCATGACACGCATATGTGTGTGACTGACAGCTGGAGGAGCAGCTGGCCCTGCTGTGGGACGCTCTCCACAGGGCAAGCGGTGAGAAGGAGCTCGCCAGCATCCTGGACACAGAGCAGGAGGTGAAGAAACACCTGGAGGAACAGCTGGTCCACACAGAGGAGAAGATAGAGGAATGGAAAGAAGTGGCTGAGAGAGAGAAAGAAAGCCAAGCATCTCAGGACCAGCAGGAGCAGTCCCTGGCCCAGCTGCAGGAACTCAGAACCACCTGTGAGCGGCACATCACCTCCAATTAGCAGCTGAGCTCCAAAAAGGAGGCCCTGCTGCAGCACCTAGAGAGGCAGACCCAACTCCTGTAGCAGCTGAAGCAAGTGCACGGCCCGACCAAATGGGGAGACCAGGTGGTTCCTCCAAAGTGACAGGACACTCTCAAGTGCCTGAAAGCAATCAGACCACAGGAAGAGCGACTGCAGGCCCAGCTGAGCTTCCTGGCTTTCCCTGGGGAAGGGGAAGTTCGACCCTGGAAAAGCAAAAGGTGAGGAGTCGACTCCCCCCCTATACATGACCATTGCAGAGGATGGAGACATTCACCAAACCAAGAGGGACATGGATTTGTTAGCAATTTTAGTGGCTGAAATCCACAGGGGGAAACTCCTGCAGCAGGAGTGGCAGGCCCGCTGAGGGCACCCGGTTCACCTGGCGGCTCAGTGCCAGAGAAAGCTTGAGCCACAGGCCCTCCATCCCATGAGCTGGCAACACAGCCTGTGTGGGGATGGGAAGTGGGACACGTGAGCGTCTGAGAAGAAAATCAGCTTTGTCCACGACCTGCCTGATGAGATAGACTTCCATAGTCCAGCGGGTGATCTTCAATATAGATGCAGCCAGCTGTCGGCACACATCGCACTGTTGATGAGTCCCTCATGGCATGTAAAGAGCAGATGTTTATTCAGGCTGAGCTGTGTCAGAAGAAACCTGAGCGTGTGTACCAGCTGTCCTAGGAGAAGATGGAGAAGAGGAGAGAGTTGCGGGAGCTGCTGTCACTCCTCACAGGGGAAGACATGGACAACGGGCTCCAAATGCCAGCACAGGCTGAGCCTCCTGTCACTGCCACCGCTTTGGATGCCTCCAGGCTCTAGGGGGGGCGAAATGAGGGAGGAGCAGAAAGGTTTTGAAGAATTGCCACTTCAACGCAGTGTGAAACTGCCAGAGGAGAGAACGAGGTTCCCAACCCCATATCGGACCCCCCACAAAGCACATGCTGCTGCAGCTGCCCCACATCCAGAGCCACCCACAGCTCACAGACTCAGGTGAGGAGCACTCTCTCCCTTTCTTCTGTAGACTGACGCAGATGATGACTATGTGACATAATGACTCTCCAAAGCCTCAGCAGCCACCATAAGTACGTGGCCAGGTAGCCTTCTCTCAGGCCTCCATCTGCTGGGTCATGGGAAGGGTAAACTGCGTGTCGGGTAGGGCAAAGGCTGCCGGGAGTTGGCCCATATTTAAGGGACATCTAATGGCGTGGCCAGGGAAGAGGGCCATGTTATGCTTATCACAAAGAATAAATTGTTTTCAAAGGGAAAACAAGCCTCCAATAAAAATTTGTTGTTCCAGTCCTGGGGCTTGAACTTAGGTCCTGGTCACTGTCCCTGAGCTCTTTCTCTCATGGCTAGCACTCTACCACTTGAGCCACAGGGCCAATTCTTGTTTTCTGATGGTTCATCGATGATAGGAGTCTCACACACTTTCCTGCCCAGGCTAGCTTTGAACCGTGATCTTCCAGATCTTAGCTTCCAGAGTAGCTAGTATGACAGGCATGAGCCACCAGTGCCCAGCATTTGATACCTTTAGAAGGCATCTTGGCAAGTCTGTAAAAAGATACCCAAAGGGCATGGATAGACTTTGACACAATCAAGGAGCTTGGATAGGGAAGGCTGACCTTCTAGCCATTCTGTTCCCCAAAATTAAAGACGCCAGGTGATGTTGGATACATCAAACACCTAGGCCAACAGCCACCAGACTCAGTGGGGAAAACGTAGAGAATACCCAAAGATTGCAGTGTAGAAATCTTTGATTTTCCATGCATGTCATGTGTGTGTGTGTGTGTGTGTGTGTGTGTGTGTGTATAAACTCAGGGCCTAGGCTCTATCTCTGAGTTTTCTTGCTCAAGGCTAGTGCTCTGCCACTTGAGCCACAGCCCCACTTGCTTTTCAATGGTTAATTTTAGGTAAGCCTCAAGGATTTTCCTGTCCAGGGTGGCTTCAAAGCATGATGGGGGCCCCAGGGAAACAGGAGTAAATATAATCCCTATGGTGGGCAACTCCTGCCTCCTCGTGGCCAAACGTGGAACATGCGTCCCTGTGCCATCCTGGCGGACTATCCTCCCCTAGAGTTCAATTTGGGGAAATGACTGGGGCCAGCCTGACTTTCACTCACCCTTAGTGCTGATTCCAGAGCAGATCTGTTCCACCCTAGGCCAAGAGAGCTCCAGGAGGCCCTGCTCCCAGGGGCACAAGAAAGTGAGAAATCAACCACAGGCCCAGCTAAGAGCCTTTGCCCATGGGCACCCCAACTTGGCCTTCCTGATCACCATAAGGCCTGTCAAAGAACAACCCCCCCCCCAAAAAAAACAAAGTTGGAGCTGTGAATCAAAGTGGTAGAGCTCTAGCATTGAACCAAAGAGCTCAGGGACATGAGCCCCAAGCTTTGAGTTCAAGACCCCCATATGACCTTCCCCCACAAAACACACATTAGCTAAATGTGAACTAGTAGTATTTGTGAAGTGTTTCTGAAGAATGGTGATACTGAAGACAGCACCCTAATTCTAATGACAGCTGAACTTGTGACATACAGGTATGTGCTGAGTCCATCACAGGGTACTGTTTCTAGGTCCTTTCCACATAGCATGTTTTTTTCTGAGTCTTCAAAAACCATGCTGTGTGCTGAGTCGTCCCAAATGGTGCTATGTTCTGAGTCCTTGAGAAGAGTGGGCTTGGCTGGGTTTTTCAAAGGGTACTGTGTGCTGAGTCCATTACACAATGTACTTTATGCTGAGTCCTTCAAAAGTGCAGTGTGCTAATTCCTCCCAAATGGTGCTATGTGCTGACCCCTTGAGAAGGGAGGGACAGATGAGTTTTTCAATGGGTGCTGTGGCCCAGTCCTTTACACAGGGTACTTTTGCTGAGTGCTTCAAAGAAGGCTGTGTGCTGAGTTATCCCAATGGGTGCAATGTGCTGCATCCTTGAGAAGAAAGGGATGAGGAGAGTGCTATCTGACGAGTCCTGTAGACAGTGTGCTCTGTACTGTCTTTCAAATGGTGCTGTGTGCTGAGTTCTTCCACAAGGTGGTATGTGCTGAGTCCTACAAAACTGTGCTATGTGCTGCATTTTTCAAAGGATGCTGTGCACTGAGTGCTTTACACAGGGTGCTACATACTCAGCCCTTCAAAGTGTGATGTGTATGGAGTCTTAACACAGGGTGCTATGTGCTGAGTCCTGGGAAAGAGTGCTACGTGCTGAGTTTTTCAAAGCGTGCCATGCACTTTGTCCTATACACTGCGTGCTATGGACTCCCTCCTTCAAAGGGTGCTGTGTGCTGAGTCATCCCAAAGGCTACTATATGCTAAGTCCTTCAAAGGGCACATTGTGCTGAGTCTTCTACTCAGGGTGCTTTGTGCTGTTTTTTGAAGTATGCTGTATGCTCAGTCATCCCAAAGGGTGCTATGTTCTGAGTCCTTGAGAGGTAGTTTTCCCCAATAATCTCTCATTCTCTCTCTCTCTCTCTCTCTCTCTCTCTCTCTCTCTCTCTCTCTCTCTCTCTTTCTCTCTCCGACTCTGTCTCACTGGGTCACTGTGCACGTTTTTGATGTGTGGAGTGGAGAGGCTTGGTGGAGAGTCTCCTCTAGTAGTGGGGCTGAGGGGAGATTCTATCCCCTGAGCAAATGCTAGGGTTGGTGGGGAGTGCTGAGCTGAGGGGAGGCTGTAATTCCCATGGCCTGGAAGCCTTAGAGCCCAGCAGGACTGCTCTTTTGGGCAAGGGTAGGGGGCAGAGCCAAGAGGAAGAGGGGACTGGGCAGAGGGGAGGAGGATGCAGGGCCCAGGGGTCTCACTGTGGAGGCAGCAGTGGCCAGGGTCTTGCAGGGGCAGGTGTATATGCACAGAGGGTGTGAGGCGGCCTGCGAGAGGAGTGGAGGTAGAGAGCAGAGAGGAGCTAGTACAGGCACGAGGGGAAGTGGCTTCATATGCTCTGTTCGTGGATCAATAGAAAAATAGCCAAAACGAGAATAAAGGCAACAAATGTACAGCTAAGGAAAATATAGTTAGAATAAATGTAGAGGCAATAAAGGTGCAGCCAAGTGTTTAGGACGCCTTGAACCAACACCCCCTTCCTGCAGGCATGCTTCCATGAAACTTATGCTTTGTCTGGCGCGATCTCTCACGCAGATTCAGCAAGAGATGTCATGGCATTACTTCCTTTTTTTAATTTTATAATTGAAGCTCATGAATGTCTCCGTGCACAGAAGAGACAAATCTAAAGATCATCTGGAAATTGACGAAATATAAGAATAAGAATTGGGAGAATTGATCTGACAATGGCAATTATAATTATTACATGAATCCAATCCAGAGGATTGAGGGCCTCCAAGTTATGCTTAAATAATGCTGCCCAAGATTGTAAATATTTTTACATCTAAATGAGCTTTACTAACTGCTGTAATTTTGTCCTGTAAAGCTTCCATAACATGAGAGATATCTTTATATCTCCAAACTCCTAACAAATGATTTTTGGTGGCATTCCAATTAAAAGAAAAGTTATATTTTAGAGCAGTAACACAGATATATTTAAAACTAGCATGACATTTAACTGAGAGTTGTGTTTTTAAATTTTGAACTTCCTGACCTATAGCCAGAACCACTTCCTCCAGAGCATTTAATTTCATTTCTAACTTTTAATCTATAATTTGTTGTTCTGCTAGGGCTAATGAAACATTTTTGCTTGAATCAGTAACAAAATGAGCAGTGTTTATTTCATTTACTAAGGCTGCTGTAGAAACCGCTAAAGAGCTAATTATTGTTATTAAAGCACTTATTCTTAAAATCAAGGCCGCAACAAAGCGTTTTGGCTGCAACATAATATCCAGAATTTTCAGCATTTGTAATGCAAAATTTTTAAACCAAGGATCATTTTATAGATCTACATGTAACATTACATATGAAGGTCTTTTTACAATAAAAATTACAGAATATGTTTTATCCAGAGAAGAAGTAAGGCAATTAGTAAAAATACAATCCTTACAGCTAATATAATAAGATTTTCCTTGATTAATAATGATTAAATTATCTAGTTTTCCAGCTAAAATTCCCATAGGATATCCCACACATGCTCTTACCCCAATTGCAGTACTCTTAGTTTCTTTGGGCTTTTTCAGTAAAATCATGTTTGTTGCTGCAAAAAGTCTGAACAAATCCAGATGAATGCCCATTTTATTGTGAAAGGGAGAGTGACTCACCAAAATGGAAGCCACCCACCCTGTAGTGAGCCATCTTCTCAGGGATTCCCCGTACATATCAGGAGCATAGCCATTAAACTTTCCTGAATTATGTTTTAAGTAGGCAGCATAATCATAATCGGGGTTAGCAATGGAAAAATCAAAAATACTATCTGGTGCCCCATAGGGTTGTAAAAAACAGGCCTTTTGAAATCCACATTCCCACCATTTTGGTGAGGTAATTAATACATCCCCAAACTGATCTTTGTCATGTTATTTTTGTAGGCGGTTACCTAAATGTATATTCCTCTTGGGAAAGAAAAAGGATTCATTATAAGTATGAAAACCTAATATCATGCCAATTTCCCACCTCAATCTTTTTTTAAACTTTTTATCATTGGATTGATCAAGGTCATCAGTCCAAAAAGTTCTATAGTTTATAGGCAAACACCCGGGGAGATTTTCTCTTGATAGCGTTATGCAAATTGGAGTGGTATCTGTCATTCCTTCATAATTAATTATTTGAGAAGTCATATGAGAATTAGAATAGTCCTCCAAACCCCTAGCAGGTCACTATTATTTTTCATTACTTGTATTATATCCTCATCTCCCCCATCCCATGGGATGTAGAAGAGGAGGATTAGGAACATATGCCCAGTATTGTTCTCCTGAAACAGACACTGCCTGCACAGCAAAAATGGCAAGCATAGCAAGAAATATATTTTCAACAGTGATAGTCTTTCCTGTAGAAACAACAATCTCCTCCACAGAATGGGTGAGCTTCTTAATTTGTTCCAAGGTTGGTGGTTGGGCTTCTTTCATTGTCTTCTCCTGTTGAGGAGAAAGGTGAAGACTTTTGAGCTTGTGCATCGCTTTCTTCATTTGCATCTTCTGGGTTTTTTTCCCCTGGGTTTCTCTTATCTTTGTAGGGGCACATGAGTCGGTTGAGATTCCAGAAGGGTGACTCGGCATCCTGTGGAAACACACATGTATACCCTCTTCCCGAGGTGATTAATACATCCGGCCCTTTCCAGGTGCCTGTGAGCAAATTTTTCCTTTTAACTTTTGGCTGAACTTTAAATCCAATATCGCTCCAAAGTTTTTGCATAAGTGTAAGATTTTGTTCATTAGTATTAAGGTGATTAATTACAAATAAAGCATGATGGATTCTCTAGTTAATAAGTCAGCCATCATATTGCCAAATGAGAGAGGACCTGGTAAATTTGTATGTCTCTTTGTGTTCAATAAATATTTTTTCTTTTCTAAGTTGAATTAATTTTTGTAACTGTTATAACAAGTCTATAATTTTTGATTGCCCTGATAAAAGAGCTGTCTCTATGGCAGGAAATAAGTTAACCACATGCTTATTCTTTGTAAGTGTTATACTCCTGGGGAAATATGGTTAAAGCAATAATTTCCGCCTGTTGCTCTGAAATGTCAGATGCCCTTTTAATAATAGGGAAGTGGTCTGGAATGTATACCAAAGAAGTTCCATTTGATGACCGATCAGTAAAAACTGTTAGAGCTCCTTCAAAAGGTGTTGTTACCACTAATGGAAAAAATGGTTCTTACCTCTTTCACAAATTTTAATAAAGGATATTGAGGAACATGAAATTTTATTTGTCCTGTATAATTTAATAATGCTAATCCCTAATTCTCATCATTCTGTAATAATATTTTAATTGTTTTTTTATTATAAGGCATAATTATATTATTCATTTCTTTCTCAAATAACTCTCGGGACCTACTCCTTGCCTTGACAATGAGTTGGCTGCACAAATATACATAAGAAGCTATCATTCTTGTCTGACTGTGAGGCAAGTGAAGCCATTCCAGGACTCCATCTTGCCATAAACATCTTGTATGTGTATAAGATGTCTTTAATATTATAAAATCCGAGGCTTTATCATAGTCCAATTGGACCACTTTTGCTTGTAACTTTTCTTCAACCAATGAAATTTTTTCTAACATTATTGGAGTGAATTGTCTCTTAGATTTAGGATTAGAATCCCCTTTTAGGGCTTCAAACAATGGGTGTCATTCTCCTGTGGTAATTTTCAAGTAGGGTCTAACCCAATTTATGTTTCCTAGTAATTTTTAAAAATCATTTAATGTTTTTAATTTATCTAGCCTAATACTCATTTTTGTGACATGAGGAATTATTTTTCCTAAATAATTTAAAGGTTTATTATGTTGAATTTTATCTGGACCAATAAGCAAACCAAAGTTGGTTAATTGCTCAATGGTTAATTGTTAAAATTTGTTCTGTTAAATGTTTACTTTCAGCAGCTATTAAAATATCGTCCATATAATGAATAATGTAAGCATTAGAAAACTCTTCCCCAGTTTTTTGTAAAGCTTTATCCACAAATTTTTGACACAATGTAGGAGAATTTTTCATGCCTTGTGGCAAGACCTTCCACTGATATCTCTGTCAGGGCCTTTTCAAATTACTTTAGGGTACACGAAATGCAAATTTTTGAAAATCATTAGAATCCAACTTTATTGTAAAAAAAATCCTGAAAATCAATGATTATTATATAATGTCCTTTAGGAATAGCCACAGGAGATGGAAGTCTTGGAAGAAGAGCCTCCATGTCATGCATGGTGTTATTAATGGCTCTGAGGTCTTATAACAACCTCCATTACACAGATTTCTCTTTAATTACAAAAATTGGAGTATTCCAAGGGCTATTGGATTCCTCTAAATGTCCTTTCTGTAATTGCTCATTTACCAATTGTTCTACAGCTTGTATCTTCTCTTGAGTTAGGGACCACTGATCAACCCACACAGGCTGATCATTTTTCCATGATATTGCATCAGCAAACTTCTCATCAGCGTCCCCTTTGAAAAATTTTGTACACTAAAGGAATCTGAAGTAACTAATTTTAGTTCCATGTTTTGCATAATGTCTCTGCCCCATAATGTAAGGGCAAAGAAGATATAATATAAGGTAGAAAGTTTCCAAATCTATTTTCACACTCCCACTTTAAAATTTTTGAACTTTGAGCAACATTGTTAGCCATACCCAATCACATTAATGTAGATTGTGTCTTCATAATTGGCCAGGATGAGGGCCAGTCTTTTCCTGCAATACATGTTGGGTCTGCCCCTGTGTCCAAGAGACCTTTAATAGGCTTTCTATACACTTTTATAGTTTTCATGGGTCGATACTTAGAAATAGATTGTACCCAGGCCACAGTTTCTGTGGAACTGAAACCACCTGTACCTCGATCTTCTTTTAGGATTTGATTTGGAAGATGGACATAATTTAAAATTAAGATTTAAGCTAATCTTTGATCCATAGGTATTTGCATATTTTCTTTTAAAGACCTTACCGTTACTTTAATTTCCCCTTGATAATCTGCATCAACTACTCCCGGTAATACCTCAAAGTTTTGTTATAATTTGAGCTTCTACCAATTATCAAGCCCACAGTTCCTTCAATTACAGGACCATAAACTTGAGTGTCTATTAGCTGAACACCATACATGATAGAGATAATGTAATCTCTTTTTGCTGCCAGATCTAACCCTGCACTTCCTGGAGTAGCTCTTGGCAAATCCCATATTGTAAATGGAGGAGAGAAGGGATTTAATGGAACTGATCCCTTAGGGGATTTTTGTGTAACAGTAGGTGTTTCCCCTCTTTCGTTTACGGGGCTGAAGGAGCACACCTCTTCTTGTTTTGTGTCTCCTTTTCTTCTGCTGTTAGGAGAACTCTATCCTTATCATATTTTCATCTACACTCATTTTTCCAATGATTGCCTTTCTTTCATCGTGGACAAAGTCCAGGTGCTTTACCCTTTTATTGTTACTAGGTTTATTTTGCTTTTGTTGAAAATCTTTACTCATGTGTCCTGACTGGCCACATGAGAAACAGACCCCATTTCTGGCCTGAGGTCGTTTCTTATGTAATATTTGTTCATAAGCACTGAATGGTTTTCCTTTCATTGCTGCAGCACATGCCATTCCTTGAATGACTGCTGGTGAGGCATCTATGCATGCTTTAACATTATCTTGCAATGATCCCGTCAATAATTATAAAGTACTTAATATATAACTTTTCATACTTGTTACCTCCTCCCTCATTTTTCTCACAGTTTTCCTTCTCCTCAATACCTCTCACAAGTTGTTATGTACATTTCCCATATATTGTCTTGTAAGCTTTGCTATTGCATTGGCTTGCCTTTTGTCTTTTTTCTCATCATTTTGTTTTTCCTCTTCCATTCCCTAATTAAGGTAAATGTATACACAAAATACAACGTACCAAAATCAAATACAGCAGGGGATAAACCATAGGGAGAAAACCCAAAAGAAAATAGAAATCACATACTACCTTAAAAACAGCAACCGCAAAAAAAAAGCCTCTTTTTCCATATCTTGGAGTTCATTTTGCTCTGCATCAGCTTATATGGTAATGTATATGCATTACAAAGCCACTGGAAAAGAATAGTGTTATGGACACTATATCATGAAAACAACGTTAACTGTTTCTGATGGTAAAGGTGGAATTAGGATTGGTGAATTTGCGATTCTGATAAAATAATTTCAAAAGTGTTTTACAGTTATGACAGGTAAATTTTAATTCTTCAACATTTTTAACAACTTAGCCTATTAAGAAAATTTAAAATTGCCTGGGAAAGAGACTTTCATGCAAAGAAATCCATGGAGACTTAGTGGAGAGAGAGCAATGTGGGTGAAGATGGCTCATTAAACAAACAAACAAACCAATAAACCTCAGAAAACTTGCTGGGAATCCTGTAGGTTCCCTTGAAAATGTTCTTACCCAGGAAATATGCTTTCAGTTTGTGAAACAAGGTTGTAGTGGAATTTAAATTCAGAGTTCTTAAAAAAAAAAAAGACATCAAAATTTGTGAATTGACCTTTAATTACCAAACTGTAATTCTCTGAAAAAGATATTTTGAGTCAAAATATTTAGAGAGAACGTGCCCTTCAAAATGAAAGAATGTATTGGGTTTATATTTTTCTTTTTGTAATTTTTTCCACAATGTCTTTGCACATGAAGCACTGAAACACAGAAAAAAAATCTGATAGGATAATTCAAACCAATGATTTCACATTTCTAAGTGGCTCACAAAAAATAATATCCTGATTAAGATGAGATAGTGAACACTTCTCTTATTACATAAGCCAAAAAAATTTGGGATCAGAAAGAATAGAGGAAATGGAACAGGTAAGAAAACTCTTCTTAGAAGCCCTAGCTAAGCATATTGGCTTCAACAGTGGAGAGAGGCCAAAACTTTTTGATATAGATTCTCTTAATATTTTAGCTACATAATGTGATTTTACAGAGCCTATTTGGCTCACTATGATGCAGAACAGTTTGAATGAAGACATGAAAATAAATTCCACATCCGAATGAGGCAACTTAAAAGAGTTTTAAATAAGAAACCATGAAGATGGAGCAGTGGTGGAGGCCTTATAGTCCTTCAGCTTCCCTAAACTGGAAGCCAAGAAGCTGTGATTAATTGGAAATCAGGAAAGAGCTAAGAGGAGGACATAGAAGTAGGACATAGAAGCATTGTCCTTTGTAACAGACACTCATCCAAGTTATGGATGATTTAACTCTATTCTCCTCGATACCTCTTGTTGAACGAATGCAAGACCAAGAGAAAAATAATCAATTGAAATATTTTGCAAAGAATAACTTCACTTTTCCTGATATTGTATCTAAGGAGAGACTTAAGAGAAAAGATAAAAAGTAGAGTATACTTTGGTTTCCTCTAAGCATCTTGTTACCAAAATATATTTGTGAGGTTAGAAACGATTGAACCAAAAAGTGGAGTACTTATTTTTGTGGACAATTTAGACACAAGGAGACTTTCAAGGTTAAAAAAAAAAAAAGAAAGAAAAAAGAAAAATGTATAGCCAAATATTTGTGATCACAGCTTCTTGGCCTGGTTTTTGGAGACAAAGTTTTACATTAGAGTTTTTCCTCATTAACATAGAAGTTGGGTATTCATGACAACCAAATTCAAGGGGGAAGTTTAATGGACTCGCTAGGAAAGTACATAGAAAACCCGAAAGTGGTGCTGTAGCTCAAGAGGTAGAGTGCTTGCCTTGAGCTGAAGAGCATAGGGACAGCACACAGGCCCAGAGTTCCAGTCCCACGACCAACAAAACCAAAAAAAAAAAAAAAAAAAGAAATCAAATTAGTAACAGAAACTGAGAAAATCTTGATCATTCATCTTATATAATGGGTTGTAGTAGAAGGGTAAGAAGAAATCTAAAGGGTTCTACATCTATCGCCAGGCAAATGTGTTAGTGATATTCTTGGTGATAAGGATTACAGGTGAAAATGATGGATTTAGGGGAAAAAACTCTCTAATAGTTCTAAAGTTTATATTAAACAGAGGCAAAGATTGATCTGTTTAGATATCATCAAAATACCCATGACCATGAATATGAAAAAGAATGATAAAATTGGGGGCATTATTAAAGGGAAGAGGAAAAGAAAAGTTATGACATAAGTGTAGCAATGTGAGCACCAGTGTGGACAAATTGGAAGAAAGAGATAAGGAAACAAGAAAGTAGTAAAAACAGATTTACAGAAGTAAAGAAAGGAAAGAATTTGCGGGGAGAAATGGTCAAAACTGTTACAGAGACATTGAAGGAAATATGCCATTTGGATTTGAAAACTAAAAGGACGTAGACAAGTTCAATAAGAACAGTGTTTTGGTGAATGGGTAGAGATGTAAGTCGTATTGATGAAATTTTGAGATATGATTGTGAAGCCATAAAATTCTAGATCCATGAATTCAACAGATCCCTTTAATTTTAAATGTTGGGAACAAATGCTTTTATCCTGACCTTAGAAGTATTATACAGATGTAACTGTCTGTGAATATTTTTGAAGACTATTTAACCAGGAAATTATGGATTGAACTATAGCACAGACTAGCCTAATTTGCCCTACAGTTCCAATGAGTGACCCATGTATCTATCAGTTTGGGATTTTACTGAAATATCGTTAGATATGTTTAGACATCTTATCAGGCTATTCATTATAAATGTGGGACAAGTAATACCAAGTATAGGTTGAACATACAGTTTTACTGATGTTACTGAAGACTCCGCAAATTGATTCTTCTTTAGAATAGAAAATGCCTCAATAGCCATTGATACGTCATAACTGCCATATACTCTATTTAAATATAATTCTTGTTAGGGGTATCTCCATGCTGAAATAACCCTCTCCATGAAACTGCCAGAAATTCTTATATGTAGGAAGTGCTCTTATAAACTTCAAGCTTTTATTGAATGGAAGTGTTCAGACCTTACCCTCACCACAAGGAGTGAATGCCTAAAAAGATAAGACATTTTGTTTTAATGCCTTTCTTTCATTTTCTGATACACATATGCATGTAGGGAAGGATTCTGATGTAACAATATTACAATCGTGACTTGTAATAACACAACATCTAGGATCTAGTGTTAATTCAGTTACTTACTAATTAGCTCCAAAGTGTGTGGATATTTATATTTCTCCTGGGTAAACTAATGAGCTCCAAGAAAATGTCCCTAAGGAGCCTTTCAATTCAAATATCACTATTTGTCTCTAAATGCTTTAAATTCTACATCTTTTAATGTTGGCATACAGTTATACTGTGGAACTTTTCTCCTCAGAGAATGAGTACTACCCTTTTGGTTAACATGAACTAAGTACCTTCATAAATAGACTGGGTGTTTGCAAACAAGAAGTGATAGCTGAACAATGTTCTTAGCAGTTGGTACAGATGAAATGGAAATAGAGCAATCAAAAGGAACATGCAAAATAGACAAAGGCACAAAATATACTATGCCAAGGAAATGCGGATGTACAATTTCAAATAATGTGCTCAGGTGTGAGTGTGTGTTCAAAGTACAGCGTCAGACAATATACTTGGATACCTTGAGAAAAACTGCATTAAACTATCCTTGGATTATCATACAAGTAGAAACCCATTATGCTGACTCTCTAATCAGTCACAGCATCATCAATTTAGGGAGTATTTTCCAAGAGCATATTGAGAAAAAGAGGGCTCATCACAACTAGTGTTCAGGTTGAAGTAATGACAATCACATAACTTTTCTTATAAATCTTTATTTATTTTAGAGCATTAAAGTGGGGAAAACCCAAGTAAATATTTTGCATGTATCTAAATTAAGTGGGACGTATTATATTGGTCTCACTTTAACTTGGAAGTTATAGGATATGTCTTTTTATACTCTAAGTTGGGACAATGATCTGCTTTCAGTTATTTTCTTCTCTTCCCCTTCTTTTGCCCTTCCAGTTAAAGACACATAGTTGAGCTTGCATTTCTAAATCCTTCAAAATTATCTGAATTTCTCCATACTTCTCGCAGCCTCCTATATCTTTCTCAAGGGAATATCTTCTTACTATCATTTTTATCCCATATGATATTGGATATCTTCCTGCCTAATTCAGTGCAAGATACACATTAGACTCATCCAGATATCTCAACACTTGTACCACCATAAAATCCTATCTTACTTAGAAATCATGATTTTAGTATGTCTGGGGAGGTGACATCTGTCATTTTTGAATGACCATAATTGATACTTACATGCAAGCATGTTTTAAACCAATATGCCTCTCAGTAGATCAATGAATCGGCATGTCCATTGAGGCGCTATGGGCTGTGGCAGGGACGAGGAAGAAAAATGGTTGACTACCCTCGGTTATTAATCCTGGGCCCCGGGGCTGGCCAGAGAGGTTCCCTGCATAGGGTAAGCATTTTTATAGGAATTCCTTTATTGTCTGTTTTTTATCTACACACTCTTGCCCAGTGCTTTCCTTTTCACATTTAGGGCAAATTCCTGTTCCTCTCTTGTTAACATCAGTAGCCTTTTTACAATTCTTCTTTATATGTCCCGTTTGACCACATCCAAAACATTTTAGGTTAGATGGTTTGTAAAGCATGCCAGGTAGTGAGCATAGTTTCAGCAAACAACTACATACGCCGGGATTTGGATGTAATGTCTTTACACGCCCTTAAATATGTAGTTACATCCCCAGATTCTTCAATAGGCAATAGGGCTCATCTACAGTCCTCATTAGCATTCTCATAAGCCAACATGTGCAGTAGTTCTTGCAGTGCAGCCTCTCCCACAACAGTATGTTCCAAGGTCAGTGTCAATCGTGATAAAAATTCAACATAGGGTTTATTAGGTTTTTGAATTACTTTAGTCCAGGAGCCATAAAGCTCTCCTACCAGCCGAATCCTCCCCCATGCCTCAATACCCATGTCTCGTAACTGCTCATGGATCTCTTCAGGAGAGTTCACTTGCATATGAGCATCTGCATATTGTTCTGTCCCACTCAACATGGGACAGGTTATGACCTGCAGGCGTGGATTATTGCTCTGTGCATTTTGTCTAGTCCTTTCTGTATATAACTCAGTAAACCACATTTGCCATTGTAGGTATTCAGGTTCCTTAAGCAAGGCTCTACAAAGCATCTTCCAATCCTCGGAAGCAAAATTATTATAATGTCGCTGAAGCCCATTAAGCAATTCCTTAACATAATGAGACTGAGGACCATACGTCACTGCCTTCTTAAGCTTACCAAAATCATCGACAGCAACACCCTCATATCAGGCTGGTTGAGCTATACCATTCATAGGAGGTGGTCAAATTACAGGATAAGAAAAAATAGGCATTTCATCATCAAACTCACTGTCTGAGCCTTCTGTTTTGTGAGGGAGTGACACCGTAAAAATTGCTTCGGCAAGCAGAGGAGCCCAAGGCTGTTTTACTTTCACTTTCTCAGATTCTCCTTTCATTCTGCTAATTTCTAACTCCATATGTTGTAATCTTGATTAAATCAATTCCATTTGCTCAGACATTCTGTTTACACTTTCAATTTGTTCCTTTTCAGCTTGCTTTACCTCTTGTTTTTACTCCGTTAATTGTGATGCAGCCTTATCTATTGTGTCCTTAAACTCACAGTCCAATAGTAAATCTACAATAGAAGGCGTGGCCTCTTTCTTTAAGTCCACTATTAATCTTTTCTCATTTAAATTTTAAAAAGGGGATGTAAAATAGCCCAAATGGACCAAAATCTATCAGGAATCCATTCCCTTTCTCGACCAGCTCTTTCTACATTATACTTTACTCATTTCCAGTTATCAACATCTAACGTCCTTTTGTCGGGGAACCAAGGATTCCATTCCCTAACTACATTAATACACATTTCTATGTCAAAAGAAGAAATGTTTAGACCATAAGCAGCATGTAAATATTTTAGCATATGTAAGTACAGAGTAGACTTAACTTGTCCCATCACCCTGTAATTAAAAGTACTTACCTGAATATCCCTTCCTGTATTCATCACTGCAGGGTCCCTGTTTGGGTGCCAGTTGTCAAAGTCTCAGGCATTGGGGTCCCTGGGTAAGGGTCGCAAAATCACCAGGACACCTGGGTTGCAGAGTGCAAATAACAATTGCCACTGCATGCTGTGTTTTATTGCTAGTGGGTATTTAAAGACAGCAAGTATTATCTTTGCCAAGATTTAGTCGGGAGAAATTCACACAAAGAATTTCAACAGATACAATTTTGCTTAAACTATGAGATAAGTCTTTGTACATTTTTATCTAAACTATTTTAGAGCAAGCTCCAACCACTTCCCCGTACTCAGGAAAATGCTGGACTAGCTGTACGTCTATGCTTAAGTAAGCAGAAGAGCTACTTCCTCAGCTCCCAGGAGTCTGACAAGAGCTTTGAGATAGGGAGAGAGAACACGTTCCCTCTATAGCCCGGCATGCCAAGAACTTTCCACATACACAAACACAGTCCTCAGATAATCCTGAAGCCGGAGCCTGCATCATTCTGCCCCTTCAACACAGACCCTGAGGCTTCACACAGATTGTCTCACCAAATCTTCTATTACTTTAAGCAAAAACAGAGCAAAGCAAAGCAAACAAAATAGACTTTATGGTTAATTAAGCTGCTATTAAAGATTCCAGGCACAATTATACTGTTAAATGATGTTAGTAAATATGTTTTGTAGATACTGATCTCACATGTGTCACAAAAATATCCATGATTCATAACTAGAAACTCTGAAGTTAAAGTATATTAATGAGGTGTGTTTCATTAGGAAGCCAATAAAGAGAACACCACACAGTATTCAGTCAGGTAAAGAAGTTCATTTACTGAACTGCTGCCCATGCCATACATGGTGGAAATGCATGTAAAAAAAAATGGGGCGACCCAACCTCGGGCAAGGATGTATCTATGTGAAGGACCAGATGAGATGTGGCAGTTCGGGGTAAAATCTGGCCACAGTGGATCTGGATGTGACTTCAAGTTCTGGGACTCACCTCTGGTCAGATGGAAAGTGGGACCAGAGGCTGACCAGGTTGTGACTTAACAGGTGTGCCTCCAGGTGTGCCAGATACTAGGCAACACATAAAGGGTTGAAACTTAGCCAAGAAGTGGGAAGGTGTTTGCATATGGTCTGCATGACCTGGGGCAGACCTAACACCAAACACAGGTAGTACCTCTGACATATGACTCCTGACTCCAAACAATTCGTTCTCAGTCATTTTCTTTCTTTCTTTTTCTTTTTTCTTTCTTTCTTTCTTTCTTTCTTTCTTTCTTTCTTTCTTTCTTTCTTTCTTTCTTTCTTTCTTTCTTTCTTTCTTTCTTTCTTTCTTTCTTTCTTTCTTTCTTGCTTGCTTGCTTTCTTCCTTCCTTCCTTCCCTACTTCCTTCCTTCCCTTCTTTTATCCCTCCCCCTCTCTCTCTTTTGTTTTTTTGGTTGGTCGTGGGGTTTGAACTCTGGGCTTGGGCACTTTCCCTCAGCTTTTGAGCTCAAGTCGAGAGTTCTACCGCTTGAGCCACAGTGCCACTTCTGGTTTTTGAGTGGTTTATTGGAGATCAGGGTTTCACAGACTTTCCTGCCCAAGCTGGCTTTGAACTGAAATCCTCAGATCTCAGCCTCCTGAGTAGCTAAGATTACAGGTGTGACCCACTGGTGCCCAGCTCTCTGTCTATCTCTCCTCTCTTTCACTCACCTTCCCTCTCTCCCCTACCTCAGTATTCTCAACTCTCAAATAATGAATACTTTCTGAGTTGAACTCACAAGCTGGGAGAGCAGCTCAATTGGCATATGTGAAATTTATTTAATGTTTTCTTATACCTCTACCACAGGCCACTGGAATCAAATAACGAACACTAAGCAGCATGGCATCTCAAGCCATGTGTAGGAGGAAAGCAAGCACTCTCACTGCATTCTGTGAGGTCCACCCTGGGAAGGTGGGGCAGACTCCTCCCTCCTCTTGCTAAATCCCAGCCCAGTTTCTGCATCAGTAGAGGTGACTGCCTCCAAGAGTCCCAGTTACTCAAGTGACACAGGTACTAGACAGAGACTTAGCCTCTTGTGGTGCTGAGATTAATGGCATGATTCAACATGATCCACTATTTTGTTGAGATTGGGACTTCTTACATTTTTGGTTAGGCTATGTTCAAATTGTGATCTATTTATTTCTGATGGCTAACCATGATTATAGATGTGAACCAGCACATCAGACCATTCAAAGTTCTTTATCCCACATGGAAGACATGAAGTTTATTTTTACCAAATGACGTACAAGTTGACAGACAGCAAAAGTAAGTCCTTAATTCTGGTCAAGATGTGTTATTAATGTGAAACAAAATTACTTAGCAAATTATCTGACTACTGTGGTTATACTTTCAAACTTAACCTACACTTTAATATCAAATCACCTATATTAGCCAATGATTCACTCATATTACCTGTAATCATTTATGTCTGTCCTATCTTCTAGAAGTAGGGAGAACTGGAGCTCATACAATTAACTAAAGAGGTAGAATTTGAGAGGATCACAGTTCTGAATCAGTCTACAAAGGAAAGTATCACCCACATCAACCTACTAGGTAGGGATATTGGAATGCAATCATGATCCCTGATTTTTGGACTGGGTGCAAAAATTGCTACTCTATGAGTAAAGTAACTTAAACAAGAAAGGATTGGTGGAGTTACTCCAGTGGTGGAATACTTGTCTGGCAAACACAACATCAAAACTCCAATCAACTTCCTAAAGTTAAAATAAGAAAAGAAAAGAAAGTACAACTCATACTGAGCATGTGTTCAATGTAAAGATTTACACTAAATTATTGTAGTTATAAATGCCATCATTTATTTCTAGAAGCACACACATTTTGTATTAAGACTAAATGAAAAAATAACACCATGTATATAAAACTTTGGTTAAACACAGGTCTAGTTTACAAGGGTGAACCCTTAAATTTGCATGTGCAGTGATGCTGCAGGGTTGTTAATGTTTATGTAAGTTCATCTTTTTTATTAACTTGACATGATGAAATTACCTAACCATACATAACCTAACAGTTCACTTTACAGATACTGCTGATATATATATATATATATATATATCAAATGTATGCATTTATATATTCAGTGACATGTAAATAAAAATTAAAAAAATTATAATGAATAAATTAAGTGAACGGATAACTTTCCTAAAGTATTACTTTGCCTGAACCAGTTCATGTCTTAAAGTCTCCAATGCTATATCACACTTACATGGTTGCTGATCCCCTTCAGCTTTTTTATGATATTGTTTTTTCTTTGTTTTTCAGGTGAGAAGCCTGCCAATATATATACTTTCATGACATTACTTTTTTTAGAAAATGAATAGCACGTAGTGTTATCTGGCTCTGTATGTATCATCAAAATATTTTTTATAATTTCAAGTATATATTGTCTTAGATCTCACTCATTCTCTTCCAATAGTACCTATGGGAAGGAGAAAATGAAGGATTATTTTGTTACTTTGGGAGTTTCTGTTATTAATAACTGCAATAAATATGAAAATGAAATTCTGAAATTATTTAGAGAGGTAACTTGAAAGTTACCTTTCTACACACTCATGTTACTCCCTCAACTAAATCACAGAACCTAAAATAAGTAACATTTTTAGCTGGGTGCCAGTGGCTCATGCTTGTAATCCTAGCTACTCAGGAGCTGAGATCTGAAGATAGTAGTTCAAAGCTAGCCCTGGCAGGAAATCCATGACACACTTACTTCCAATTAACCACCAGAAAACCAGAAGTGGCACTGTGTCTCAAGTGGTAATGTGCTAGCCTTGATCTGAAGAGCCCAGGGACAGTGCCCAAACCCAGAATTCAAGCCCCTTGACCAAGAAAATTAAAAAGGAAAAAAGGGGGAAAAAGTAATATTTTAAAATTAATGTGCATATATACACAAAATTTGTCTCGAAATAAAAATATCACAGCCCCTGGACTGGCCAAAAAAAGAGATTAAAGTGAAATTGCCTTCAATAATCATTTAGACGATCTATTCTGAGGGCAGGCTACTGGGACTCACATCACTAAGTGAAGACGTAGAATTTGAGAGGATCAAAGTTCAGAACCAGTTTTCAAGGAAAGTAATAAGAGTCTTATACCATCCTAAAGGTTCGCATGTTGGAATGCATTTGTGATCCCCGCTACTTGGCAGACAGAGGTGAGGAACTTAGCCTGTGTTCGGCCCGCAGTAAAATGGATAACCTATGAACAAAGTAAATAAATCAAAAAAGGATTATTCTAATGGTAGAATACTTGTTCAGCAAACAAAATATCTAAATTTATACTCATTTAATAAAAGAGGGAAAAAAGGGAAGAAAGAAAGAAAGAAAGAAAGAAAGAAAGAAAGAAAGAAAGAAAGAAAGAAAAGAAAGAAAGAAAGAAAGAAAGAAAGAAAGAAAGAAAGAAAGAAAGAAAGAAAGAAAGAAAGAAAGAAAGAAAGGAAGAAAGAAAGGAAAAGAAAGAACGAAAAGAAAGAAAGGGAGGAAGAAAGAAAGGGAAAAGGAGAGGTATAAATAAAAACCTCAGCATGAGTTAGATGTTAACAATGACACTAAATCATTTTAGCTATAAATGCCATCATTTAATTCTGGGCAAGGACATTTTGTATCAATCCTGAAAAAACCATAGCATACCACATACAAAGCTTGGGTTAAATACAGGTCTGCCTTACACTGTTGGACCAATTGGAATGTATGTCTAGTGCAGTTGCAGGTTTGTTAAGGTGTGTGGGAATTTATCATCCTGATGATCTTGCAATGATGAAATTGACTAACTACACAACTACCTTGGCAGATACCTGCTGAAACCTATATTAAGTCACAGGGTAACAAACAACAATATATACAATGAAATATATTGAACAACCAGGCATTGTGACCAAAATTATTTTTACCTGATTCAGTGTATTTTTACATTCTATATCACATGTACAAGTTCCTCATTACCTTCTGTCTCATTATGTTGTCTTTCCTTGGTTTTGTTTTGTTTTCAGAACCATTGTATAAGAGAGCATTTCTTATATTTTTGTCTTCTAGTCTTCAGAAAGTCTGCAGTTAAATATGCTTAAGTTCCTTTCATTAGAAAATTTAAACCACATTGGGTAGGGTCTTCATCATGATTTTGTTATGATCCCAAATACGTTTGTATTTCTGGCATTCTACCTGTATAATCTCACTTTAATCTTTTCCAAAGAGCACTTAAGTGGAAGGAGGAAATTCAAAGTGGATTCTGGTAGAGAATTTCTGTTACTAAAAACTCTGGTACATAGTAAAGTAAGCAAGTCCAAAATTGTTCATTAGAAAGATGATTTGAAAGTCATCTTTTTACATCTTAATACTCTTTCCTCAACCAAACCAGAGGATTTAAAATAACTAATATTTTTAAGTTAATGGACACAAATGTGCATGAAAATTCTAGAAATAATAAAAATGATTACTTATGAAACCTTACTGATACTTCAAAGAATGCTTTCCAGTTAGAGGAATCATCTTCACACATTTTCACACAATGTGTATCTGCCTGGTAACAGAACCCCAAACAAGACTAAGGCATCTAATAGGTATCTAATTTTTGTTGTCTATTGGCAATACTGCTTCTTATCATATTAATTAGTATGAATTATGTGACCATTATAAAATCACATTTGTAAAAAAGTTACTAGGTGGGAACTTCAAGGATGAGGTGGTATGGGGTTTCTGGTGGAGCCCTCTCTGGTTCAAGGGAGGAGTTGGTATTGGCACAGCCTCTGTGGTAGAGCAGGGTGGGGTTTTGAGGGTGAAAGCCAGTCTGTGTAGGGCTTTGAGACAGCAGGGAGGAGACAGGAAAGACTAGGCTTGTTAGGAGCAGGGTCTCTTGTGGAGTAGGTGGGAATTTAGGATGGAGACTGGCAGGTGGATGGGTTTTCAGTGGAAGAAGGCAGGGTCACTGTGGAAGAGGCTGTTTGGGGCAGAGCTTTGAAAACGAAGAAAAAAGCTACAAAGGAGGAGGTTACTTAGAGGAGGGTTGTGGTGTAGCACTGTGAACTTTGGTGGGATATGTAGGGTGAGGTTTCCCATAAGGCAGGGAAGAGAATGAAGGCAAGAGGCTGACAAAAGGTGGGGATTCTGGTGCAGGAATGCGGCGCTATGAGGGAGAGGTTTTTCAGGGTCTGTGAGAGGGCACAGCGGTGCTAGGAAGAAGTGGGCTAGTAAGGGGCGGGATTTCTGGTGGAGAACGGTAGGCCTTTGGAAAGTGTGTTAGGATGGAGGTGGGGTTTCTGGCAGAGCAGGTTGTAGTAACAATGTATGGAGGATTTTTTCAGGACCAGAGCTTGGTGAGAGCAGGGATAGGATCCAGTGGACTAGACTAGTTAGGACAAGGTTTCTTGTGTAGCCAGTCACCACTTCGAAAAGAGGAGTAAGTTTGGGTGGGGATTTCAGTGTTGCAAGGCAGGACATTAGACTTTGGACAGGGTTTCCAGTGGGGCAAGGCAACCTTCAAAAAGGGACTATGAAAGGACAGGGATTTACAGTTGAGCCTGGTGAGACTTCCAGAGGAAAGCCAACAGATGCAGTGGTTTGCAGTGGAGCAATGTGCGTGTCGAGAGATGGGAAAGTGTGGTGGGGTTGTCTAGTGGGGGTTTTCTAGAGCAGGTCAGGGCTTGGAGCCAGGGGGTTATTTGGAGAGAAGGAGTGGAAGGTCTACAAAGGTGTAGGGTAATTATGGGCAGGGTAACTGGTTGAGTAGGATGTGGTTCTGTGGGAGGATCCAATAAGGGGAGAATTCATCTCGGGAACAATGCAGCAACCATTGAGAGAGTCGATATGAGAGGTAGAGAAGCCTGTGGTTGAGCAGGGCTGGCTTTCCAGGCAGGAGATGATCTGTGTGAGAAGCTTCTGGTCAACCAAGGTGGGCTACAAGGACAGTTATAGAGAGGTGGAGGGTTTTTGGTGTAGCATGAAGGGCTTTGTGGGAAGAGGTAGGTTCAGGGCTGGGTTTGAGACGTTAGGCCACTTAGAAGTAGACTACTTATAGATGGAGTTTCTGATGAAACAAGGAGGGGTTGAGGGAGAAGTCTGGTTGGGAGTGGGGTATGAAAGAGACAAGAGGATCTTAGAAGTAATAGAATATGGGAGCGATGGGACTATGACGGAATAGAATAGTTAGGGACGTGGTATCTGGTGGATGAAGTTAGGATTAGAGGGAGGAGCCCCATATAAGCGGGGTTCTTGATGCAGCAAGGCGGATCATAGGAGGAGATATGGATGTGGCCTGGTTTCTGGTGGTGCAGAGCAGGGATTCCAGGAAGGGCTGGAGTGGAAGAAGGCTTTCCCTGTAGCAGAGGAGGACTTTCAGGAAGGATTCTGGTTGCAGTCAGTCCTTTGAAAGTTTATAGCAGGACTACCAGGGGGTAGGTTAGTTAAGGTTGGGTTCTTTAAGGACGAGGCTGACTGGAAGTATATTTCCAGTAGATCCAGTCAAGTTTTATGTGAAGGGGAGATAGGAAAGGGACAAGACTTAGTGAAGAGTGGGGCTACAAAAAATATACAATTACTCTAATAGGAACACCATTTTCAGTCAGTGTAGAATTATATTACTTTCATGTTTGTGAGATATATTGGAGAAAGTAAGCAATTAATTCCTTTCTAGTGAAATTTTTCTTTATTCCAGTTGATTGAAAATAAAACCACAGGTCACATCAGGCTCATAGGTCGCCAGTAGACTAAGACACATGAAGCACTGGACTTGATTCCCCAGCACAACCTTTAAGGACTACACATCAAAATTTTAAAATATCTCACTTGGTCATAATGGACACTCTATTATCTTAAAATTGTGAATGAATAGAACTTTTACTCTGACCGTTTTAGAAATCCTAAAACTGAGTAAGTGATAATGTTTTAACTTTATATAATATTGGGAAGTATACTAAAATAATTAGGAAAATATAAAATTGTACACAGAATGTTTGTTGTCCAGCATCAATTTTAATCTAAAAGAATTCAAAACCAGAAAATTGCCATATAGTGAGATTGCAGCATGGTTTCTTTTCAGTCATCAATATGGTGACTTAAGGAATGTGTCTTCATCATTGGATGCATCGGTGTTAAAACATATCTAAAAATGTGAAGCACTACACAGACACTGAAGAAGCTCAGAAGGATATGTGAAATGAAGTTAGAATAAAATTAATGACTAATTGCAGTAGGAATTGATCTTCACTAGGCCCATAAATATTTTCCAAAAGAGAAGACTACATTGAAAAATAAACAAAACAGTGAAAAGGAAGCAGGAAGGCAGACCTTGAAGTAAACATTATCCAATGAACATCTATTGAAGCATGATTGCAATAATGTTTTACCTAAGTTATAGTACTGATCTATGTTCTTCCCTTATGACAAATAACAAAGCCATGAAAATGCAGTAATAATTTTCAATACATTAGACTTTACAGAAGGAATTCAATGAATGTATTTCTAGAAAGTAAAGATAAATGTCTGAGATAAAGAGTAAAGCAAATATCCCCAATTTTTAGCAGTTCGAGGTGAGAGGGGTACAAGCTGAAGCACAAGGAGAATGGACAAAAGTACAGTAATGTATACCAGTAGTTCCCAAGATGCAATGATGAATGTAACAGGGGAGAAAATCGACATGACCATCACACGACTTAGCACTGGAGAGTAGAGAGAACAGTGAAAATCCATGGAGAATTACAAAGGATGCCTTTGCATATTTGGCAGAAGTGTGCATTGCATGGCATTAAGGTTTAAAATATGTGTAGGTATTATAGGAAACTATTTGTGCCCATATGGTGCCTCAAGAAATGATAAACTTATGATTTACAGGACATTGAATAATTATAAAGGTCTTGCTTCAGTATTGCAGAGTTAAACCTTGATAAATTCTGTTTTTAAACACCTAACTCCCTATAAAACCAAGACAAGAAGATTCAAATTATATATAAGTGAATTGACTGCAACAATAGAGTTCAAAAAATCAAATCACATAATGTGGATGCAAAAGGATTACATTATTAAGGTAATCTTTAAACAACACACATTTTATGTGAATAGTCCTGATTATAAATGATTTGTTTTCCATACAGATTTTGGATACAAAAAAGCAACAAAAACAAAACAAAGCAAATGACACTTCGCAATAGAGCTAGATGCCAGTATCTCATCTCATGAGGCTGAGATTGGGGTTCACAGATGGCTGGGGTAGCAATCCACGTGACATTTATGTTCAATTGTTCAATCAAACACAGAGTGAAACCTTGGTTAAAATAATACAGATTCAGTCAGTCATGAGTGAAAAAAAACAAGCAAGATTTTGAGGCTCTGAGTCCAGTTTCATTACTGCACACACACACACACACACACACACACACACATACACACACACACACACACACAGAATGGGAGAGGAGGATGGAGAGAAAAAAGCAAATATGAAGAATGTAAAAAATGAACCTATCTGCCAGGACTATACTAAGCATATATTAATTAATAAAAATGAGGGAAACCATAGAGCCTATGTTTCTTTGAGTCTGGCTTCCTTCACATAATGATTTTTTTTCCAAGTCTTTCCATTTTCTTAAAAAAGGGGCTGTGTCATTCTTTTTGATAGAAGCATGAAATTCCATTGTGTATATATACGGTATTTTCCTGATCCATTCACCTATTGAGGGGCATGTGGATTGATTCCATATCTTAGATATGGTAATAATGCTGAAAAAATATATTTGTGCTGGTAGTTTTAGTGTTTTATTTTTTGGAGTCCGGTCGTGGGGCATGAACTCTGGGCATGGGCGTGTCCCTCAGCATGTCAGCTCAAGTTTAGTGCTGTACCACTTGAGCCACAGCGCCACTTCCGGCTTTTTTCTTTTTGCTTAAGAATTATTTTTACTTAAGAATCAAACCCAGTGCCTCTTGCATGCATAGCAAACACTACCACTGAGCCACCTTCCCAGCCCGAGAGAAGATATTTTAACTTATTTTCTACAAGTAAATTACTATTAGGCAAAGCTAATGAAAATAATTCCTTATTTACTCTTCAGAGAATGTGTATAGTACTCTTGGATATCTTGAAGGAAAAGACTTCAGACTCATTACAACTGATGCCTTGCATTGTAATTACAGGCTAAACTTTCTTCTTCATGAAACTAAAGCTTCAGTTCTTTCATATTAGAATTATAAAATCATAATACCTGCATGTTGATTTGTTTTCCTCTGCTATTTTCAATTCCATTCTTCATCCATTAGCAATCTAGAGATAATTTCGACAAATGCCCATGAGTGGGATTGCTGGCTCCAGAGCTATGTACATTTGACCATACAAAATTATGCTAATTGAAATGAACTCCAAGACATGGAAACAAGTCACTTTTATTCAGATATAAACCTTGATATCGGTAAAGTGGGGTATCTAGATCTTATTTTATTTCATTTGTCTTTGATTTATCCCTGGACTTCTCTGTCTTGATTCTGGTATCTTCCATCTGGTATATACATCATTAGTTTTGGAGAAGGAAAGGGAAATAACATAATGATGAAAGAAGTCACCCATTGCAACAATGATATTCACAGGACACTATACTGGCAATGAACTTTACAACTTTGGGGTGGGGGTAGGAGTTGGGGGTGGAAAAATTTAGGAGAACAACAATGGAGTGGGTAACAATATTCAACAAGGAATGTACCTTACTCATGTGACTGTAACCACTCTGTAGAGTACCTTTAAATAAAACAAAATTTAAAAAATTGAACCTACCCTAGGAAAAAATACCCTTTTCAAAATAACCCATCTGTGACAGTACTTGTGAGGTATTCTAGAGTCAAACTGTTATACCTGGAAAGGGATATATTGGGAAGCCATCTCAAACAGCAATCAAAAGACTGAGAGCTGTGCTCTGGAAAGGTCAAACAGTTAAGGGAAGACAGGGGTATGGGTTATTACCTCAAAAGTATTTAAGTTAGAGCTGTTGGACACTACAAGTTTAAGACTTTGGAGACAAGATGGATGTCTGTGTTATGGTTGTAATGAAAATTGCTCCCTTCTGCTCCCTAAAAATAAGGGATTCAATTATCACTATGTATATAAACAATACCTCAGTTAATAGTTGTAACCACAAGCTAGATTGATGCCTTAGTTTGTGGACATACCTGTAGCCACTCACTCGCCCACCCCTGTAGTAGAATGAATATAAAACATGTTAAGCAGGATTTGGGGTTCTGGAACCTGGCAATGAGGCTTTGGGTCCTCTGGTGTCTTCTTTCCTATCACTTCCTTTGATTTCTCAGTTCTTTGGCCAGGTATTCCGTCATCTTTGCTGTTCCATGGTTGTGGTTAATGACAGTACTGATATTTTGAACACCTCTAAACAAACTATGGAAAAACACTCCCTCAATGAAAATTCACAAATGCAAATTGGTGTGTTATAATTGTCTTCAGATCAGAAATACTCTGCAGTTTAAAGTAGAATGATGGGCTGTACATTTTCAACGCAAGAGTGATGATCACCCCCTGCAATTATTCTCAGTGGAAAATCCTTCCTATACATTTTACTGACTTAGCTTCTACTCTGTGCTTTACCATTATCAGGCAGGGTCACACTGTATTGAGTTACAATACAACAGCAACCTTAGCTGCCTTTCAAATTTACCTCCAATCTTGATACCAAGGTCAACTCCGCAACTCTAATCACATAGTTAGTGGACACCTGAACTTTCCAAACTTGGTTAAAAATTCAGCTATCATTGCTCATTGCCAGTTTAAAGATCCCACTCCAATAGATTTATTGTGTATAATCTTGTATTTCCAACACTGCCTGAGATGTTGGTTTTTGATATTGAGCTTTTAGTTTGCATATGATTTGTAGAAGTGTTAGTGATGCCAGTTGAACTGCATATATTATAATGTAAGTAATTTGATGTTTTGACATATCAATTTAATTTTGGCAATTGAGGAAGTCAATACACATCACTCACAAAAGTTTCTTTATATGTACTGGTATTGCTTTATTGTGAACTTCCTAAAAGCCAGTCATAGGAGCACTTGTCCTAATCCCATCACTTCTGTCACTGAGACGAGGCTTGAAAGGTCCAGACGACTTGGCACTTTATAGTGAGGAGGTTTCTACAATGAAGGGTGAGAGAATAGAAAACAGAGCAAATGAATCTTCCAACTGTTTTGTTACATGTTCTTTACACTTAGCCATTAAGACACCATAATAGTATTTTTATGACTTCTTACCTACTCTTTTCCTGTTCTGAGCTGATTTATTTATGGATCTCTAAGAAATCATGGAAGAATCATATAATAAATCTATAAATCATATAAGAAATTTTAAAAAATAATTTGTTAGGGATATATAAGCTAAAAGGAATAATTTCAGAAAAGTATTAAGCATATAAAATGTAATGCACACCAAAACTGTCTCTTTATTTAAAACTTCAGTAGTTGTAGTTTATTTATTCTGATAACAAAGATTATAAACTAAGTTACAATAGTATTCCAAATGGAACACAGAACTAGAAACATGAAAGGTAGCACTAAAGAATGCTACTGCTACCACTAATAGAGTAAGAATAAAATTTAGGCAAATCTCTTTCAGAGTAAAAGCCACAGGACAGCCCAACATTACTTTAATTGTTTCATAGGAAGAAAAAACCTTTTTTTGTAAAGACAAATTTTCACAGATATTAATATCTGTTGGGTATATATTTTTTAAGACTTTCAGGAAGGATGCTGTGACCATGTTGATGGAAGCTCACTTCTTTGGGACCTACTACACAATGTGCTGACCCCATTCCAAGCACTGCATCTGCATTAGGGTAATTTTAGTGCTCATGATAGTTCTTCCAGTTAAGAAATGAATTAAATATTTTATTAAAAACAGAAGTAAGCAACAAGGCCAAACAAATTTCCCAAGTACCTAATACTGATCAGCTGTAGACCCATAATTCAAATCCAGGTTTCCACCAGGCATATCTGAGGATATTCTGTAAGTTTCACATTCATTACCTTTAAAGAGCTATGGAGCAGATGAACCCACATTATCTTCCTAATTATCATTATAATGGCAATAACATTGCTACAGAATATACATATTTTTTAAATGAGAAAGGTGTGGGTAATGACATTGTATGTGATCTTTATACCAAATAATGCCTCGGCAAAAAAGTAAAGTAAGGGGCTGGGAAGATGGCTCACTGGTAGAGCGCTTGCCTTGAATGCATGAGGTGCTGGGTTCAATTCCTTAGCACCACATAAGCAAAAAGAAAAAAGTTGGAAGTGGCGCTGTGGCTCAAGTGGTAGAGCACTAGCCTTGAGCTGAAGAGCTGACGGACAGCACCCATGCCCAGAGTTCAGGACCCACGACTGGACCCCCACCCCCAAAAAAAAAGAAAATGAAAAGAACCTAGTCCCCATATTTATGTCATAGTACTAGCACTCTGTACGTATATATATATATATATATATATATATATATATATATATATATATATATATATGGTTCCTAAAATATACAGTGAGTTAATTTGTCGAAACCTGGTCATAGATTAAATATGAGGTGTGCAAAAGTATGTAAGTCTGAAATGACTCCAAGGTATTATGACAAGAGAGCTGGAAGAGTTATCACTTAATCAAATAGTAATGAGGGATTGGTTTGTAGATAGAGTTCAAATCTCACTTTGGGATCTTTTGAGTTTGCTAATATCAGCAGCTAGGAGTTGTCAGTAGACAGGATGCTATTAAGGACATGAATTAAAGAAAACAGAGATGGAGAAAAATACAGAAATGGTTACTGTACTCAGCGGTAACAACCGTGAGAAGGAATATTACAGAACTAAGCCCTGGGATACACAAATATGTAAAACACGACCAATGAAGAAAAACAGTAATAAATATGTAATGCAGACTTATATGGGTAGGTATTTTTCAAGTTTAAGGGCTATGAAGTCATTGTGTGATGACCTAAAATTTAAGAAATTGGTAAGGTCAACTACCCCTTGGGCCAACCATAGCTGATAGTTTAATTAAAACGAGGCCACAATAGTGTGTCTTGATTTACCAAAGTGAAAATAGGGCTATATTTGTAAAGCCACTTTTTGAACATGTGGTTGGAGTGGCAATTACTGCAGTTTGTTCAAGTGTCAGTAGAAAACTACACGTTTAGCACAATGATAGAAATCTTTCAGCGTTCTGGTAGATTTTCCCTCTGTCTTCAATTTCCCTTTTTTTCTGAGAGCTAAAATATCATTACTGGAAGCCTGTTCAAATTGTGCCTTTGGCACGTTAACAAATAGTCAGTCTATCACATGCCCAAATAAAAGAGAATGGGAACAGGTCTACATTGAGCACTCGCAGTAGATGGGTCTCTGGACTTTCTCAGGAAGAGCCTTCTGCCATTGTGGGATGGATAGGGCTGGATAATATGCAAAATAGACACCACAGATAGAAAGTATTCTGCTAAGTTGACAATTGAGATATCAGATGTTTTATCTGCATTGTATTGATTTTTATGAATCAGTTAATCAGATTCTTCATACCATATGATGTTACTAGACTAAAAATGCATGCTTATTGCACTTCCTTTGTATAACATATAGTATGTTTTGAAATGTGGTATAAAACATTCGTCTTTTCATTTATTTATTTTTAATATGGATTACTCTAGTTCTCACGAGTAGTGAAATGCCCTGGAACTTCGTAATTTTATGTCATATATAATTTAATTTTTTATTTTTATTTATTGTCTATTGCAGCACCCAGCTTTATAATAAATATGTAATCTATTCAATTTTGAAAAGTACTGCTGTACCTCCCACTTATTTGTGGCATTTCTGAAATCCAAGTTCTTCTGTGTGTCAGGGTGGATACTTTTACCTGTAAGAGTTTTGTTATTGAATACATAACATCTGGCTACTTAGGGAACAAAGGATGTGAAGCTACAGTATCCCGATAAAGAACTTCCAAGACAATTCAAGGGCAACTCATGTACTCTCTGTGTAGGTGAATAGGAGCATAGAAAAGAAATTCTTATACATGAAAGTGACTTGGATTGTGTGCACATAGGTGTTCACTTATTTATCTGTTGATATAGTTTTACATATTCACTATTATTAAACGATATTTCATATATGATATATATCATATATATATGATCACAGTTTCCAAATCCAGAGAACCACATTAATGGGCATCGCTTTCTTATGTTGCTCTTTGGGTAATAAGAATGAAACCTGGTATTGTCTTGTGGTAGAAACATCTCAGAGATTCAAACATTTTTCTTTCAATATGTTGCTTGTTCCTAACTCTAAAATTAGGAAGTCTGTTAATATATAATGCATTTTATAATATACTTGATATATTATATATTGTATAATATATTCTACGTTATAATATATATTATATATAATAACTGACAGTATTATATATTTATAAGGAAAAATACAACAAACGTATCGATGTCCATACTTTCCTAGCCATGATTAGGTTCAGTAGAGTTATGTGCATTACATCTCAACAGGATAAGTCTGCTGAGGTTCTGATGACCTTGAGCTAGATAAGGGGAATTTCTATAAAAGGAGCCTCTCTTCAATTATGACAAAAAAGATTGGAAGTTTTTCTTTGATTTTATTTTTTTGTTTTTATTTAGGCCAGACAAGGGGCCTGAACTCTGGGCCTAGGCACTGTCACTCACCTCTTCAATTCAAGGCTAGTGCTCTACCACTCGAGCCATAGCAGCACTTCTGGCTTTTTCTGCTTATGTGGTGCTGAAGAATCGAACCCAAGGCCTCATGCATGCAAGGCAAGCACTCTAACACTGAACCACATTCCCAGTCCAAGTTTGGAAGTTTTTGAGAAGAGGTATTTGGCATTTGCTTTGCATCCTTGATTGGTAAAGAATAGATATGATTTTGCTCCAAATTTTGTCTCTTTTTACGTTCCCTAAACAGTTACACATGATCAACATTCCATCACATATATTTAAGTCTTTCTTTTATTTCTTTTATCATTATTGTTTCTTGTTGTTGTTTTGCTGATCCTAAAGCTTGCACTCAGGGCCTAGGCATTGTCCCTGAGCTCAAGGCTCATGCTCTACCACGTGAACCAGAGCACCACTTCTGGCTTTTTCTGCCTGGGCTTGCTTTGAATCATAATACTCAAATCTCAGCCTCCCAGGGAGCTAGGATTACAGGTGTGAGCCACTATTGCCCAGCAAGTCCCTATCTTTTAGTTATTATTCTAAAACCCTCCTATCCAAGGTCACTCCTAAGATAGTAAATGGACCTATGCCTATAGTTCCTTCATATTGTCATCTCTTGTTATGGCTATGGTGTCTTTTCCATCCTATTCTGAACCTACTTCACTGTTCTCTTCCTAAACCATGATTCTAGATGTATTTCTAATAATTACCTAAATTTTGTGGCTATAAACCCTAAATTACTCAACTATTTCATTTAATTTTTTCAATATGATTGTTGTTCTGTACA
Organism: Dipodomys spectabilis; assembly: GCF_019054845.1. NCBI lineage: Eukaryota > Metazoa > Chordata > Mammalia > Rodentia > Heteromyidae > Dipodomys > Dipodomys spectabilis. The sequence goes on from NW_024870787.1 coordinate 4,127,437, forward strand.
AATCTGAGCTTATATTCACCTCTTGCATCTACCTCTTGGCATGAGCAGAGCCTGGGCCTATTCTACCTTAACTGCAAGATGTTAGCCAAAGAATAGCCTGCACTATTCCTGCCTAGGAGTCAGGACAAGTAGTTGAGTGCCCGAAAGAAGCAATGCATTCCTGACATGAGAAGGGGTGAGAGAGACAACAGCCTAGAGAACAAACTGGCAGTTACAACATTTAACAACTTCTCCTTTGGGGAAACTGACCTCCTGCAAAGTGGCAGTGAGATAACTTACCTAGTGAATTTTCTTATATGAAGGAAGTTGTCATGTCTCACTACACAACTCCCTTGTAGTCAAAGAGAGGGTCATTCTTTAGTTTCCTCCTTAGGCCCAGTCTGTTTATCTCCATCTCAGACTTTGCTCAAAGTCTATTCAGGTCCCTGAAGAGGAAGAAAGTGTGATCTCTTGGGTTCTGACTGGCCCTTTGGGACCTGAGGCCACTTTTAGTTTTCAACCTGTTCCTTCCGACAATGAGAAAGCTCATTCTCTAAATTGTGCCCTAGTGTCAAATCTCTTAAGAGAAAGTCAAGGAATGACAGATTCTACCTGAGGGAGTGAGTTTCTACATTTCCAAAGAGGTCAATTAATAACTGATTCGAGGCCCAGTTGGAAGTCCTTCACCAGATCCTCAAAGCTGGAGTGGATGTTAGTTCATACTCCAAGCCGTCCTCATATTTCTCCAGCTCTTTCTCATGAACCAAAGGTTACAGGAGTTTAGTTCAGAACCAAGGAGAAATGAGAGTAGCAGAAGGACCATTGGCAGGGTGAGGAATTAGAAACTTTGGGTGAAAAAAGGGGCTCAGAAAATCTAGGATCACTCACATCATTTGGGAATCACTTCATCAGATTAGGGAATAAAAGTAATAAATTACTACCAATATTGTTAACTTGACTACTCTACATTACAAGTGTTCTGTCAAAAGTTAGCTGTCTTAGCTTTATTTTGATCAGGAAAATGGAGCACATTCTTTCCTCACTAAGTTCTACTGAGTATCTTTATCCATACCCCAGGTTTTTCTTACTTTCTACTTCTCTGTTACTTTCCTTTGCTGGATTCAATCAATGACACTTGAAAGTGTTAGCATCTTCAGACATGTAATTACACTTTCTTCTAATACATTTGTTATAAAGTAAAACAAATTATGGGGAAATGTATATCTATGGTACATTTTCTTTCATGGCATATTTATTTGATTATATTAAGTATTATTTTAATAGTTTCTTTGTTAAAACTTGAGGAAAATGTTTTACTATTAGCAGTAATTAGTTGAACATTTTTTGTATTTTTCCATGTCGGTGTATTTGTTAAGCTTCTAACATCGTCTTTTCCCCCAACTGTTGCCTTCTTAAAATTGCTTTATATATGATGGTATTCTATGTGTTCATTGATATATTTAAATTTTGATCTAATATCCACATATTATAGGATATCTTCAACCTATTGTAACTGGTCTGAAAATCAATATGGACGTTCCTCATTAAAGCAAATACGCAATGCCACAAAACCCAGTGAAATTAGGATTAGTTATATATTTAAAATATTTAGCAATGATACAGTAGAAAGATTCACCTCTCATTTACCAGAACATGTTTACAGCTATGAATAGCACATTTTCTTCATTCCCTCTTTCTGGTGCATCTAGGTTGATTACACAGCTTGGTTGCTATAGAATATTGCTGCCATGAACATGGATGTTCATGTTGATTAATATTCCTTCAATATGTATCCAATTGCGGTAAAGGTCATCAACATATCTGTCTTTTTGGTATTGTGTAAACTTCCATTAAGATATCCCTATGAGTTGCACTAGTTTACAATGCCACAAAACCAAATATAGTTCCTGATTTATTTCAACCTCTCCAGCAGTTTATTTATTTGAGTGGTAATAGTTATTCTGGTGTGTAAGATAGGATCTCAGTGACTTTCCTCTTTATTTTCCTTCTTATTTTCTATGTGGATATGAATCTCAAACATTTTATTTATTTATTTATTAAACACTTACATTTGTACTTCATTCCTGATCAGTGTCTTTCTTTTTCTTTTAGTATTTGATCAACTTTTAAGATTTATAGTATTTTATTTTTTCCCATTACAAATACTCACTTTAGTTAGTAAAAAGATTTTTTTCATTACAGTGGTGCACAATTAACTAAAAACAACAGATTGTACATTTATATCACTGGATGTTTTTGTTTGTATTTACAGCCAGGAAATTGTTTCAGTAAAGATGCTGAACTTCTTTCACTGATATACTGAAAGTATAGTATCTCATATTGGCCTAAACTGATCTCAGAATTAACAGTCACAGCATGGGCCATCACAGTCTAGGCTAAGTAAAACCACTAACACAGCACAAACTGCATTTAAAGAGAGCAAAGGGTTTCATAAAAGTTAGAAGAAAGACATCACCTTCATGAAGAAAATGTTGAAGTTCATAAGCAGACCTTAGGAATCTGAATATCAAGAAGATCAAATGATAAAAGAATTTAGAAGGACAACTTCAGAACTCAAAATTGGGGAGGTGGGACAAAAAATAGATACCAAAACTCAATGCTGAAGCGCAGGAGTATTTTACCCCAAACCTCAGCTGTGTCTGACTTTCTCACACAACACACACACACACACACACACACACACACCTAGTGAGAAGTCTTTGCCAAAGTACAGGCATTCTAGACTTAGACTCCGAATACTCTGAAAGTATCCATTGTGAAGACCTTTACTGAAAGTACCCATTGTAAGTAGACTTTTACAGAAAGTTAGAACTCAGGTTCCTGGAAAAACTGTGAAATGTCACAATAATGTTCTGCCTATAACTCCCCTAGCAATAGCCATCAGCGAATGACAGAAAGTACCTAAAGGTACAGATATTATTTAAAATTTTAATTCTTTTTTACTTTTTTATTATGAAAATACTGTACAGAGGGGTTACAATTACATGGGCAAGATAATGAGTACATTTCTTATCAAGCATTGTAGCCTCCACCTTTGTTTCCCCCTCCCATCCCTTCCCATCCTAGCCCCGCTCCCCCATCGAATTCTCCTCCCCCCCTACCCCCACCAAAGTTGTAAAATTCATTTTCTCCATAAGAACTTGTACATCTCATTGTTGTAATAGGTCCACTTGCATCCCTACTTAAACGATTTGTTTTTTTCCCTTCTCCTCCACAAATTATTGCTTATTGCTTAGCCTGCACTCACTAGCCAATAAGATTGTTATAAAATTACCCAGTTAACTGAAGGGTCTGGGCTCTCAACTCTGACCCACTGCAGTGGTGACAGTTGTGAGTCCAGGCTCAAGCTTGCAATAAATGACTCTAATGTGCTCGCATGAGAATTGAATCCGTGGTGGTCTTTGGGGATCCTTATCTAAGCACAAGACTAGTGTACACAGAGAACCACAGGGGCAGCTTTATCTGGGACAATGATGCTTTTTTCCTCTTCTTTTTAGATAATCAAACATGATGTTGCAGTTGGCTCCACAGCTGCTCCACACCTGAGCAGAAGGAAAGAACGATGCCTTAGACTGCAGGGCTGCCTTGTGTACCCCTGGGTTTCTGTGTAAGAATGCAGTCCTTGGTCCCCTAGGCAGGGATAGCCAAGCTGAAATGGGGGTATGCTTTGCCTGGAGGCTGGCACCCTGTGAGCCCTGCATGCATGGTGAAGCAACCTGGAAAGCTCTGTGAGCATCTCCAGGATGGCCTCTCAGTGTCTTGGAGAAGTTGAATCCTGTGGTTGGACCTGGCAGGAGGCAGGATGAAAGCAGGAATCAAGAAGATGGGAGAGGCACAGAAACAAATGCACCTCTCCATTGAGACTCCTCGGCCATTCTAAGGAGGTTCACAACCCACACGTGGCAGCCACTGCACAGGTCCCCAGATGCCCTACTTGTCTGGGAAGCAGTGCCTGGTCCTGATCCAGAGCTGGAACTTCACCAGTGGTCCTGAGCTTGGCTGGGCTGGAGCAGAGCCTACCAGCCATGCTTCCTCTGTCCTGCTGTGTATAGCCTTCCAGCAGCTGCCCAGGTTCCAGCACCCACAACAGGCCAGCTCCTTCGGGCAAGCTGAGGCTGTGCTGACAATTCCTGGTGAGATAGAGGCCTAGCCCACGGGAGAGCTGGCCCTCACTCCAAGGGCATTGAGAATGGCATGACAACCACAGACCCAGCCTTGCTTCCCTCACTGTCCCTAGAGGTTATCTATAAGTCCCTGCCTTTGTTCTTGAATTTCTTCAGCCACTGGTTGTCTCATTTTTCATTATCTGTTTGGGTGGGACTTGAGACTTCTTCCTCTCCTCACCAAGCAAACAGTCCCTAGCAAATCCACACCAAATTGCACACCTCACAGAAACTCCCCAGAAACCAGCTGCCTTTAGGGCTGCTGCTGCATGAGCTCTTGGCCACCTGCCTCTTCCTCCCGTCACAGCTTCCTTCAGGGCGTCCCCACGACCTCTCCCCACAGCCCTCAGCCCCAACCAAAGCTTGGCCTCCCCTGTGACCTCCTCCCTCTCCACACAGCCCCCATCCCCAATCCCAGCAGGGCCAGTGATCTAGGGAAAAGAACTGTGGGCCTGGTGCAGCAGAATCAAAGGTGTCACAATGTGCAGCCTGTTGAGAATTGGAGGCAGCATAGGTCTCTGATCACTGTCATTCACTTCACTTACACATGTATTATTTGTATTAATTTGGTATTTAGTATTGGATGTCATAACTTCTTATTAAGCCTCTGCAGAATAGCTGGTAGAAATATAGTCTCAAATTCGTATTGTCTCTTGTTTAATTCTTTCGAGATTCAGAGAAGTTTTAAGTAGCTATAACCATCATAAATTCTCATTTACATAATAGAATGTTATTCAGAAAATATTTGCTTATGCATCTGTCTTCAATTGTTTACAAAACTAGAAACTTTTAAAGTTTCAAATATTAGAGGAAGATCTTTGATTCGTGTTGAATGGATGTGAGTAGGTTGAACTGTTGCATACATTCGTGTGTGTGTGTTTGTGTGTGTGTGTGTGTGTGTGTGTGTGTGTGTGTAGGGGGGGTTATATGTATCATTGAAATCAAGGACAAGGAACTTTTTTCCTTTTTCTGAGATATGCATTATGGTGTTTCTTTGTTGGTGGTAGGCTCTGATTTCTTGCTTTTGCCTGATGTGCACATTCCAGCTCAATTTTTCAATTAAACCTCCTTATTTAATATTGAGTATATAGTGCTCTGATATTGCTTTGTCTATAGTTTGTCATCTAGGATCTCTTTTTCCTCTTTAACTATTAACATTCAATATACATTTTACCTCCTGACTGATTTTCCCTTTTAATTTGCATCTTGAAATAAGTATTATAAGACTGTTGATCTCTGTATTCATGAAGAAAAACCATTTTGAATTTTCTGTTTAATGTAATAACACCTGAACCCATTTGTTAGCAACAAGATCTTAAAATTTCTTATGTAGTTTTAGTTTAAAATACCCCCTTCCATGTTTTTAGTATGGGGAGACAAACACTTCCTAGTAGCAATAATGACAGTTTTATTCATTAAAATATCACATAATTCATAATTTTAAATATATCTAGTGGCGAATGAATACATTTGCTCAATAGATTTGCTTGATAGACCCGTGCACAAACATACCACTCATAGGGGCTGAGAAGGTGGATGAGTTGTAGACAGCTTACCCAGAATGTACGAGACCCTAGGTTTGATTCCTCAGCACCACCTAAGCAGAAAAAGGTAGAAGTGGTACTGTGGCTCAAGTGGTAGAGCACTAGTCTTGAGCTGAAGTGCTGAGGGATGGCAACCATTCCCAGAGTTCACCACCACCGACAAATTAAATCAATAAATAAAACTCATAGTCAAATACATTAATTTCAAAGGTTAATTACCATTTTAGTTAGGGGCAGGGTGCCAAGATATAGCAGATCTTTGTCACAAAGCTTTAAGGAGGACTCAACACCTGACAAGTACTAAAAACAAAAAGTAAAAATTTTGCTCTGACAACAACATATAGAATCGCCACTCAAAGAGAAAAATGTACTAAGAATCAAATACTTTTTATAACATTTCTTAAGAGATTCTGGCTCTACATTAATTATCATATAATGTGACCTTCAAAAACTCCAGATAGGCCTGAGTCTTAATGGCCTCTACAAAAATTGGAAGAGAGAATCATCAACCTGGATTTTTTAAGTTGTTTTTGTTAAGGTAGTGTACATACAGATCAACATTTTATAAGTCGCTAATGAGTTTACCTCTTGTTTGACAATCTCCTCACTTTGCTCTCTCTCTGATTTTCCCTCCTGTCCCTGTCCACAAGAGGTATAGCTCATTGTGAATATAATATCTTCAGAGTACAACTGCTGCATTTGTTTCCCTGTTCTCCTTGAATTTCTGTGTCTCCTTCAATGTCCATAAAAGGATAAACAAGAAAAGAAAAATCTCTCTTGTTTCGAACTCCTGGAATTCATTTCAATATAAATACCAGTAGTTTTATGAGAGTTTCAGACTATATCCACAGATCTTGGATACTTACATTTCCGCACCCAGTCATAACTCCCACTGGATTCTAAGGTCCACAAAGTAATTCTTTTCACTTTCCACACAGGAAGAACCTGAGTGTCAGAAAGATTAAGTAACTTACTGGGCTGGAAATACTGGGCTGAGCATAGAGGTTCAGATCTGAAGATCTTAGTTTGAAACTAACTCAGGTTGACATATCCATTACATGTTTATCTCCAGTTTGAGGCCACCTGGACATCAAAGTAACCCATCCTAGGTAAAAGAGTCTGGCTATCCAGAGCCACAGACAGAAGTTGGAAGAGCATCAGCAAATGCTCTTGCCCAATTCTAGGGAGTGGCTTGGTGCCAGCTTAGTAAGATATAGCTGTACCAGGGAAGGGGAGTAAAACAGGAGTTGTTATAATAAAAGCACTGGTCTGACGCCTCAAAATATGGACCCCAGTCTGTGTGGACCAAAAAGTCTCTAGCATGAGGTTCTTTTTAAATTAACAAGCACGATTTTAGATTTTTGCAGAGTGGGATTGTGTATAGTTACAAGCAATGTCTGCTATGTCAGGTGATCCAGTCTGCTCTTTCACATGTTACCCAGTAGCCATGTTTCAACACAAATGACTTCAATGAAATTGTACAAATTATACTGTGACTTTTACCTATCATGAATCAAAATTCTGTCAAATGATTTCTGACTTCCAGATGTTTACACAACACTTCTCATGATCTTTTCTACAATTTTGTCTTTATTATCGATGTTCATACTACTTTTTTGTTGTTGTTTTGTGTATATATGCCATTGTTTGGGCTTGAACTCAATGTTGAATGGTCTCTTTTGTACTTTTTTTTCATGGCTTATAACACACTATTCTTTGAGCCACATCCTCACCTTCTGCTTCCTGCTATATAATTGGAGATAAGTTTTCACATTTTTGTCTGTTTGGACTGGTATTGAACTAAAATATTCAGGTCTTAGCCTCCTGAGTTTCTATGATTCTACACATGAACAGGTAACACCAAATTTTCCTATACTGTTATTTTAATTATGTGTAAGATGAAAGTGGAAGTATATTTGTGTTGTGTGCAATTTTCAAATACAAGTTTGAATCTACTTGATATAATGTAATTGTTATCAATTTTAAGATAAATCAATGAATATTACACATTCCAAAGAAATATAGTCGAAAATATGCATAATTATTTTCTTTAAACAAGTAATGGAACTATGAATTTCTTTCACTTTACAATTCATGTTTTATATAACTTTAATTAGCAGATTTCCATAAGTAAAAGTAAATATATTAATTTTATACTAAAAGAAGCAAAGTGATTATAGTTAAGAATAGATATTTCATCATAGCCAGAAGACAAGTTTTTGAGCATTCTCATTATAAAGAAATGTTACATGCAGAAATTAACGGCTATGATGTAGCTTGTTCATTAAACAACATATAAACAAATGGGATTACCACTCCATATTTCATTTCAAATCCAGCCTAGGCAGGAAAGTCCCAGAGACTCTTATCTCCAATGACCCACCAGAAAACTGGCTGTGGCTGAAGTGGTAGAGCACTAGTCTTGAGCTGAAGACCTGACGGACATCGTCTAGGTCAAGATTTCAAGCTCTATGATTGACAAAAAACTAAAAAAAAAAGTTACAAATAAACAAATATTTTGGCACAAATGTTAAAATATAAAGGAGAGTTTAGCTGGGTACAGTATTCTTGGTTGATAGTTGTTTGTTTTTAGGGCATGCCATACTTCATTCCAGGCTCTTCTTGCTTTGATTGTCTCTGCTGAGAAATCTGAGGTGATTCTAATTGGTTTCCCTTTATAGGTGATTACCCTTTTCTCCTTGACAGCTTTAAAGATCTTTTCCTTGTTCTGAGTTGATCCTGTGTGGATTATAATGTGACGGTGGGATGTCCTATTCTGGTCTGGTCTAATTGGGGTTCTAAAGGCTTCTTGTATCTGAATAGGCCTATCTTTTTGCATGTTTGGGAAGTTCTCTGCTAGGATCCTGTTAAACAAATTTCCTAGACCATTAACTTCTGTTTCTAGGTGCTCCTCTACACCCATTATCCTTAGATTAGGCCTTCTGATGGTGTCTTCCAGGTGTTGGATAGATCTATCATATTTCTTGGACTTGTCTTGGATGGTTGTATGTTCTTTCTCTATAATATCTAGGCTGTCTTCAATCCCTGAGATTGGATCTTCTGCATGGTCTAACCTGCTGTCAAGACTCTCTACTTTGTTTTTTATCTCTTTTCCTTCTAATTGGTCAACTTTGATGGCCTCAAGTTCTTTGTTGAAGCTCTGTTTTAGGTCTTGTATGAATTTCTTTACTTCCTTAATTTGGTGTTCAGTGTTTGTCCTCAAATCACTTAGCTGATTGGTTATGGTTTATTTGGACTCCCATTCCTTCTGTTGGGTTCCATTCAGCATTCCCTTTGTGGTCTCCCTGACTTCCTTCAGCTCTTTGTTAATGGATTCCATGAATGCCTTTAGTGATCTTTATGTGTTCTCTACCTGGTCTCTCAATTCCTGTATTACTCTTTGATTAGCTTCCTCCCGTTCGTGGGATTCCTGCAGTTCTCTTTGAGTGGTCTCAGCCTGCTCACGCCATTCCTCCCTTTCTCTTTGAGTATTCTCAAGTTGTTCACGCAAATCCTGTATCAGTTTTTGAGTAGCTTCCTCACACTTATGATATTCCTGTATAAACTTCTGGGATGCCTCCCCTCTCTCCCTATCACGCTCATACAGGCTCCTTTGTACGTTGTCAAACTTCTCATTTATCATGTTTGCCAGCAGTGTTTGTAGAGCTATTTGGGAACTCTCCTCTGGATTATTCATTGTCCCTTCTAACCCCTGATTATCAAGATTGGGAATTGAGATACCCAAATTTGCCATTTTTCTTGTGTTTTTCCGGCTTACTCTGCCCATTTGAGATGAAGATAGCACAAGTTTGGATCAAAGACCTTGAACTCAAAGCAGACATTCTGAAAACATTACAGGATGGAATAGGAGAAACCCTAGGTCTCCTTGGCTCAGGCCGAAATTTTCTGAATAGAGACCCGGAAACACAACAAATCAAAGAAAGGTTGGACAAATGGGATTGCATAAGGTTGCAGAGCTTCTGCAGGGCAAATGACATAGCTAGCAAGATCAATAGAAAGCCCACGGATTGGGAGAAGATCTTTACTAGCCATACAACGGACAAGGGTCTCATATCTAAAATATACTTGGAACTCAAAAAATTAAACCACCCAACAACAAATCCTCAAAGAAACAACTGCCCAATAAGTAAGTGGGCGAAAGACTTAAAGAGAAGCTTCTCTGAAAAAGAAATAAGGATGGCCAATAGACACATGAAGAAATGTTCAACATCCCTAGCCATAAAAGAAATGCAAATCAAAACAACATTGAGATATCACCTCACTCCAGTTAGAACAGCAAAAATCAAGAACTCTAACAACAACAGATGCTGGAGGGGATGTGGACAGAAAGGAACCTTACTTCATTGTTGGTGGGAATGTAAACTTGTTCAACCACTTTGGAAAGCAGTATGGAGGTTCCTCAAAAGACTGAACATAGAACACCCCTATGACCCAGCAATCCCACTTTTGGGCATTTACCCTAATGTTTACAAAAAAAGACCACACTAAAGCTACCAGCACAACTCTGTTTATTGCAGCATTATTTACCATAGCTAAGATCTGGAACCAACCCAGATGTCCCTTAGTAGATGAATGGATCAAGAAAATGTGGTATATATACACAATGGAATTCTATGCCTACATCAGAAAGCATGACATTTCCCCATTTGTTAGGAAATGGAAAGGCTTGGAAAAAATTATATTAAGTGAATAAGCCAGGCCCAAAGAAACATAGGTCCCATGGTTTCCCTTATTTGCAATATCTAGTATATGTATGAGTCAAGCGGAAAAGGTCAGATAATGTGATGTTGGGAAAACGAACCCTCAAATATGTATTTTAATGTTTTTGTTTCTTTCATGCATGTGTTTCTAATGCATTATAAGATTATTTCTTTGTTGCTTTGTATGTCCCTCCCCCACAGTGTAACCCCCGCTTTCACTATATTTGATGTCAGTATAACATGTGGAGGAGATCGGGACAAACTAGTCGTTTAAGGATTCAGGTGGACCTGTTGCAACAATGAGAAGTACAAAATGTCATGTCAAAACCAGCTTTATAATGTCGGTGTAGGGGGCGAGAGGGGGGGTATGTTTGGGTGGGGGGAGGGGGGAGGCTGGGAAGGGAGGTGAATGGTTAACAAAGGAGGAGGCTGCAATGCTTGGTAAGAAATATATGCATTATCCTGCCCATGTAATTGTAACCCCTCTGTACAGTATGTTCTCAAATAAAATAAAATAAAATTTAAAAAAATAAAAAAAATTTTAAATATATATTATAAAAAAGTTTAAACCCTCACTACATATAATAGTTTATATAAATGTAGAGAATTGTTTTCTGGTTTTAGTTGTTATTGAATCAATTGTGTTAATCATACATTTCTCACTCAATTCATATTTGTGTGTTTATATACGTATATGCCATAAGTATAATTAGCTGATATGTGATAGGCAGTGCTGTTTTAGGAATCTCCCTTGGCTTTCTTTCATTTACAATTCTACCCTAAAATAAATATGCCCTCCATCCTTGTCCGAGGTTTCATCTCATTGAAGCAGAAAAGAATAAACTATAATCATTTTTTGGAACAAGTGTAACATTGTACATGCATTTCACTTAGTTTAAGAAACAAAATATTCAAGTCATCTTAACCATAGCAGTAATAACAAAATGTCTTCTGAGCTTTTCAGTCTCTTAAGAGATGAAAACCTTTAATTATACATCTATTTTTTTTTTTTTTGCCTAGCATCCTATTCCCTAGTAAAATCTTTTGTGTAACCTTTTGTTCCTGATTCGAAGACAGGAACAAAGACAATAATGAAAATAGGCAAGAAAATATTTGAAAACAATTATAAAACAATTGCAGACATTCCTATAATCACCAGTTTCAATGAGAATATACGTTAAAGTATCACACTTTTGTTATCATTTAAAGAGCAATAATTAAACTTTAATTAGCAGCTTGACTTTGAACAATCCAACATAGGCAAAATGGATTTATCTTGTTTTTCTATATAGTTGCCAGATTAATAGAGAACAACATCCAAAGGCAAGAAAACACCTAAGCAAAAGCAGTAAACGTTTGTGTATAAAATAATGTTAGTGTGAACAATAAGGAATATAAAAATCCTTTATTAAAATTTTACATATCTAGACTTGGAATTCTCGTGTTGAAGAAGAGGAAAGGTATGAAATAGTTCAAAATTGTTTGACTATCCCCTAAGATCATTCTTCTTTTTCAGCTATAGCAATGCAAGTAGCCTTGGTTATTCTTAGTTTCATTCTTGTTTATATTTAGAAGTATTATTTGTTGCTGTGTTATAAGCTGCAAACACTTGAGTATTAATACAGAGTCATTTCCTAAGAGAGGAAAGTTTCTGTGTAAACAAACCTAAAATATCAAAGACTTAGCATAGTGGAAACTATTTTCTTGCTATATCACAACCTGTAGGTATAGATTTTGTTTCCCATTGTTCCAGGGGACCCATTTTTGTTAACTTCTTTTTCACCATCAAATGATCCTATAACATCCTATAGCATCCTGGGATTGCCTTTTCTTTCCTGGATTCTCTAATTTCTGTTGGAAAGTTAGGAAAGATAGAAAATTGACTTACTGTTTCTGTTTTACCTTATGTTTTTATTACCTTCCAAACTGTAAATCAAAGTGACATAAATCATCTTTATAATATTAGAAGACAGATTTCATTTCAATATTCTTACCCTAGCCTTCTACATAACTTTGGTACTTAGTGATCCCCAAATGTGAAAATGAAGATAGGGACTTTCTTACTTAAATATTATTTAGAATTTCAAGACTTCATTAATGCAAAGACCTTAGTAGTATGTACATCATACATGTGTACAAAGCTGGTGGCAACTTTTTCTTATTCTCGGAAATGAGGATATGTGGCATCATTGTAGTTGCATCAGGAAATGGCTATAGTTGAGTTATTTTACTAAACCAAATATGCTGTAAAATATTTCTACAACTTAATTGGCTTGAATAAACCGTATTTATCATTTTACAGTTCTAAAGGACAGAAATCTAAAATAAGTCTCACTAGATGGAAATTGAGCCACCTACAGAGCTAAAATATATTTCAGATGATTCTAGTGGAAAAGGCATTTACTTCCTCTTCTGCTTTCCAGAAACTTCAGAATCTGGATTGTTGTCTTTTCCTTTTAATAATGTAGCATATTTACATCTTTCTGATGGTTCTTACCTAATGATGTCCCTCTCTAACTACAGCTGGGACTTTTGAGTATACTTTTCCCATCTGATAATTATTCAAATTTGAGTTCCTTAGGTAATGAAAGGTGATTATTTTACAAACTTATGTATAAAATGTAAATCTACATTTGATGGATTAGATTTTTCGGGACTATAGATATTTTGGGAGGTATTTTATTGCCTACCACAATGAGAGTGTAAGCATTATTTCTACTATAAACTGTTATCCTTTCATTAATTTTGAACAACGTATTTCTTCAATGAAATATAACTAGAAAAAATTTAGTTCCTGAAAGCATTTAATCCTGATTAAAACATTGTCCTGTACTAGAAATCTTAAATGTTAGAGGGCAGCTCCTGAAGCAGTTCTGGCATTATCACTTTTTGTATATTCTGCTTACAATCTTCTCTTTTCAAGAGCATTTGATTGTTATTATTTTGGAACTATGGTTAATAGTTATTTGACAGCTATTTTTAAAGAATGTACCACCAATCCTGGTTTTCTTCTAACTGTTTTATGTCTAATCTATTTCTGAAAGAAACACAGCTATTTGAATTACATGAACTGCTTATTGAAGTGTGGAGAGGAAAAGAAGAAAAAAGATGTCCCTGTGTGTATGTCATGTTGAAAATGTACCTAAAAGCTATTTATCTTAACATCATATATTTTTTCGTTTTGTTTAGATTCAGATAAAATTTAACCTCTCAACTCACACAATGTTAATGCAGTCATTTCATACCTACCAAAAGCAAACAACAAATTACTATATATTTTAAATTTTTTAATTTTAAAAATTATTATTTATTTTAAAACACTATATTCTTTAAAAATTAGCCAAAGCAAATGGTATTAAATAATTAGAGTTGTGTTCAGACTCTATTGGTGAAGCCAGAAAGGGGGAAAAATCATATTTTTCTTCTTCCTTGAGCCACTCTGATTTACTACATCTATTTCTGAAAGAATAAAATTCTGGCTTTGAAGCCTTTTGCTTGATATGCACAATGTCTCATTCTTCCTTTACTAATAGGAGAATTTGGAGAAAGGATGAGAATTCTCACTAGAAAAAGGAGAAGAGCAAAAGAGAAGTGAGAAATCTAGATATTTTGTTCTTCCTCATCTCAATCACCAGGTCTGGATAATGATTGTGGATATTAGATACAGTGCTCTAGAGTGATTAAACACATTTATAGAAAAAGTTAACCCCTCAAGTGATCACATAGAGAATGCTTATTTATTTAAAAAATGTAATAGCATCTAACAGGAAGTGTTATCTATTTGTTTAGTATTTATTTAGTATTTCTTAAAATCTGATGTACTGTAGTCAACTATCATAAAGGTATACAAGAATAGTAAGAAACTAATATCTTAATATCATATTATAATATTAGCTTAATTCTTGCTGTGTTTCAGTTTTGCCTCAATTTTACATGCTATATTCTTCCAGTATATAAGTTGAAAGAAGATTCCCTCTGGAAATATGCTATTTTTATAGCTAAGGGAAAAGAAGTTAGCTCTTAGACACAGACAATGAGATAGAAATCTTCCCCTAGAAATAGCCTTTCACCACTTCTGGTTCATTTTTGTATGCCGAAGTAAGTCACATGACCCATCTTGACATTGCAGAGTAGAGGTAAATCTCACCTACAGGAAGCTAATGCAGGACAGACTAATATGCCAAGATATTCAACATGAGACGAAGAGAAAAAAGAAGATAACTACAGTACAATCAGTCATACATGCCATCACATGTCTCTTCAGGAAGGAAACTACTATGTACCTTTGTTTCTAAAACTACTGAGATCTTCAAATCATGTATTTTATGCTTGTATATTACTGGAATTAGAGAACATCTTGCTACTGAGACAGCAGAAATTCTCAAAGAAAACTGGAATAATCATTTCAATACTGAATTTTGTTCTGCTAGGACCTGAAACCATTTTATAGACAATACTTTATACTAGTAACTTTTTTTCCAGAACTGGATTTTGTTAATATATGTGACTATCCACCAGAATAAATGTCTTCATTTATCTGCATCTTGTGCAGACAGCATATGAAGTAGTTGTGGGAATTCATCAGTAGCATTGTTAAAAATGCAAAAAGTGTGGACTGGGAGCCAATATACCTATTTTTCCAACATCACCTTCCACATCCTCTTTCTTCCTTTCTAGGAAACACACCCAATCAATAAAAAGACTTAGATTTTTGGCTCTTGAACTTGAAAGTGGAAGCAGAATGTTATGGATGTCGGAGATGACTGTTAATGGTTTTTCACATAATAATGTAAAATATTATGTAATAATGTAAAATCATAATGTCACATGCAATAGCCCTATGAGTCATGAAGTCTTAACACTGTACTTCCCTAGTGATGTGATAGGAATGTCAGTCTTACTGTGCTTAGTATTGCTGTCCACTTCCTTTTCTACCACTTAACCTAAATTATAATACATAGTAATGGAATGAAAAAAGTAATGTCATCTTAAGAAAGTCATTTAGGTCTCTGGTAATGTGGCTTCATAGTACAGTGATTGCTTATCATGCATGAAACCCTGGGTTCAATTGCTCAGTACCACATAAACAGAAAAACAAACGGTGCTATGCCTCAAGTGGTAGAGTGCTAACCTCAAGCAAAACAAAGAAAAATCTCAGGAAGAGTTCCCTGGCCCTGAGTTCAAGCCCCAGGACTGGCAAAATATTCATTTAGCTAGTAAATGCCAAATAAAGAAACAATATTTGGAATATAAAATTGCTCCTTCCAACTATGACCTAACAATAGTTCTTAATTCATATACTTTACCTATATTAGAAGACTGTGTTGAGAAAAAAAAAACATGTTTTGTTAGTAGGTCACAGCAATTAATGTCAAGAATGTGCTTAGATATCAGGTGAGGATTCATCTAAGTCTAAGTGAGATTTGGAAAACTTTTTGGTCAGTTTTGGCACCAAAAAGGCACCAGCTCAATAATAGCTGTGATAGAAGTGAAGGAATAAATCCATATGGAAGAAATAAATGATAATAATAAATAAATTATACCAAAAATTTTTCTTGGGAACCATATTTGGTTACTAAAGAACTATTTATCAAGTAGGCTTATTCCTCATTGCTTTTAGCATTGTAAATCCCTTAGGCTAGTTCTTAATCTCTGTGAGATAAGTTTATCTCATTCTATGTTGTTCTTTCATATCTCCTTTGCTTTCAAAAAGTTTGTCTTTCACTATTTCTCTACTAAAAATTATTTATACTAAGTCAACCAATGCAGACCTCAGAGCATGCTAAAGTACGAGTCCAAAAGCTCATGAGTCATTAATGTAACAACATGGAAAAGAATGACATATTTATTGCTACCTCATATTTTCTGAAAAGCTGCAATGTCATCATTTGATTCAAATTTCCATTATTTGTCTACAGTGTCATTAAGTGCACATAAATGCAAATATGAGCCGGGTGCTGGTGGCTCACGCCTGTCATCCTAGCTACTCATTAGGTTGAGACCAGAGGATTGTGGTGCAAAGCTAGGCTGGTCAGGAAAGTCCATGAGACACTGATCTTCAATTAGCTACCAGGAACCCGGAAGTGGTGCTGTAACTAAAGTGGCAGAGCACCCAATTTGATCTGAAGAGCTGAGGGACAGTGCCCAGGATCAGAGTTCAAGCCCCACGACCAACAAAAATGTGAAGTATACTTTACGTATCCCCAAAAGGAACTACGAAGTGAATAGTAATCTTCCCAAGCAGAAAAAATTTTCCAATATGACTCAGTGCACCTACTTTTGCTGAGTTATTTAAGTTATGGCTTCTTTGCTGCACATATTCTCTTCTTTTAAAAATTGTCAAATATTACCTTTATAATAAACTTCATCCAATATTTCTTGGTTCAAATGAGAAGTTTATACAGTTGATGTGGATTGACTTTCTTACTGTCTTAGTTCAAAGCCAACTCAGGAAGGAGAGTCTTTCAAACTCTTATCTGTAATTAAACACCAAAAAGCCAGAAGTGGAGTTTTGGCTGAAGCAGTACTTTGGGGTCAGTTGGGTAGGAAAGACAACTGTTCATTTGATGAACAAATGTTTACTCTTGAGGAATTATTATAGATACTTCATAATTTTACCTTCTACCAGACTGTGGCTATTTTTTCTGTTGAATTTAAATATGTAACGCCCCATTGAAAACTGCACCTATTGCAGAATTAAATAAAATGCAAACAGGTACTGTTTTGAATGACTCTAGTACGGCAAGTTCAGAATTTGAAAATGAGTAGTTAGTAGTCACAGGAATGTTGAAGAACACATATACTCTCTTCTCTTAACAAGTATTCAGTTTTAAAAGTTAGGAGTTTCAACAGAATTGAACTGTTTTTGTTTTAGCATGAGACAATACTAAAATAATTTATTTTCAAAATAATGGCAAGTATATTCTGAAAAAATTGTATAGTTTGATAATATTCAAGTTGATGACCCTCTGATTAAAAAAGGGGTAATTAATTCAAATTAGCAGCCAAAATGTTCATTTTTTAAAAGGTCATACACTTAGTATATTTATTATACCAATACAGTGAAATTATATTTTATGCAGCTCATTTTTAATTTAATTTTATTGTCAAGGTGATACGTAGAAGGTGTTGCAGTAATTGTAAGGTAGTAAATACATAACATGTTGAACTTTTTACCCGCTCCCTCATTTTTCTCACATTTTTCCTTCACTCCAATACTCCTCACAAGTTGTAATGTAAATTTCCAACATGTTGTCTTGTGAGTATTGCTATTGCTTTGGTTTGCCCTTTGCTCTTTGTCTCGCCATTTCATTGTTCCTCTTCCCTTGCTAAATTAAGATAAATGTATATACAATACACAGGTTACTGAAATCAAATATAACAGGAGATAAACCAAAGGGAAAACACAAAAGAAAAAAGAAATCCTATAGTACATTAAAAACAACAACCACAAAGAAAAAATCTGTTTCCATATACAGGAGTTCATTTTGCTCATCATCATCTTATAACGTCATACATACATAGTTATTGAGCAATTCTGCTCAACTGCTAGGACTATTCTACACATTTCCAACTTATTGCAAATGAGGAAACCATGGAATCTGTTTTTTTGTGTCTTGTTTATTTTACTTAGTTTGATTTTTCCAAGACTTTCCATTTCCGTATGAATTGGAAGCATAAAATTCCACCGTGCATACATAAACTACATTCTGTCAATTCGTTCATCTACTGAGTGGCATATTGGTTTAAAACATGACTGCTTGTAAGTATCACTTAGGGTCATTCAAAAATGAGAGATGCCAATTCCCAAGACATTCTAAAAGCATGATTTCTAAGTAAGAAAGGATTTTATGGTGGTACGAGTGTGAGATATCTGGATGACTCTAATGTATATCTCACACTGAATTAGGCAGGAAGATATCCAATATCATAGAAGATAAAAGTGGTAGTGGCAAAAATATTTCCCTTGAGAAAGATATAGGAGGCTGCCAGAAGTATGAAGTAGATCAGATAATTTTGAAGAATTTAGAAATGCAAGGTCAAGTATGTCTCCTTAAATAATAATTGTGTAAGTGGAAGGGCAAAAGAAGAGGAAGAGAAAAATATAACTGACAACAAATCATTGTCCCAATAGAATATAAAAAGACATAATCTATAACTTTCAAGTTAAAGAGAGACAAATAGAATACATCCCACTTAATTTAGGTACATGCAAAATATTTACTTGCCTTTTACCTACTTTAATGCTCCAAAATAAATGAAGACTTATAAGAAAAGTTATGTGATTGACATTGCTTCAACCTGAACACTAACTGTAATGAGCCCTCTTTTCCTCACTTTGCTCTTGGAAAATAGTCCCTCAGTTGATGATGTTGTGGTTGATTGGAGTCAGAGTTAGGGGCTTCTACTTAGACAATTATCCCAGAATAGTTTAAAGCAGTTTTTCCCCCAAGATATCCAAGTATATTGTCTGAAGCTGTACTTTGAACACATCCTCACACCTGAGCACATTATTTGAAATTATCCTGCAGCATTTCTTGGCACATTCTACATTGTGCCTTTGTCTTTTTTGCACATTCCTTTTGAGTTCATAGTTGCTATACTTCCATTTTATCTGTAAAAACTGCTAAGAAAATTGTTCAACTACCACTTCGTCTTTGCACACGCCCAGTCTATGTATGAAGGTACATTGTGCATGTTAAGCAACATGGTAGTACTCACTCTCTGAGGAGAAAAGTTCCACGATATGACCCTATGCCCATATTACAGTGTGTAGAATTTAAAGCATTTTGAGACAAACAGTGATATTAGAATGGAAAGGCTCCTTAGGGATGTTTCCTTGGAGCTCATTAGTTTTCCCAGGAGAAATATAAATATCCACAAAATTTGGAGCTAAATTCTAAGTATCTGAATTAACACTAGATCCTAGATGTTGGGTTAATACAAGTCACCATTGTATTATTGTTACATCAGAATCCTTCACTACTTGACAATATGTATGGGAAAAGAAAGAAACGTATTAAAGCACAATATATTATCTTTTTAAGCATTTAACCCTAGTGGTGAGGGTAATGTATGAACTCTTCCATTCAATAAAAGCTTGAAGTTTATAAGAGCACTTCCCACATATAAGAATTTGTGGCAGGTTGATTGACAGGGTTATTTTAGCATGGAGATATCCCTAACAAGAACTAGACTTAAAAAGAGTATATGGCAGTTAGGATGTGTCAATGACTATTGAGGCATTTTCTTTTTTTTTTTTTTTTATTGTGAAAATATTGTACTGAGGGGTTACAATTACATGGGCAAGATAATGAACACATTTCTTATCAAGCATTGTAGCATCCCCATTTCTTTCCCCTTCCCATCCCTTCCCATCCTCCCCGTCCCCCCTATGAATCCTCCCCTCTCCCCCCACCAAAGATGTAAAGTTCGTTTTCGACATAACAACTTGTACTTCTCATTGTTGCAATGGATCCACCTGTATCCCTATTTAAACGACTTGTTTTTCCCCTTCCCCTCCACAAATTATACCGACATCAAATAGAGTGAAAACACGGGTTATACTGTAGGGGAGGGACATACAAAGCAACAAAGAAATAATCTAAGCATTTATAAGGCATTTTCTATTCTAAAGAAGAATCAATTCGAGGAGTCTTCAGTCCATCCATAAAGCTGTATGTTCAATCTAATACTTGGTGTTACTTGTCCTACATTTATAATGAGTAGGTGATAAGATATCCAAACATATCTAAAGATATTAAAATAAAATCCAAAACTGATATGGATACATCAGTCACTCATTGGAACTGTAGGATAAATTAGGCTTGTCTGTGCTGTAATTCAATCTATAATCTCTTGGGTAAACAAATCTTCAAAAATATTCACAGATTACCTCTAAGTAAAGTTCATGATAGTTATATCTGTATAGTTCTTCTAAGGTTAGGATAAAAGCATTTGGTCCCAACATTTAAAATCAACAGGATCTGTTGAATTTATGGATCCAGAATTTTATGGTTTCATATTCATATCTCAAAATGTTATCAGTATGACTTTCTCCAAAACACTGTTCTTATTGAACTTATCTATGTCCTTTTAGTTTTCAAATCTAGATAATATATTTCCCACAATAGTTTCCTGAAAATTCTTTCCTTCTTTTATTTCTGTAAATCTGTGTTTATTACATTTTTTGTTTCCTTATTTACTCTTTCTTCCAATCTTGTCCACACATTTGCTCACATTGCTCACACTTTTGTCAGAACTTTCCTTTTCCTCTTTCCTTTAATAATGCCCCCAATTTTATTATTCTTTTTCAGATTAATGGTCATGGATATTTTGATGATGTCTATACAGACCTATCTTTGCATCTGTTCAACATAAATTTTAGAACTGTCAGAGAATTTTTACCTCTAAATCCATCTTTTCCACCTATAATCCTTATCATAGGAATATCACTAACACAGTTTCCATCCAGAGAGATGGAAGTACTTCAGATTTCTTCTTACCCTTCTACTCCTGCTCATTAGATAAAATGAATCATCAGGATTTTCTCAGTTTCTGTCACTAATATGATTTCTATTTACTCCTTTTTTGCTCCTAACACCAGCCTGTTTCAAATACTCATCACTGGTCACCTAGTCCTCAAACAACCATTTACAAAGTATGCTTTTTCCCCATAGTATTTTCATATTGGTCCTCTCCATCACCAAATTACTCTCCTTGTAAGCACACGGAGTGAAGTGCTCAGACATAAATTATACTATCATTATTTACTCATTATGTTGACTGTTGGCCTTACATTTCTCATCTGTAAATGGATGTAATTTACCAGAAATATTGAAGAATATATTTGTTGACTTCTAGAGCAGGAAAAAGGAACAGTGAAGAGTCCTCAGGTTTTTCAACTTAGCTTGAAAATAAGGAAAGAGTCAATTTCAGTTTGTTGGTATAAAGTGACAAATTGTTTCATGCAGAAATAAAAATAAATATTACCTCCTGGCCCTAAGGCCTGTGTGCTTTTAAGACAACCACACGTATGTAAGTGTTATTATGTAAATTGTGTCACATGTTCACAGATGTATTGAAGAACATAGTCTTAATATATCATTGGAAAACATTGGTTATTGGATAGTATCTATATGAGAATGTTATTTGAACTAATCACCCTAAGTTGAAAACTATATCTTAGTCCATCAAAATGTGGAATTAAATGATTTTATTTATTAAAAAACAATACCACCAAGCCAGGCGCTGCTGGCTCACACTGAAGTTTCCAATTTTCGGATGCCTCCTCTCAGACCACCAGGGTCCATGATCAATTCAAACAGCAAATAGTCATCTATCGCAAGCATGAGCTTGGTCCTCCGTGCACTCGGTAACCGGTGATGTTAAGAGGCACAGTTTTTATAGTTTCAAACAAACAAGTGTAAGGGATTTCCACACAAGCAAGTTCACAAGTTCAGGGAGTTTCCACACCAGCAAGTTCACAAGTTCACGGGTTTTAAGTCTTCCCTGATCGCACTTCTCTTTTTCTGCTGGAACACCTTCACAACTGTTCTCTTCCTTAAGGGTGGGCAGGGTTGGTGGCAACCAGTGGTTTCTCTGAGAACTATTTTTCTCTTTGGCAGCACAGCTTTCTTTGGGGATTACTCTGAGGGCAGCACAGCTCAGGGGGATTGATCTTAAAATGGAGTTAGCTCTTCACACACCTGTAATCCTAGATACTCAGGAGGCTGAGATCTGAGGATTGCGGTTCAAAGCCAGGCTGGGCAAGAAAGACCGCGACAATTCTATCTCCAATAAACCACCAGAAAACTGAAAGTGGCTCTGTAGCCCAAGTGGTCGAGCACTCCCCTTCAGCTGAAGGGCTGAGGGACAGCACCTATGCCCAGAGCTCAAGCCCCACGGCAAACTGAAAAAAAAAACCCAAAAACAACAAAAAAAATATACCACCATGGAAACTGAGTATACATTAGAGAGACTGCAGGAATAACATTAGGGTTTTTACTGTCTCTACCTGTTTATGTGATTGTATTTCTTGATATTGAATCTCTCCTCTTGTTATTCTTATTGTATGTAATCCAACGCCCTTTATTACTATGAATTCAATGTGTGCATCTAGCATCAAAGATGTCTGAAGTATTTTCCTTTCAATCACACTATTGACATTATCATGCTACACTCTGGTCATCATCATCTTCATTAAAAATATTATTAGCATCATATGTGCTAATTATTGAAAATTTGTTTTGTATCTATGATTTTGTTATTATTTGTCTTTTTATTAATAATTTTAATCTTACCACGGTGCATGCATCCATTTGAATAAAGAAAAAAAACTAAACCATATCTGATAGCTTGTCTATGTGCTTATAACAAATTATTGAATGGATTTTTGAAGCATTGCAAAATCTTAACCAATATGAATTAACTTCCTCTCTCCCTGTCACTACACAGAAATATTTAAGAGTATGAACAGAACTTTTTCAATTGATATACTGTAAATATAACTACAGTATCATATGCATATCTAAAATTTCCTTGAAAGTAATAAACTCTACTTTCTCTTTTAATATTCATTATCTTATTCTAGGAAACTTTTAGAAAAATAGACTATATATCTTTGAAATAAAAAGGTAAAAATAGTAGCATAAAGTCTGTCCTCAGTATATATATACACATATATATATATGTATATATATATATATATATATATATATATATATGTTATGTATAGATACATTTTTAGGGATTGTCATCAGAAACATATACATGTATCTATCTAAATTTAAGTGTAGAATGATATACATTATAGTGAAACAAACATTTTAGAACATAATTACAATTTTTTAAAATTCATCAAACCAAGTGTCGGTAACTCACACTTATAATTCGAGCTATTCTGGGTGCTGAGATCTTAGAATTGTTTCGAAATTAGCCCAGACAGAAAAGTACTTGTTAGATTCTTATCTGCAATTAATCACTAAAAACAGGAATTAGCTCTGTGCCTCAAGTTGTAGAGTGTTTTCCTTGAGCATAAAATGGCAAAGGGACAATGCCCAGGTCTTGAAAGCAACATCCACAACAACAAAATATATCACATTAATTTCACAAAAGCATCTTTTAACTGCTGTGAACATTTCTTAGAAACATGAATACATGCCCTTGGAAAATGTTAAGTCAAAAGTATAGAATATTTACATCTATGTTAAAGTCATGACTATTTAGATTAAGGTATTTAGGTAATGATTAGGATTTAAGAATAATGATAGGTAGGTAAAATATTGGGACTGGTCTTTTATTCTATTTTACTATAATAATAAAATGATATTTTTAATGATTATATAAAATTACTCTTGCTTGGTATTTGAATTATGAGAAGTGATAAAAAATTTTTAAATGATATCCAAAGCAAAGGAGTATCAATTCTTCTATAATTTCAAAATAATTAAGAAAATGATTGCAAGGCTGGTTCACTCTAAGACTATATGTGTTTCCTTGTTCTAGTTTTTATATGTTCATAGAAATTCCAAAAATTCGGAAGATGGTGGAGGAGAAGCTGGAGGCAAAACAAGTTCTTGCATAGAAAGCAGTTTTAGAGTTCCAGTGAACAGTCCTAAGCCAGAGAATCACACCAAGTGTGCCATCACAGGACGAGTTAGGCCAGAGAGGAAAAATCAAGGCAAGGAGGCAGATCTGAGCTCTTGCCAGCCACTTGGCAGCATCGGCGGCTGCGTAGGCGGCGGCGGCAGTACCACCATACCTGAAACAGAGAGAGTCAGGGACGAAAGAGCCAGACGGGGCTGGCGAGCAGATTCTACTCAACACAAGCAAGAACCGACAAGGAGCAGACATCTTCATCCTGCAGTTCGCAGACCGGAGATGACCCAGGAACCAAGACAGCGTGAGTAGAAGCCTGAAGTCCTCACTCCTTCTCAGGGAGCAGAGGAGGGAAGGCCACCCCTCCCCCCCTAGTACCGGAGATCTCCAGCTTGGATACCAATAAAGCTGGTCGGAGCGGCTAGCTCCAACTCAGTCCTTGGAATAATACTAGGGTCATTTAGCAGGTCACAAGAACTTAAAGGCATGACCTGTCAGACTCAGCTCCACCCAGGGAAAAGTCACCCAGTTCGGGTGCCAGCCGTAAGAGTGGCTTTCTTCACCGAGTAATCACAGCCAGAGGCTGCCCCTCCCTTTAGCAGCCTGGACAATCAATTGAAAATCAGTAAACAGAAACCCTGACAGTGGCTCCAGGCTTGGCTCTGTGAGTTTCTCACAAACCAGCCCCCGGGAAAACTACTGTTTGCTGAAAGGCCTCAACTCTACCCAGAACCTAGCCTCATCACAGCATCTCCAAACTTGAGGAAAAAGCCATCTCCCACTTTTGTAATACTCAAAGCACCCCCCCCCCCCCCATTGAACTAACTTGGGAGGAGGACCATAAAATCCTGGGTAAAGCAGAGCATTTTTCTGCCTGACCAAAAAACTGACTTAAGAAACCAACCAAGCCACAGGACCACAAGCAGACCAGAGACTCCAACCAGAGGCTGATTACAGACAAAAGGGAGATACAGGATTTTTCCCAACCCTCCTAAAAAAATCAAAGAACTTTTTTTTTCCTCTTCCTCTTTTTTTTTTTTTATGCCTTTTCCCCAAAAAAATTTTTCTTATCTAAAACTTTTTTTAATTTTTAATTTTTACCTTTTTTGGAAAAAATTGTTTTCTAGTAAGTTTTTTTCCACTTTATAATCTTTATTTTGGGGATACATGTGTGTGTGCGTTTTTCTTTCCTGTTTTTCCTTTTTTTAAAAAAAAATATTTCTTTTTCTTTTTTAATTAGCTCGACTGAACTTCTTATCTTTTTTTTCTTTCTTCCTTATCCTTCTCACATTTTCCTCTCTTTTTTCTTCTTTATGGGACTTAATTGTTGTTCTGCACATCCTCAGATAAACCCGTACTTGACTATTAGACCCTATCCCCCATTATGTACACACTTAATCCACAAATTTATTACTCAATTCAAAACTTCTGAGACTTAAATTCCTTTATAGCAGTACTACCTCCTTATACCTAAATAACATTTTGAGTATTTTTATTTTTAAGTTTTTCACATCTCCTTTATATCCCTCCCCTTCTCTCATTATATTCACGTTCTGTGAATAGTTCGTTGTCCAATCTGCATATTACTAATTTTTATTTTTCTATTTTTTTGGATCCCTTTTTTTCCTTTCTCTTTCTTCTTGTTGTCTCTCTCTCATCCTATCCAACCTATTTCCTGCTTTGAGACTAGGACTTAGTTAAGTTAACTCTCCCTGTACCTTCCCACATCACTCTATTCCTATTTTTTAACCACATCTCTCCCTAACCCTAATAATTTCTGGTTTACCAAATTCTTCTTTGCGGTTCGTAGCCCATTAATATATAATTGTTTGATGTTGAATAGAGGTATCTGTTGAACCAGATTGTAGCTGCAGACTATTGACTGTGCAAATTCAGACTTTGGTTGATGCTTGCCTTAAGTTAGTGTTCTAGCACAAAACTGGTGTTACTTTCATCCCAAATGGGCAGAGTAAGCCAGAAAACCACAAGAAAAATGACAAGTCCGGGTATCTCCACTCCCACTCATGATAATCAGGGGACAGAACAGATAATGAATAATCCAGAGGAGAGTTCCCAAATAGCTCAACAAACACTGCTGGCAAACATGATAAATGAAAAGATTGAAAACATACAAAGAACTCTGTATGAGCGTGATAGGGAGAGAGAAGAGGCAAACAAAAGTTCAATGCAGGAAAAGATTGAAAACCTACAAAAGACTCTGCATGAGCATGATAGGGAGAGAGAGGAGGAAAACAATAGGTCAATACAGGAAAAGACTGAAAACCTACAAAGGACTCTGTATGAGCGTGAGAGGGAGAGAGAGGAGGCAATCCAAAGGTTTATATAGAAATACCATGAGCATGAGGAAGCTACTCAAAAACTGATACATGATTTGCATGAGCAGCTTGAGAATACACAAAGAGAAAGGCAGCAATGGCATGAACAGGCTGAGAACACGCAAAGAGAACTACAAGAATGGCATGGATGGGAGGAAGCTAAGCAAAGAGTAATAAAGGAATTGAGATAGCAAGATGAGTATACACAAAGATCACTAAAGGCATTCATGGGATCCATTAACAAAGAGCTGAAGGAAGTTAGGGAGACCACAAAGGGAATGCTGAATGGAACCCAAAAGAAGGAATGGGAGTCCAAGGAAACCATAAACAATCAACTAAGTGATTTGAGAATGAACACTGAACACCAAATTAAGGAATTAAAGAAGTCCATACAAGATCTAAATCAAAGCTTTAACGAAGAATTTTAAGCAATCAAAGCTGACCAATTAGAAGGAAAAGAAATATAAAACAAAGTAGAAAGTATTGACAGCAGGTTAGACCATGCAGAAATCTTGGGGTTGAAGACAGCCTAGATATTATATAGAAAGAACATACAACCATCCAAGACAAGTCCAAGAAATATAATATATCTATCCAACACTTAGAAAACACCATCAGAAGAAGACACCATCTAAGGACAATGGGTGTAGAGGAGCACCTAGAAACAGAAGTTAATGGTCTAGGAAATTTGTTTAACAGGATCCTAGCAGAGAAATTCCCAAACATGCAAAAAGATAGGCCTATTCAGATACATGAAGCTTTTAGAACTCCAAATAGACCAGATCAGAATAGGACATCCCACGGTCACATTATAATCCACACAGGATCAACTCAGACCAAGGAAAAGATCCTTAAAGCTGTGAAAGAGAAAAGATTAATCACCTATAAAGGGAAACCAATTAGAATCACCTCAGATTTCTCAGCAGAGACAATCAAAGCCAGAAGAGCCTGGAATGATGTATGCCATACCTTAAAAAAAACAACCAAAAGCCAAGAATACTGTACCCAACACAACTCTCCTTCATAACTGAAGGCCAAATAAAAATCTTCCAAAGCAAAGAAAAATTGAAACAATACATCTCCACCAAACCAGTCCTACAAAGATTCTTTTTTTTTTTTTTTGAACATAATGTACAGAGGGGTTACATTTACATGGGCAAGATAATGAGTACATTTCCTATCATGCATTGCAGCCTCCTCCTTTGTTTACTCTTCACATCACCTTCCAGCCTCCCCACGCCCCCCAAAGCAAATCTCCCCGCCCCCCGCATCAAAGTTGTAAAGTTCGTTTTTGACATGACAACTTGTATTTCTCATAGTTGCATCGGGTCCACCTCTATCCTTAATCGACTTGTTTTTCCCCATCTCCTCCACAAATTATACCGACATCAAATATAGTGTAAGCAGGGTTTATCCTATGGGGGAGGGACATAAAGTTTGGGTGCAGTTTCTTGGCCTTTATTGTGGTCTTGTTGATTTGCTATGTGTAGGACATCTTTAAGAATTTTTTGTTGTATGTTCTTTCTCTATAATATATAGGCTATCTTCAATCTCTGAGATTCGATCTTCTGCATGGTCTAATCTGCTGTCAAGACTTTCTACTTTGTTTTTTATTTCTTTTCCTTCTAATTGGTCAACTTTGATGGCTTCTAATTCTTTGTTGAAGCTTTGTTTTAGATCTTGTATTGCATGAAGTTGAATGAAGTTGCAGAGCTTCTGCATGGCAAAGGACATACCTAGCAAGAACAATAGAAAGCCCACAGACTGGGAGAAGATCTTCACTAGCCATACAATGGACAAGGGTCTCATATCTAAAAAAATACTCAAAAAATTAAATCCCCCAACAACAAATCCTCAAAGAAACAACTGGCCAATAAATAAGTGGGCTAAAGACCTGAAGAGAAACTTCTTTGAAGAGGAAAGAAGCATGGCCAATAGACACATGAAGAAATGCTCAACCTCCCTAGCCATAAAAGAAATGCAAATCATAACATTGAGATACCACCTCACCCCAGTTAGAATGGCTATAATCAAGAACTCTAACAACAACAGATGCTAGAGGGGATGTGGACAGAAGGGAACCTTACTTCATTGTTGGTGGGAGTGTAAACTTGTTCAACCACTTTGGAAAGCAGTATGGAAGTTCCTGAAAAGACTTCACATAGACCTCCCCAAGGCCCAGCAATCCCACATTTGGGCATTTACCCAAATGTTTACAAACAAAAGCACACTAAAGTTACCAGAACAACTATGTTTATTGCAGCATTATTTACCATAGCTAAGATATGGAACCAACCCAGATGCCCCTCAGTAGATGAATGGATTAAGAAAATGTGGTATATATACCCATTGGAATTCTATGCCTCCATCAGATAGAATGACATTGCCCCATTTGTTAGGAAATGGAAAGGCTTGGAAAAAATTATATTAAGTGAAGTAAGCCAAACCCAAAGAAACATAGGTCCCATGGTTTCCCTTATTTGCAATATCTTGTATATGTGTGAGTCAAGCAGGAAAGGTCAGATAATGTGATGTTAGGAAAATGGACCCTTTGATATGTATTTAAATGTTTTTTTTTCTTTCATGCATTTGTTTCTAACTAATTTATAAGATTATTTCTTTGTAGCTTTGTATGTGCCTCCCCCACAGTATAACCCCTCCTTTCACTATATTTGATGTCGGTATAATTTGTGGAAGAGATGGGGGAAAACAAGTCATTTAAGGGTACAGGTGGACCCGATGCAACTATGAGAAGTACAAGTTGTCATGTCAAAAACGAATTTACAACTTTGGTGAGAGGGGGAATTGGGGGGGGGGGTTGGGGGAGGCTGGGAAGGGATGTGAAGGGTAAACAAAGGAGGAGGCTGCAATGCTTGATAAGAAATGTACTCATTATCTTGCCAATGTAATTTTAACCCCTCTGTAGAATATGTTCAAAAAATAAAAATTAAAATAAAAAAAATTATACACACACACAAAAAAAAGAAATTCCAAAAATTCAATGAATGTTGTCATTCAAGAACAGATTCATAGATACTAATATTGGAGCCCCTTTAATGGAATTCTTTTATTTCATTTTTTATTTTCACAAATAAATCAAGATGATTGTGTATTTTGTTTCTTTTCACTGCTTTGGCTCTTACCTTGAGAATACTTTTTTTTTTCCTAGCAAAGTAGAGAAAAGCAACTGGATTGAGCAAGTAACGTATGGCTTTCATAAAATTCAGATTCATAGAGTTGTGTCTTCTGTCATTTGCTAAAAATTTCTTCCAGGAAAGGTTATCAATTACTTATAAATAATGCGTAATTCCTAGGTATTGCAGTTATCACATACACTTTTGATTGAGTTATCTCTGTATAAACTCAAAATAACAGACAAAAAAAAAACCCTCAAAATAAACAGAAATCACATCTTTGTTTTAAACGCTGTAGTCTACACAGTTTTAACCAACACCAAAAACATCTCTTTAGGTATTCTGCATTTTGTGTGAAGAATTTTTAACAATAGTTTTTTTTTTTTTTTCTGACATATAATTCACTTGCAATATATTACCTCCTTTTATTGTATACATTTTATTGCTTTGGAAGTGAATTGTACCTTCATAGGTTTTCAAAGCCTAATTTTCACAAACTTGCATTTCTTCAAATAGAAATCTATAAATTTTAGAACAGACATTAAAATAGATATAAAATTCTGTAACAGAAATTTATCCAGCATACATCCTCTATAATGTGTCTTTTCAAAATTTGATTTTGGGGATTTTTTCCAGGGTCTCATACATACTATTCAAGTGCACTGTCAATGAACTACAATTCCCTGTCCAAACACGTTTTTTTTACTTCTCTTTAATACATTCATAGAATTGTAATGAATGGATCCTATGCAATTTTTTTGACCTCTAAGACTTGAAAACTTGCTTGCTGAAATGATTATAGTATTATATAAATCGATCATCATGCGGAGTTTATCAATTTCTCCACAAATGCATTGCTATATTTTGTATCATCTTTTTATATTAGGGTCATAGTAGTGAGTTTTATTTTTCTTTTTTCTTAGATACTAAAGAGAAACTTCTTTCAAATGCTCCTCCTATTGACTATTAATTTACACATGTTCTTTAAATAAATATCCTATTCAGGAAAAAATTTATATAGAATTAGAAGATATAAAAGTACTTAACATTCAGAATCATTGTAGCATTCACATTGTAGCATTAACAAATAAATTCCCTCTATCTGTTGGATATGCTTTCACTTCGGTTATGGTGTCCTTTTAATTATGAAAGGCTATCACTTGATATAATCCAGTATATTCTTGCTTTTCTTTAGCCACTATACTTTCCATTTAGAAACCTTTACTGATACAATGTCATGGATTTTTACGTTTATGTCTTATAGGTTTTTACATCTCACATTTAGTTTGATGATCATTTTTTATTTTAAATTTTTGTATAAGGATTGAGGTAGTACAGGCGCCTGTAGGTCACACTTGTATTCCTAGCTACTCAGGAGTCTGAGATCTGAGGATCACGGTTTAAAGCCAGCCCGGGCAGGAAAGTCCATGAGACTCTTATCTTTAATAAACCACTAGAAAGACAGAAATGCTGCGGTGGCTCAAGTGGTAGGGTGCTCGCATTGAGCTGAAGAGCACATGGACAGTGCCTAAGCCCAGAGTTCAAGCCCCATGAGTGACAAAAAAACAAACAAAACAAAACAAACAAAGAAAAGGATTGAGTTAGTAGTCTAAGATCATCCTTTAAATCTCGAGAGACAATAGTGCCAATACACCCATTTAAGATTCTATTTTTATTTCATAAAGTCATAGGATAGTTTTCAAAATCTATTGACCATAAAACTGAGAATTTATTTTTGACAAATCTGTTACATTCTTCTATGTGTCTGCTTTTGTAGTAAAACTATGTTGTCTTCACTACTGAACATGGTAATAAGATTCAAAGCTAGTATGAAGACTGAAGCTACACCATTTTACAAGATTGTTCTGACTGACCTGTATTCCTTGAATTTACATACGAGTTTATTGAGCAGGTAGACCAATATTCTACAGAGATATCTAGATGTTTGATAGTCACTTATATTTTGTACCTTGGAAAAACACAAGACCCCAGATATTATATATAGAAAAATGTATTTAGAGAGTAGTTGAAACAACTAAAATTAATTCAGGAATGAGTTAAGATTTAGATAACACTGTAGCATAACAAAGCTGAATAACAACTTGAGCTGTACAACAGAGGAGAGTAAAAGGGGAAAGAATGATGGACTACATAGGAGCTCTATGTCATTGCTATTGTGTTTCAAAAACAAAAAGAGTTCAGGGAAGAGAAGGAGAAAAATAAAGTGTCCTGAGACAAGTTTCTTTTTAATCCATCTAATAGTTTGGACTAAAAGTCAGTGAAAATGGGAAAAATTAAAATAGAAAGTAAAGCATTGTATATACCTCTTACAATGTAAAGAAATTGTAATAGGAATGTGATAAGTATTTTCCAAAGAAATAAGAGAAAGAATAGTTAAACCCTAAAGGGAAAGAGAATGAAGAGAGAAGAGAAACAAAGGAAAACCTTTATCAATAACAAACACAAGAGATTGGAAGTGGAAAGGCAGTGGAAATATTCTAAATAACAATAACATTTGCTAACGTGGATAGAATATGGATCACATGTTATCATATATAAGTTTGAAAAAGCATACTAGGAATGAAAGTTTGAAAGTCATGATTTAAAACACTATTTGGATTATAACTAGACAGTATAGCTCAGTGGTTAACCATTGGGCTAGCATGTATGAAGCAATGGTGTGACCTCCCAAGCATTATAAAGTATGCACAAAGCACACACACACACAAAAACCACATAAACACACCCACACAACACATACACACATTTGGAATATTGATATTATCATATTAAACGGAGGAAATTATCAAAAATAGTAAAAATATGTTAATATATGAAATCATAATATTTCTCGTACAATTTAAAAGTTTAGTAAAAAATAAAAGAGTCACAATATACTTGGATTTTAATAGATTAAGTAAATAGAAAATTCATAGAAGACATGAGAACCGCTGCAAATAAGTTTTAAATAAACATTTTGAAACATGTGTCCTTTTATTTTGACAAAAGATTGATGTTACTGGTGTTTAAACTCAAGATTTAGAATATGATAGAGATGTTTGAAATTCCACACCTTGGGAAGGAGGGAAGGGTGCTGGGGCATGGGCAGGCATCTCAATTTCCTTCTATATTCCAAAGTCTCCTCGAGACTCTTCCTCACAACTCAGCCATCTCTACCTTCCTCAATTGCTGGTAGTGGTATAAACTAACAGAGGGAATCCTGGTGCTACTAGGCAGCATGGAATGTGGGCGTGGCCACCATTCTTGTATCTCATTGGTCAGAAAGAACCATGAAAGAATGGAGGTGTGGCCAGAATCCTGTGATGCAACAGCATGGCTGAGTCAAGAAGATAACAGCTCCCCCAGCCCTTTTCCCAGGGAACAATGTCCAATTCAGTTGGAGACAAGAGGGTGACTTCCTTCAGCTGGATGGCTTCACAGATTGTTGTGTATGTCTGTTTGTTCCCAGTCCCGGACCTTGAACTCAGGATATGAGCACAGTCTGTGAGCTGCTTTTGATCAGCTGGCCTTCCACACTGGAGCCACAGGGATTCTGGCTTTGTTGGCACTGAAGTTGGACTTTCCTGCCTTGGGTGACTTTGATCATGATCCTCCCATCACAGCCTTGTAAGTATCAAGGAGGACTACTGAGAGCCACTGGTGTCTGCCTAATCATTGGTCTTGTTGATGTTCTTGGACAGACTGGTGAGTTCCCTATTCTCGGGTTTAAGTGGTGGGAGCTGTAGCCCACAGTTGGAATCTTGTTCCTGCCACCTCCAAATGGAAGGAGATCCTAAGAAACTTATTCCTGTCCATATGATTACCAATGGAATATGATGTATGTCATGATTGAAAGAGCAGTTCTTGAATGATTCTAGGATAAAATTATACACAATTATGTTATAGGACACTGATCGATGTTAGTTAATACTTTATGAGGCATTTAAACAATCACATTAATAAAATGGAGGTATAATGAAATACCGTAGAATTACTATACTATTACATACTATAAAGGTGCCATTTTTCAGCCAAGACTGAGATTGGAACCTGTGGTCTTGGTAACTCTGTTGCACTGTGTGGGAAAGGGGAGCTGGCCTCCTTGAAGTCAAGAAATTCATGTCTACTCCTTAGGCCTGAAAAAGATCCCCACCACTAGAAAACATCCTATTCATGTACAATTTACATATATGATTTATATTTATATACATATGTTGACTCCATATTGCATTCAGTGCAGTTATTTTATTTTTTTGTTTTATTCATGTATTGACCATTTATTTTGAATATTATGGCACATAAAACATTGATTGCATAAGATAGTGGTCTGCATATGTATTCCACTTCATACCTGACACCCAGGACTTTCACAGAAAAGAAAACATGTGTCACCATCAACTTCTTACACCACAATTCATTTTTGGGGAGTGCTGGCATCTGAACTCACAGCCTACAAGCCTACAAGGCCCAATTCATGAATGAGTGAGGGTCAGGACGCCATCCTGGGGTAAATTGAGCTGACAGGTTGTTCCCAGGACCTGAGATCAAGCCCCAGTGGTTAACAAAATAAGAGCAGATTGACATGCAGATGGAAGTATGCTAATAAATATGTTTTTACAGAGTGTCAGAGATGTCTATACATTATTCAGTTATATAGACTACATACCTACCAATTCCTGGGTATTAATCATGCGTCGATGTAATTAATGTTATTGTTTTCATTCTTTTATTTTTAATGAAAACAATCAGTGTCCTGAAATTTTTGCGTTCCTGTAAGTAATAATATTCTTTTTATGCTTCATAAATATTAAATAAAATCAATTACCCTCTTGAAATTCTGATGTCTAATTTTATAGGAGCATCATTCATGATCAACTCATTGAACCTTGACATTGATAACATTCCATTGTTCTTCCTATGGATGGGAACCATTTTCTTAGTATCTCCTGCCATTGGTTGGTGTTAGGAGGGGGATTCGAAATCAGGGCCTATGTTGCCACGTGGGCCTATGGCTTCCCAGATATTCTGCCAGCCTTCAGAATTGCAAAGTGAAGTACCCTTTTCAACAGTGTCATTCAGACCCATGAGGGTCACCGAGCAAAGGAAGAAAACATAAAAAGGCCACATTTTTTCTGTGCATGGCTTTCCCTACAAGACCTGGGGATCTAGGATCCCAGAAGCAGCTGTAGATCTAGTGGCTGCAACCCGGCTTTATGTGATCGAAGCTGAGGCAGAGTTGCCACAACCTGACTTCAAGTCCCCTACTGAGAAAAGTAAAATAAAAAATTTAGCTCCCTGGCTTGCAATTCACACAGTTTATGGTTACAGTCTTTGGATTTGAACTCAGGATCTGGGTAAATCTACAGCAATGTGGATGAAGGGGAAGATCACTGTAATTGAAGATAAGAAAGTCAGGCCTGTTCACTAGTCCTGAATTCAAGTCCCAGCCCTGGAAACATACTATTTATATACATTGTAAAGATAGGATTTGTACTTACCCATAGATCTTAGGTCCATACATATTTGGTGTGGTTGTTCCTTGAAATTTTGTTTTATTCATTTATTTACCATTAATTGTACTATGATGAAACCTATTCCGTTTATTACATTGATGACATCCTATCACAGAAAATCTAGATTTGTAGACATGTTCTCCACCATGCCAGTATTCTCAGGATCACCCAGGATATTCAGAGAAAATGAAAACAAGTTTCACACATGGCTTCTTACTCTACAACCCACTTGTTGGTAGTGCTGGGATCTGAACTCATTGCCTAGAAGGACCAATTGGCCAATAAGTCAAGGTGAACATGCCAACCTGTGAGCAAGGATCTAGGCCATTCCCTAGATCCCCAGGGTGGTCCACTATAGTCATAAATTCATAATTTAAACATACAATCTATATTGACATACATGTGTCAACAGCATCTGGTGTTTAGTGAACTTCTCCTTATTTTGTCTCTATTTCATGGAGGTATTGTGTATTTTACTAAATATGGTGACAGGTATAACGTTGCTGACATGGATGACAACCTGTTCCTATGGTTATAGGGTTGCCTATGAATTCCCCTTCTTGGTTGAGACTCAGGACTTTCACAGGAGAAGAAAACGTGTGCAACCTTGGTTTTCTCACATCAGAATGAATCTTTTGGCAGTGCTGGAATTTGAACTCAAGGCCTATTAGGCCCAATTGGTGAATTGGTCATGTTAAGCACAGCAGCCTGCGAGGCTCTAAGGAGCCAGGCCATTCCTGGGACCTGAGATTGAGCCCTGGTGGGGGGGGGTGCAAAATAGTCATAAATTCATAATTAAACAAAGGATCTATATTTCCAAACATGGGTGGGCTGCATCTTGCGTTTGGTATAGTCATTCTCTTTATTTTGTGTCTTATTCATTGATGTATTTTGTATTTTCTTGAGTATAGGTTGACAGATGTAACTGTGGTGAACTGGATGACAACCTATTCCCATGAGTATAGAGTTGCCTATATATTCTTCATCCTGGCTGAGACCCAGAATTTGTATAGCACAGGAAAAAAGATGCAACGACTGGCTTCTCATATCAGGGTGAATTTTTGGCAGTGCTGGGATTCGAACTCGGGGCCTATGAGGTCCAACTGCCAAATCGGTCCAAGTGATCACACCAGACTGTGAGCCACTAAGGAGATGGGCTCTTCCCAGGAACAGAGATTGAGCCACAGGGAGGCCAAAATAATGCTCAATGCATCAATGAAACATGGGATGTATATTCACATCCGTGTATGGACTGCATCGTGCATTGAGTGTACTTATTGTGTTTATTTTGTATGCTATTCATGGATGTATTGTGTATTTTCTTATGTATATGATGACAGGTATAACTGGGCTGACATGGATAACAACTTATTCCCATGACCACAGGGTGGCCCATGCATTCTCCATCCTAGCTGAGACCCAAGACTTGCACAGGAAAGGAAAACAGATGCAACAATTGGCTTCTGACAAGATGAATCTTTTGGCAGGTTTTGGATCTGAACTCAGAGCCTAGCAGGCCCAGTTGGTGAATGGGTCCACATAAGTACACCAGCCTGTGAGCGACGAAGGAGCTAGGCGTTCCCAGTACTTGAGTTTGAGCTCCCCTGGGGGAAGAGTGGGGAGCACAATTGTCATCCATTCATAAGCTGAAGGTAGAATGCAAATAAGTACATATTTGTATAGAGTAGGATTGTGGTGACCTGTGATGGAATCCAATCTGTGAGTACCTATATTTGGATCTTTTCTTTTTTTTTTTTTTTTAATTTTTATTTTAATTTTATTTTATTTGAGAACATACTGTACAGAGGGGTTACAATTACATGGGCAGGATAATGCATACATTTCTTACCAAGCATTGCAGCCTCCTCCTTTGTTTATCCTTCACCTCCCTTCCCACCCTCCCCACTCCCCCCCACCCAATCAAACCCCCCCTCCCCCCCACTCCGACATTGTAAAGCTGGTTTTGACATGACATTTTGTACTTCTCATTGTTGCAACACGTCCACCTGAATCCTTAAACGACTTGTTTGTCCCCGTCTCCTCCACATGTTATATTGACATCAAATATAGTGAAAGCGGGGGTTACACTGTGGGGGAGGGACATACAAAGCAACAAAGAAATAATCTTATAAATGCGTTAGAAACACATGCATGAAAGAAACAAAAACATTAAAATACATATTTGAGGGTTCGTTTTCCTAACATCACATTATCTGACTTTTTCCGCTTGACTCATACGTATACTAGATATTGCAAATAAGGGAAACCATGGGACCTATGTTTCTTTGGGCCTGGCTTATTCACTTAATATAATTTTTTCCAAGCCTTTCCATTTCCTAACAAATGGGGCAATGTCATTCTTTCTGATGGAGGCATAGAATTCCATTGTGTATATATACCACATTTTCTTGATCCATTCATCTACTGAGGGGCATCAGGGTTGGTTGCATATCTTAGCTATGGTAAATAATGCTGCAATAAACATAGTTGTGCTGGTAGATTTAGTGTGGTCTTTTTTGTAAACATTAGGGTAAATGCCCAAAAGTGGGATTGCTGGGTCATAGGGGAGTTCTATGTGAAGTCTTTTGAGGAACCTCCATACTGCTTTCCAAAGTGGTTGAACAAGTTTACATTCCCACCAACAATGAAGTAAGGTTCCTTTTTGTCCACATCCCCTCCAGCATCTGTTGTTGTTAGAGTTCTTGATTTTTGCTGTTCTAACTGGAGTGAGGTGATATCTCATTGTTGTTTTGATTTGCATTTCTTTTATGGCTAGGGATGTTGAACATTTCTTCATGTGTCTATTGGCCATCCTTATTTCTTTTTCAGAGAAGCTTCTCTTTAAGTCTTTCGCCCACTTACTTATTGGGCAGTTGTTTCTTTGAGGATTTGTTGTTGGGTGGTTTAATTTTTTGAGTTCCAAGTATATTTTAGATATGAGACCCTTGTCCGTTGTATGGCTAGTAAAGATCTTCTCCCAATCCGTGGGCTTTCTATTGATCTTGCTAGCTATGTCATTTGCCCTGCAGAAGCTCTGCAACCTTATGCAATCCCATTTGTCCAACCTTTCTTTGATTTGTTGTGTTTCCGGGTCTCTATTCAGAAAATTTCGGCCTGAGCCAAGGAGACCCAGGGTTTCTCCTATTCCATCCTGTAATGTTTTCAGATTGTCTGTTTTGAGTTCAAGGTCTGTGATCCATTTGGAGTTGATTCTGGTGCAGAGTGATATATAAGGATCTAGCTTTAGTTTTCTACATGTTGTTAACCAGTTTTGCCAGCACCATTTACTGAAGAGGCTGTCTGTCTTCCATTCTATTATTTTAGCTCCCTTATCGAAGATTAGATGGCTATAGGTCTATAGGTTAATTCTGGGTTTTCAATTCTATTCCATTGGTCCTGAGGTCTGTTCTTATGCCAATACTAAGCTGTTTTGATTACTATGGCTTTATAGTAGAGTTTGAAATTTGGTATTGATATTCCTCCAGCAGTGTTCTTTCCGTTGAGGAGCGTTTTTGCTATTCGGGGTCTTTTATTGTTCCATATGAATTTTTGGATTGCCTCTTCTATTTCCTTGAAGAAGGAGGGTGGAATTTTGATAGGTATTGCGTTGAATTTGTAGATAGCCTTGGGAAGTATTGCCATTTTCACGACGTTAATCTTTCCAATCCAGGAGCATGGGAGGTTTTGCCTTTTTTTAAGTTCTGTGTTGATTTCCTTTTTCAAGATTTTAACGTTTTCATCACAGAGGTCCTTCACTTCTTTAGTTAAGTTAATTCCTAGGTATTTTATTTTTTGTGGGGCTATTACAAATGGAGTTGCTTTCCTAATTTCAGCCACACTTTTCTCATTGTTGGCATACAGAAAAGCCATTGATTTTTGGGGGTTAATTTTATAACCTGCTACTTTGTCAAAGTTTTGAATCAGCTTTAGTAATTTGGGAGTGGAGTCTATGGGATTCTTTAAATATAAGATCATGTCATCTGCAAAGAGGGAGAGTTTTATTTCTTCTTTCCCTATTTGGATCCCCTTTATGTCTGCATCTTGTCTTATTACTGTAGCTATGCATTCTAATACTAGATTGAAGAGAAGTGGAGAGAGTGGGCATCCTTGTCTTGTTCCTGAGTTAAGGGGAAATGGCTTTAGTTTTTCACCATTGAGTATAATGCTGGCTGTAGGTTTGTCATATACAGCCTTTATTGTATTGAGGAATGTTCCATGGATTCCTAATTTTTCCAAAACCTTCATCATAAAGGGGTGTTGGATCTTGTCGAATGCTTTTTCTGCATCTATTGAGATAACCATGTGGTTCTTATTCTTGCTCCTGTTGATGTGATGAATAATATTAATTGATTTGCGTATATTGAACCAGCTTTGCATCCCTGAAATGAATCCTGTTTGATCGTGGTGTATGATTTTTTGGATGAATTGTTGAAGTCGGTTGGCCAAAATTTTGTTGAGAAGTTTTGCATCAATGTTCATCAAAGAAATGGGTCTATAGTTCTCTTTCTTTGATGAGTCCCTGCCTGGTTTTGGGATGAGGGTTATGATGGCTTCATAGAATGTGTTCGGTAGTGAGCTTTCTCTTTCAATTTCATTGAACAGTTGGAGGAGAATTGGTGTGAGCTCTGCTTTGAAGGCCTTGTAAAATTCCGCTTTAAAACCATCTGGTCCTGGACTTTTCTTAGCTGGGAGGTCTCTTATTGCTGTTTCTATTTCAATGCTTGATATGGGCCTGTTAAGATAGTTTACCTCATCTTGGTTTAGTTTTGGCATGTCAATATTTGCTAGGAAGAGGTCCATTTCTGTCATGTGTTCAAACTTATTAGCATAAAGTTTTGAGAAGTATTCCCTTATAATGTTCTGAATCTTGGTTGTTTCCGTGGTGATGTTTCCATTCTCATCTCTGAGTTTATTAATTTGGGTGTGTTCTCTTCTTTTTCTGATAAGATTTGCTAAGGGTCTGTCAATTTTGTTAAGTTTTTCGAAGAACCAACTCTTTGTTTTGTTGATTCTTTCTATAGTTTTTTTGGATTCTAATTCATTTAATTCTGATTTAATTTTGATTATTTCTTTCCGTCTACTGGATTGGGGTTTATCTTGCTGCTCTTTTTCAAGGAGGTTTAGATGTGTCATTAAATTGTTAGTTTCAGATCTCTCCAATTTGTTGATGTAGGAGCTCAGAGCTATAAACTTGCCTCTGAGTACTGCCTTTGCTGTGTCCCAGAGGAGCTGGTATTTTGTGTGTTCATTTTTGTTGAATAGCATGAACATTTCAATTTCCTTTCTAATCTCTTCCATGACCCACTCATGATTCAGCAGCGTGTTGTTCAGCCTCCATGTGATACCGGACTTTCTTTGGTGCCTTCTGCTGTGGAGTTCTGATTTTATTCCCTTGTGGACTGAGAGATTGCAAGGTATAAATTCAATGTTTCTGAATTTAGACAAGTTTGCTTTGTGGCCTAAAATGTGGTCTATTTTAGAAAACGTTCCATGTGCTGCTGAGAAAAACGTGTATTCTGATGCTGCTGGGTGAAATGTTCGGTAAATGTCTGTTAAGTCTAGTTGATCTATGCAGCTGTTTAGATCTGCGGTTTCTCTGTTGAGTTTTTGCCGAGTTGATCTATCTAGTGGGGAGAGTGGTGTGTTAAATTCCCCAACAATTAATGTCTTTGGATCTATATGGGATTTGAGGGAAAGTAGTGTTTCTTTGATAAATTTGGGTGCTCCATTGTTTGGCGAATAGATATTTAGAATTGTAATATCCTCCTAAAGGAGAGATCCTTTAATTAGTATGTAGCGACCTTCTTTATCTCTTCTCACGAATTTTAATTTGAAGTCTATTTTAAATGATATTAGTATTGCAACTCTCGCCTGTTTATGGGGGCTGTTTGCTTGGTAGATTTTGTTCCAGCCTTTAACATTGAAAATGTGTTTGTTTTTATGGGCAAGATGTGACTCCTGCAGGCAGCAGATAGAAGGGTCTTGTTTTTTCATCCAACTAGACAGTCTATGTCGCTTAATTGGAGAGTTCAGTCGGTTAACATTAAGAGATAGGACTGAGAGGTATTTGGGAGTTCCTGCCATGTTATCTACCTTCTTGGGGGCTGCGAAAACTGGGTTCTTCCTATGGTTCTTGGATTCTCAGTTTGGGTGCAGTTTCTTGGCCTTTATTGCGGTCTTGTTGGTTTTCTATGTGTAGGACATCTTTAAGGATCTTTTGTAGGGCTGGTTTGGTGGAAATGTATTGTTTCAATTTTTCTTTGCTATGGAAGGTTTTTATTTGGCCTTCAGTTATGAAGGAGAGTTTAGCTGGGTACAGTATTCTTGGTTGATAGTTGTTTGTTTTTAGGGCATGGCATACATCATTCCAGGCTCTTCTTGTTTGATTGTCTCTGCTGAAAAATCTGAGGTGATTCTAATTGGTTTCCCTTTATAGGTGATTACCCTTTTCTCCTTGACAGCTTTAAGGATCTTTTCCTTGTTCTGAGTTGATCCTGTGTGGATTATAATGTGACCATGGGATGTCCTATTCTGGTCTGGTCCATTTGGGATTCTAAAGGCTTCTTGTATCTGGACAGGCCTATCTTTTTGCATGTTTGGGAAGTTCTCTGCTAGGATCCTGTTAAACAAATTTCCTAGACCATTAACTTCTGTTTCTAGGTGCTCCTCTACACCCATTATCCTTAGATTAGGCCTTCTGATGGTGTCTTCCAGGTGTTGGATAGATCTATCATATCTCTTGGACTTGTCTTGGATGGTTGTATGTTCTTTCTCTATAATATCTAGGCTGTCTTCAATCCCTGAGATTCGATCTTCTGCATGGTCTAACCTGCTGTCAAGACTCTCTACTTTGTTTTTTATCTCTTTTCCTTCTAGTTGGTCAGCTTTGATGGCTTCAAGTTCTTTGTTGAAGCTCTGTTTTAGGTCTTGTATGAATTTCTTTACTTCCTTAATTTGGTGTTCAGTTTTTGTCCTCAAGTCACTTAGTTGATTGGTTATGGTTTCTTTGGGCTCCCATTCCTTCTGTTGGGTTCCATTCAGCATTCCCTTTGTGGTCTCCCTGACTTCCTTCAGTTCTTTGTTAATGGATTCCATGAATGCCTTTAGTGTTCTTTGTGTGTTCTCTACCTGGTCTCTCAATTCCTGTATTACTCTTTGATTAGCTTCCTCCCGTTCGTGGGATTCCTGCAGATCTCTTTGAGTGTTCTCAGCCTGCTCACGCCATTCCTCCCTTTCTCTTTGAGTATTCTCAAGTTGTTCACGCAAATCCTGTATCAATTTTTGAGTAGCTTCCTCACGCTTATGATATTCCTGTATAAACTTCTGGGATGCCTCCTTTCTCTCCCTATCACGCTCATACAGAGTCCTTTGTAAGTTGTCAAACTTCTCATTTATCATGTTTGCCAGCAGTGTTTGTAGAGCTATTTGGGAACTCTCCTCTGGATTATTCATTATCTGTTGTAACCCCTGATTATCAAGATTGGGAATTGAGATATCCGAATTTGCCATTTTTCTTGTGTTTTTCCGGCTTACTCTGCCCATTTGAGATGAAGATAGCACCAGTTTTGTGCTAGAACACTATCTTAAGGCAACCATCAACAAAAGTTTGCATTTGTACAGTCAATAGTCTACAGATACAATCTAGTTCAACAGATAAATCTATTCGACATCAAACAACTATATGTTAAAGGACTTCGAACCGCAGAGAAGAATTTGGAAAACCAGAAATTATTAGGGTTAGGGAGAGATGTGGGTAAAAAATAGGAATAGATTGGTGTGGGGAGGCACAGGGAGAGTTAACTATGTCCTAACCACAATGCAGGAAATAGGTTGGGTAGGATGCAAGTAGAGAGAGAGAAAAAAAGAAGAAAGGGAAAGGGGAATGAAAAGAGACCAGAAAAAATGGAAACATAAAAATTAATGTTATTATAGAGATTAAAAGACCATCTATTTAGAGAGGAATGTGAATATCTGGAGAAAAAGGGAGGGACATAGAGGAGATGTGAAAAACTTTAAAAAAATGTTTAAAATATTATATAGGTATAAAGAGGTAGTACTGCTATTAATGAATTTAAGTCTCAGAGGTTTTGAATTGAGTAATAAGTTTGTGGATTAAGTGTGTACACAATGGGGGATAGGGTCTACTAGTTAACTACGGGTTTATCTGAGGATGTGCAGGACAAGAGTTAAGTCACATAAAGAAGAACAAAAGAGGAAAAGGTGGAAAGGATAGGAAAGTGAGAAGAAAAGATCAGAAGTTCAGTAGAGCTAGACAAAAAACAAAAAGATAATTAAGAATGAAAGACAAAGAGAAAGAAGACAAGAAAAGAAAGGAAAACACACATTCACGTTATTCCTAAAATAAAAATTATGAGAAAAAAAAAAGTTACTGGAAAACAATTATTTTTTCAGAAGAGGCAAAAATTAAAGATTAATAAAAGTTTTAGAATAGGAAAAAAAATTTTTATATATATATAAGATATCAAAAAACGCGACAAAAAAACAAAACAAAAAAAGAAAAGAAGAAGAAGAAAAAAAAGTTCTTTGATTTTTTTTTGGGGGGGGGGAGGGGTGGGAAGAGTCCTGTATCTCCCTTTTGTCTGTAACCAGAGTCTGGTTGGAGTCTCTGGTCAGCTTGAGGTCCTGTGGCTTGATTGGTTTCTTAAGTCAGTTTGTTGGAACAGGCAGAAAAATGCTCTGCTTTACCCAAGATTTTGAGATCCCCCTCCCAGGTTAGTTTACTGAGAGGGTGATCTGCTTTGAGAATCACACAAGAGGGGGATGCAGTGATGAAGCTAGGTTCTGGGTAGAGTTGAGGCCTTTCAACAAACAGTAGCTTTTCCCTGGGGCTATTTTGTGAAAAAAAACTCACAGCACCCAGCCTGGAGCCATTCTCAGGGTTTCTGTTTTTCAACTGATTGTGGTGGCTGCTAGAGGGAGGGGCAGCCTCTGGCTCTGGTTACCCGGTGAGGAGAGCCACTCCAATGGCTGGCGCCTGAGCTGGGTGACTTTTCCCTGGATGGAACTGAGTCT
Organism: Dipodomys spectabilis; assembly: GCF_019054845.1. Classification (NCBI taxonomy): domain Eukaryota; kingdom Metazoa; phylum Chordata; class Mammalia; order Rodentia; family Heteromyidae; genus Dipodomys; species Dipodomys spectabilis. The sequence continues at coordinate 4,171,480 of NW_024870787.1, forward strand.
GTGAGGTCACTTCGCCTTTAAGTTCTTGTGACCTGCTAAATGACTCGTTTTATTCCAAGGCCTGAGCTGGAGCTAGCCGCTCCTCCGAGCTTTGTCGGTATCCAAGATGGAGATCACCGGTGCTGGGGGGAGAGGGGTGGCTTTCCCTCCTCTGCTCCCTGAGAAGGAGTGAGGAAGTCGGGCTTCTACTCACGCTGAGTCTTGGATCCTGGGTCGTCTATGGTCTGCAAAGTGCAGGATGAAGTTGTCCGCTCCTTGTCGGTTCTTGCTGGTGTTGAGTAGAATCCACTCGTCCGCTGCATCTGGCTCCTTCGTCCTGGACTGTGTCTCAGGTATGCCCCCGCGGCGGTGGACGCCGCTGCGACCCTGCCGCCACAGTGGCAGCTGCTCAGATGTGTCTGCTTGGCTTCCCCTCTCTTGACTAACTCTCTGTCCTGTGATGGCACACTTGGTGTGATTCTCTGGCTTGGGACTGTTCACTGGAACTCTGAAACTGTTTTCTATGCAAGAGCTTGTTCAGATTCCAGCTTCTCCTCCGCCATCTTCCCGGAACTCTTGGATCTTTTCTGATGCATCCATTTCATGTATGTGATGATAATTGTTATGCTTCATCAACTCTTCTTTAGAAATAATCTTCACCCCATGAGTCTTGTGTATCATTTCCTACGCGCATCATGCATGAACTACTCATTCAAGGATGAGGTGGATCACATGACATAACTCTTCATAGATACAGAAACGAGTATCTCAGGATCTCCCACCATTCCTTCCTCCTAGGGGGACTGAATTCAAGCCTCAGTCCTGGAAAAGATACTCCTTATATACAATTTAATGATAGGATTTATACTTCTGTTCAGATGCTCAGTCCATATTGTGTTTGGTGTGTTTATAAATTTTATTTCTTGTTTTAGTCATTTATTTACCATTTATTTTATTGACTCTGATGACACCTATACCATTTATTACATTGTTTACAACCTATCACATGGAATCTAGATTTTAGATGTGTTCTCCATCATGGCTGGCAATGTGAGGATCTCAACTCAGTGCCTAGCAGGTCCAATTCATGAATGGGTGAGTTTGTGCATGGGAGCCTCTAGCCAATGAAGCTGTCAAGTGGTTCCCAGGCACTGAGATCGACCTCCGTGTTTGGGCAAAACAGCGATACATGGATAGGCAGACAGTGGTATACAAATAAATATGTATTGTTAAAGAGTGCCAGAGCCGTCTATCTATGATTGAATGACAGCTACTACATACCTACCAACTCTTAGGTATTTATTATACCACCATTGAAGGAATATTATTCTTTTCATGCTTAATAAATTATACGTTAATATCAATCAGCATTCTAAGACTATTGAATCCAGTTTTAGACTAGACGGATGCATGAAGTACTCATTCAATTGGTATTCCCATGCATAGCAATGAGTCTTTTGTGATCTCCTGCCATTGGTGTCAGGACTGGGATTTGAACCCAGGGCTCATGTTGACAGGTTGCCCTATGGCTTCACTGATAGCCTACCAGCCATCAGCAATGGCAGGTCAGGTCCACTCTGCAGCCATGTCATTCAGCCATGCTAAAAAATAAAATCGTAAAATGCCAGCCCTCTGCAGCTCTCCACTTTTTGTGCTTTTCAGCTTTTTTTTTTCTTCCTGCAAGCCCTCTGGCCTAGGATCTCAGGATCCTAGGTTCTGGAGACTGCACCCCAGCCTAGGGAGATCCAAGCTGAGGAAGTGATTCCATGACTTGAGTTCAAGCCCCATGGATGGGCAAAAAATAAATAAATAAATAAATATATTAATTATTTAACTAAATAAAAAAATAAAGCTCCCTGGTTTGGAATTTCTGCCAGTTTTCTTTCCTAGCCTGGGGTTTGAACTCAGGGTGTTGGTAAATTTTTAGCAATGTGAGGGAAGAGTTGCCACTACTTGAGTTCAAACCCTGGGCCAACCACAAAAGAAAAACAAAATCACTGACCTCGGCAGGGTGAGGTAGTTGTGGAGATGGGATGGAAGGGATGGTAGGGGGAAAACAAAGAAGAGTCAGCAGTGCTCAATAGGAAATGTACTCATTACCTTGCTCCTGTAACTGTAACCCCTCTGTAAAACACTTTGGCAATAAAAAAGTACAAAAAAAGAGAAACAATATCGTTCTCAGAGAAGCACTTTAGAGGTAGGGAAAGGATGTCTGAATAGCTGTACAAATTCCACACTGCTTTTTTTAAATGTTCAGTATGGAACTGAGTAAACATAACTGCTTCCATTAAAAAAAATAGAAATCACTGTCTTGGAACTGGGGCCAGTATTTCTGCCATTGCTAGGATTTGAGATCACTGTCCAGGTAACTCTTTTATACCATGGGTGAAGGCGAAGCTCACTCTCCTTGAGGAAAAAAATTCAGGCGAGAGTTCCCAGGGCCTGAATGAAGGCTCTGCAATGGAAAAAATGTTTCTATACATGTTTAATATATGATATACACTTAAATATGTATGTTAATTTCATATTATGATTTTTATTATTGATTTTGTATTTTGTTTTTCTTTTATTCATTTATTGATTGATTGTTGTATTTAGTATTATTATACACATAATATTTATTACAATTTGCACATCTATAATAAAATTCTATACAATAATTTAGGATATTGACTCATTTTATTAATATTTTATTGTGTTGAAACATAATACATAATTAAATGGAAGCATTTGTCACAGTCTTCACATGTTTAGAGTCTCTCCCAAGTATGAGCTTTGTACAATCTTTGGACATCTTCCTATTGGGATTTCTTTAAATGATTTATAGTCAGAAACCTTTTCCTGAGGATAGGCAAGTGAGGGATAAAATTGTAAGAGTGGGGGTAGAAATATGGCTTAGTGGTAAAGAGCTCGCTTAGCATGCATGAATGCCAGGGTTTAATCCTCAGTGCCACATACTCAGAAAAAGCCAGAAGCTGTGGAGTGGCCCAAATGGCTAACCTTGAGAAAAAGGAGCTCAGAGACAGTACTGAGGCCCTAAGATCAATCCCAAAGACTGCCAGAAACAATAGACGAGATGTCAGTGGCTCACAAATGGAACTCTAGCTTCTTAGGAGGCTGAGAGCTGAAGACCACAGCTCAACGACAGCCTCATCAAGGAAAGCCTGTTAGACTCTCATCTTCAGTGAACCACGAAAAGACCCCATGTGACACTGTGGCTCAAGTGGTTGAGTGTTCGCCTTGACCTGAGGGGCTAAGAGACAGTGCCCAGGCTTGAGTTCAAGACACATAATTGGGAAAAAGTGAGGGTTAATCAAGGTACTTTTCCTATTTGCTAATTATGAGAACATCCTTTGGGAAATGAACACTGATGTATTCCAGAATTGGAGTCAGAGCTTAAGGTTCAAGTGTAACACATCCATATGCCCAGCCTCTCAGACTCTAGCATTGTAATCTTGTGTGCTACACTGTTCTTAAAGGTCAAATGTTGAAAAGCTTAATATGCTCCCCAAACGCTTTGTGTTAAGCAGTTGACTTGTATTGTTAAGGTCATTAGAGTTCTGAACCTAGCAGAACACCAGTAGTTCAGACCCTTCATCCTAGCTCAGGAGGATGAGGTCTGAGGATGACAGGGTGAAGCCAGCCAGGACAGAAAAGTCTTTGCCACTCTAACTTCCACTTTTGAAAGGTGAGCTATTCAAGAGCTTCCTGTGTTTCCCTTGGTGATGAGAAGTACTTGAACTCTAAATGTTCTTAGAGTTCTTGTACAATAGAAGCAAGAAAGAAACATTATTGACCCATACTTCAGGTTTTTTCAGCCCTATACTTCAGGTTTGTTAGTTTGTTTCTTTCTTTTTTCATTATTGTAGGAATTGTTGTCTGGGCCTGGGTGCTGTTCTTGAGCTGTTCAGCTCAAGTCTTGTGCTCTACCACTTGAGCCAAAAGCCACTTCAGTTTTTCTTGTGGTCCATTGGAGTTAAGTGTCTCAAGGACTTTCCTGTCCAGGCTGGCTTTGAGCTATGATCCTCAGATCTCATCCTCCTGAGTAGCTAGGTGACAGGCATGAGTGACAAGCACCTAGCTTCCACTTCAGGTTTCTTAGTAGTGAATTGGAGATAATAGGCTCATGGGAAGTTTTGTGCCTGGGATAATTTGGAACACAGATCCTCAGATCTCAGCTTCCTGAGAAGGCAGGATGAGAGACCTCAGCTATAGACCCCTAGGCTGTGGCCTCTGCTGCAAGGGGGTCCATGGCTCCACGTGGTAGAGTGCTAGTCATGAGCACAAGAGGTAAGGGTGAGAGCTTAGGCCCCTAGTTCAAGGTTCATGACTGAGAAAAAACAAAACAAAACAATATTTTCTGTAGTAGACAAGTCACTAGTCTTCAGTAATACATAATTTTGTCCCTGCCATGGAGACATATCTGAGCCTCAATATTCTTGTCTGCATAATCATCTCAGTGGGGAGATCTTGCAAGGACCCAATGAAAGAATGCACCTGGTGAAAGACACAGCACATGGAACTCTTTGCATGACTCAACACACAGCATCCTGTGAAAGAACCCAGCACCAATGCAGGACTCAGCACAGTGCACCCTGTGAAGGACTCGGCGCATAGAATCATGTGCAGGACTCAGCACAGAGTACCCTATGGAGGACTCAGCACATAGCTCTGTTCCACAGCTGTCATTAGACTTAGGATGCTATAATCAATATCACAATTCTTTGAGGAACATTTCACAAACCACACAAGTTCACATCTAAGTGATTAGTGGAATGTTTTATTTTGGAGGGGGGGGTTAGTTATGTAGCTTGAGCTTAAAGCTTGGGGATATTATTGTTCTAATAACATTTGTACAAGGCTAGAACTCTACCACTTTGAGCCATATTTCAAAGAGTCTAGCAGACATCCCGTCAGGTTTTAAAGCCCCAGAGCAGCCAGGATATCGGGGGTAAGCCAGGGTAAGCCAGGATGATGGAGGTAACCCACGGAGCAGGGTTGCAACAGTTTATATCTGGCTAAGTCTGGTTAGGTGGCAGCTGTCAGCCCCAGACTCCTAGCTTGCTCTGTCATGTGGTATTTAAAGTATAGTTGCAGTTAGAACATAGTAATCTTCTTGGTGGCAGTCCTGGGGCTTGAGTAAGGGCTTTGACACTGTACCTAAGCATTTGTGCTCAAGGGTAGAACTCAATTGATTGAAAGACAGCAGAACTTCCGGGTATTCTGTTTATGTGGCACTGAAGAATCGAACCCAGGGCTTCATTCTCACTAGGTGAGCACTTAACCACCGAGCCCCAGGAGTGAACGAGGTATAAATAGATAGAGATTGATATATACAAGCATTATATACACAGAAAGATGTCTGTATATTATTAATTTATAGATATTACTACGAATTATTACTTATTAAATTATGTCTCCATTTAATGATGTGTCCCAGTTAACAATTAATAAAGCATTAACTAAATTACTCAATATCCTATTATTATTTATCACATATGTACATACATCCATACACATAATTTCATATTTTATAGAACGGGACAGATGTCTATACATTATTAAATTATGCATCATGTGTTGCTATGAATTATTAAGTATTTATGTTGCCATGCAATTTTTATACTGGTAATACTTAATAAAATATTAAATTTCATCTACATCCTATAGTTTTGTGTCTAATTTTATCCTAGAATGATTCACTACTAATTCAATATGCTTTTCATTTATTGACAGTTTTTACATTTATGACATCTTATTCCATAACACATAGATTTGCATCTGAATTATATATCCTACCTGTCACCGAGCACTTTCAAAGAAAAAGAAAATATGTGTCATGCTCGGCTTCTCACTCCAAGATTACATTTTTTTGCAGTGGTTGGATCTAACTCAGGCCCTAGAAGGCTCGATTCATGAATGGCTGACTGTCAACACAGCAGTCTCTAGCCAATTCAGCTGCCAGGAACTTCCCAGGCCCTGAAATCGAACCCCGTATGTTGACCCCACATTGTGCTTAGTATACTTACTCATTTTATTTTTTGTTTTATTCATTTATTTACCATTTATTTTATTGACTGTTATTACACATGAAATATTTATTACATTTATTACATAGGATATAGATTTTCCTGTGTATGAAACTTCACGCCTGATACCCAGGACTTTCACAGAAAAGGAAAACATGTGTTGCCATGGGCTTCTTACTCAACGATTCAATTTTTGTGAGTGCTGGCATCTGAAGTCACAGCCTACAAGGCCCAATTCATGAATGGATGAGTGTCAGCATGCCAGCCTGAGGCATATTGAGCTGACAAGTATTTCCAGAACTTGAGATCCAGCTCTAGGAATGGACAAAATTAGAACAGATGGACATGCAGATGGTAGTACAAGAATAATTAATGATTTTTATAGATTGCCAGAGATGTCTATAGATTATTCAGTTATATAGGCTACATTCCTATCAATTCTTGGTTATTTAGTATACCTCCATGTAATTAATATTGTTTTCATCCTTAATTATTAATTAAATCAACCACTATCCTGAAATTATTGTGTCCATGTAATTAATAGTATTATTTGAATGTGTCAAAAGTATTCATTAAAATCCATTGGCCTCCTAAAATCACTCTATTTATATAGTAGTATTCAGAAACAACTAATTCAACCTTGCCATTCATAATCTTCCATTGGTATTCCTATGAATAGGAAGGAAACTCTTAGGATCTCCCTCCATTGGTAGGGGTCAGGACCTGGCTTCAAACACAGGGCCTATATTGCCATGTTGGCCTATGGCTTCCCTGGTGGCTCACCAGCCTTCAGCAATGCCAAGTTACCAACATTCTTCAACCCGGTTACTCAGACACAGGATGGTCACCTAGCAAAGAAAACAAATGTAAAACCGGTAGCCATCTGCAAGTTGCCAGTTTTTTTTTTTTCCTGTGTCGCATTAATTATTTTTTTTTCTTGTAAGCCTTTGGGTCCCAGGAACCCAGGTTCGGCTGTGGGTCCAGTGGCTGCACCCAGCCTAGAGTGATCAAAGCTGAGGCAGAATTGCCATGAGTTGAGTTCAAGACCTGTGCTTGACAAAAGGAAAATACATACATACATACATTAAAAATGTTTTAAAAATTATGAGGCTCTATGGCTTGGAATGCATGCCATTTTTTCTGCCAGGCCTGGGATTTGAACTGAGGGTCTAGGTAAATCTGCAGCATTGTGGGGGTGGGGGAGATCACCATTCTGGAAGACAAGAAAGTCAGGCCTGTTTCTAGGGTCTGAATTCAAGTTCTAGCACTCAAAAAAATAATATTCGTATATATTTTAAGTACATGAATTTTATTGACCTACACATTTTTACTTCATATTGCAGTAAGTGTATTCATTTTATTTTGTGTTTTGTTTCTTATATATTTTAGTGAATATGATTACACATAAAATATTTTTTGCATCCTATTACATAAGACATAGATTTGCCTATGCATTCTACATCATTCCTGAGTCTCAGGAATTTCACCGATAAAGAAACCAAGTGGGACAATTGGCTTTCCACCAAGATTAAGTTTTTGGCAGTTCTGTGACTTGAACTCAGGGCCCAGCAGGCTCACTTCATGAGTGGGTAAATGTTAGCACACCAGTCTGATGCAAGAGACGTTGGCAGACAAATTTGAGGACCTGAGATCAAACCCCAGGAATGCCCAATATATAAATAGATAGATGATTAGACTGCAGTGTGTGTGTGTGTGTGTGTGTGTGTGTGTGTGTGTGTGTGTGTGTGTGTGTGTGTGTGTGTACCTTGTGTGCTGCTTTTAATCAGGGCTATCTCTTTACCACTGGAGCTACACACCTCTACTTCTGGCTTTGTTGACACTGAAGTTGGACAGGGATCTCAAGGACTTTCCTGCCTAGTGTGAATTTGACTATGATCCTCCTATCACAGCCTTGAAAACATCAAAAAGGATTGCTGAGAGCCACTGGTGCCTGCCGAGTCATTGGTCGTGCTATTCTTGGACAGACCAGTGAGTTTCCTATCCTCGAGTTAAAATGGTGGGAGCTGGAGCCCACAGTTCGAATCCTGGTCCTGCCACCTCCAAATGGAAAGAGATCCTTAGAAACTCATTCCTATCAATATGAATACCAATGGAACAGGATGTATGTTATGATTGAATGGGCAGCTCTTAAATAATTCAACGATAACATTGTACACAATTATAGGACACTGATCGATTTTAATCAATACTTTATGAAGCATTTAAACAATCATGTTCATTAAATGGAGGCATAATGAAATACCTAAGAATTGGGCGTCGCATAGAATAAAGGTGCCATTTTTTCTGCTAGGACTGGGATTGGAACTCATGGTCTGGGTAACTCTGTTGCACTGTGTTGAAAGGCAAAGCTAGCCTTCTTGAAGTCAAGAAATTCATGTCTGTTCCTTAGGTCTGAAATCTATCCCCAGTACTAGAATACGTCCTACTTGTGTACATTTTAAATATATGATTTATGTTTACTTACATAGGTTGACTCCATATTGCATTCAGTGTAGTTATTCATTTAATTTTTGTTTTATTCATGTGTTTGTGGGGCCCATGGGTAGCAATGATGGTGCTGAGAGGAAGTTGAGTGGGCACAGCCCAATTGTTTACCTTAAAATCTCATTGGATAAAGCTTAGGTGCATGATAGGGTGTGACCTTTACAGTGACTTGTTGGTTCCTTTCCCTCCCCTTCCATGCCTCTCAATTTTTCCCTTTAAAAGTTGCTTGCTGTGTGGTAATAAACGAGTTCTTGCTTGACTTGACTCCCCACTGTGTCTGAATTTCTCCCTGGCTAAGGGAGACTGGGGAATGGGCGAGTGGCGCACTTACCTTTCCTTGGGCCCCATCCATCTTTCAGGGACAAACAAAGACCCAACATGTTTTGACTATTTATTTTAATGACTAACATGTCACATAGAACATTGGTTACATTGATTAAATAGGATATAGATCTGCATATATATTCCAGTTATACTGACACCTAGGACTTTCACAGAAAAGGAAATCATGTGTTACCATCAGTTTCTCACTCCATGATTCATTGTTTGGGCATGATGGCATCTGAACTCAAGGCCTACAGGGCCAAATTCATGAATGCATGTGTGTCAGCATGCCATCTTGGAACAAATTGAGCTGATAGGCAGTTCCCAGGATCTGAGATCGAGCACCAGGGGTTGACAAAATAAGAACAGATTGACACGCAGATTGTAGTACACTAATTGTTCAGTTCTATATACTACATTCCTACCAATTCTTGGGTATTTATTATGCCTCCATGTAATTAATATTTTTTTATTATTTTTATTTTTTATTGTGAAAATAATGTACAGGGGGTTACAATTACATGGGCAAGATAATGAGTACATTTTTTATCAAGCATTGTATCCTCCTCCTTTGTTTCCCTTTCCCATCCCTTCCCATCCTCCCCTCTGCCCCACCACCCAATCCTCCCTGCTCCCTCACCCCACCCCCCACCAAAGTTGTAAAGTTTGTTTTCGACATAAAGACTTGTACATCTCTTTGTTGCAATGGGTCCACCTGTATCCCTATTTAAACCATTTGTTTTTCCACTTCCCTTCCACAAATTATACTGACATCAAATACAGTGAAAGCAAGAGTTATACTGTGGGGGAGGGACATACAAAGCAACAAAGAAACAATCTTATGAATGTGTTAGAAACAATCGCATGAAAGAAAAAAGTCATTTGAGTACATATCTTAGGGTTAATTTCCCTAACATCACCTTATCTGACCTTTTTCTTCTTGACTCAGACATATACTAGTTATTGCAAATAAGGGAAACCATGGGATAGGGCACTAGGCTTGAGCTGAAGAGCACCCAGGCCCAGAGTGCAGGCCCCAGGATCCACAAAAATAAATAAATAAAAGTTATTATTTGTATCTTTAATAATGTATTAAGTAAATCAGTGTCCTGAAATTATTGCTTCCCTGTGAGAAATAATATTCTTTTAATGTTTCATAAAATATTAAATAAAATCAATCAGCCGACTGAAATCATGAAGTCTAATTGTGTACAAGTATCTTTCATGAGCATGTCATTCAACTGAGACATTGATAACATTCCATTATTATTCCTTTGGATGGGAACGAATTCATTTGGAAGTGGCATGAATGTATTCGAACTGTAAGCCTATGTTGCTGTGCAGGACTATGGCATCTCCAATAGCCCTCAATTAAAAAAAATATTTAGCTCCCTGGTTTGCAATTCATGACATTTTTTCTGCCAGGCCTGGGATTTGAACTCAAGGTCTGGGTAAATATGCAGCAGTGTGACAGAAGGGAATCTGAACATGCTTGAAGACAAGAAAGTCAGACCTGTTCCCTAGGCCTGAATTCAAGCCTCAGGGCTGGAAAACATACTCCTTATATCCCTTTTAAATAGTCAGACCATATTTTGTTGGGTGTGGTTATTCATTTTATTTCTTGTTTATTCATTTATTTAGCATTTATTTCATTTACTCTGATGACCCTTCTACCATTTATTACATTGTTTACATCCTATCACAGCATCCAGATTTGTAAATATGTTTTCCATCATGCCTGACAAACAGGACTCTCACAGAAAAGGAAAACATGTGTCACACTTAGCTTCTTACTCCAACATTAAATTTTTGGAAGTGCTGGCATGTGAACTCAGGGTTTAGCAAGCCCAATTCATGAATGGATGAGTGTGAGCATGGCGGTCTGGAGCCAATGAAGCTGTCAGGTGGTTCCCAGGTGCTGAGATCCAGCTCTAGGTTTGGCCAAAACAGTGATACATGGATAGGCAGAGGGTGGAATACAAATAAACATATTAGTAAGGAGTGCCAGATCCATCTATCTATGATTGAATGACACGTACTACATTCTTACCAACTCTTAGGCATTTATTATACCGCCATTGAAGGAATATTATTCTTTTCATGCATAATAACCTATTAATTAAGATCAATCAGCGTCCTAGGATTAGTGCATCCAATTTTAGACTAGACATAAACATGAAATACTCTTTCAATTGGTATTCCTATGCATAGGAACGAGTCTCTTGTGATCTTCTACCATTGGTAGGTGTCAGTACTGGGATTTGAACCCATGGCCTATATTCACAGGTTGGCCTATGGATTGCCTGATAGCACGCCAGCCTTCAGATATGGCAGGTCAGGTCCACTTTGCAGCCATGTTATTCAGACCCAGAATGGTCACTGTGCAAAGAAAAAAACGTAAAACCCTCAGCCTTCTGCAGCTTGCCACCTTTTGTGCTATGCTACGTTGGTTTTTTTTTTTTTTTTTTTTTTACTATCTGAAACCCCTCTGGGCCTAGGATCCCTAGATTGGCTATGGGTCCGAGGGTACACCACCCTAGGGTGATAGAAGCTGAGGCAGAGTTGCCATGACCTGCGTTCAAGCCCCATGTTAGCAAAATAAAGAATAAATAAAAAATTATTTAACTAAATTAAAAAAGAAATAAAGCTCCCTTCTTTTGAATTTCTACCAGTTTTCTTCCCTAGCCTGAGATTTGAACTAAGGGTCTTGGTAAATTTGTACCAATGTGAGGGAAAGTTCAGATTTGCCACTACTTGAGTTCAAACCCCATGCAAATCCATAAATAAAAATTAAGTCACTGAGCTCGGCAGGGGGAGTAGTTGTGGAGATGGGAGGGAAGGAATGGTAGAGGGAAAAGAAAGGAGGAGGCAACAATGCTCAATAGAAAATGTACTCATTGACATGCTCATTTAACTGTAACCCCTCTCTACAACATTTTTACAATAAAAAAATGAAAAAGTAGTGCTCAGACAAGCATTTTGGGGTTAAGAGAAAGGTGTCTGATAGATGTACTAAATTCTACTCTGTTTGTTTTAATGCTCAGTATGTAACTGAATAAACATAACTACTTCCATTAAAAAAAATTAAGTCACTGTCTTGGAACTGGGGCCAGTATTTCCATCATTGCTGGGATTTGATCTCACCATCCAGGTTACTCTTTTGCATCATGGGTGAAAGCAAAGCTCACTGTCCTTCAGGAAAAGAAATTCAGGCTAGAGTTCCTTCTGAATGAAGGCACTGCAATGGAAAAATTATTTCTATATATGTGTAATATATGATATATATTTACATATGTATGTTTATTATATATCATAATTTTTATTATTGATTTTATATTTATTTTATTTTTTACTTTTCATTGCTTATTGTTTATTGTATTTAGTATTATAATACACATAATATTTAGTACATGTTGTACATCTATTATAAATTTATACACAATAATTTAGGACATTGCTTCGTTTTTCATTAATATTTTATTAAGTGTTGAAACATGATACATAATTAAATGGAAGCATTTGTCCCAGTCTTCACAAGTTTAGGGTCTCTCCCAAGTATGAACTTTGTCTCCTTTATCTTTAGAACCTTCCTATAGGAATTTCTTTACATGATTTGTACTCAGAAGCCTTTTCTTGGGGATAGGCAAGTTGAGGGATAAAATTGTAAGGGTGGTGTTAGAAATGTGGCTTAATGGTAGAGAGCTGGGTCAGCATGCATGAATAGTAAGGTTTGAATCCTCAGTGCCACATACACAGAAAAAGCCAGAAGCTGTGGAGTGGCTCAAGTGGTACAGCGCTAGGCTTGAGAAAAAGGAACTCAGAGACAGTACCCAGGCCCTTAGCTCAAGCCCTAGGTCTGGCAAAAAGATCAGGCCAGATGCCTGTGGCTCACAACAGGAACCTTAGGTTCTCAGAAGGTTGAGATCTGAAGATCACAGTTCAAAGACAGGCTAGGCAAGGAAAACCTGTTAGACTCTTATCTCCAATTAACCATGAAAATACCACATGTGGTGCTGTGGGTCAAGTGGTAGAATGTTCTCTTTGAGCTGAAGGGCTCAGGGACAGGGCCAAGGCTTGAGTTTGAGACACAAAACTGGAAAAAAGTGAGGGTTAAGCAAAGTACTTTTCCTATTTGCTAATTAGGAGAACATTCTCTGGAAAAATGAATGCTCATGTACACCAGAATTGGAGTTAGAGCTCAAGCTTCAAGTGTAGCCAATCCATATTCATAGCCTCTCAGACTCTAGCATTATAACCTGGTGTCTGAAAGGTCCAATGTTGAAAGGCCTAATATACTGCCCAAGCCCTTTGTGATAAGCAGTTGACTTGTAATGCCAATGTTATTACATTTCTGAAACTAGCAGAGCACGAGTAGTTCATGCCCATCACAATAGCTCAGGAGGCTGAAGTCTGAGGATCACAGGATGAAGCCAGCCAGGGCTGGAACGTCTATGACACTCTGAATTCTATTGCTGAAAGGTCAGATGTTCAAGAGCTTCCCGTGTTTCCCTTGGTAATGAGAAGTTACTTGCACTCTAAATGTTCTTAGAGTTCTTGAGTTATAAAAGCAGGCAAGAAACATCATTGACCAATCCTGGGTTCACCTGAAGTTCTCAGCTCCCAAGCCCTAGCCCTGTTAGCAGGAAGAACTCCAGTGTAACAATATTTGAAGGCAGTTTCAAAAGCCAGACTAGGCAAAGAGACCTAGACCTACAGGATTAGGAGGCAGAATGTACACACTCAACAGGTAAGTGAGCTGCAAAACCACTTCAGTCATTCCAGACACGGCCACCAATGAGGGGAAACCTGAAATATTTGTCAGAGTTACACAAGCATCAGGCTTTTCTCAGCCTCATCAAACAATGACTAATTAACCTTCCTCCCTCAGGTTAAGGGAACCTCAGGCTATCTTTAGGTTAAAAATAGAGAGCCTTCCTCTTTGGTCTTAGGGAGTGGGTTTTTGACTCTCCATCTGTCAGATTTGAAGGCCCTTCTTTTACCTCTGTTAGTCCATTCTCCTTCCTTCATTCTACACATCATTAATTCAAATCCCCAGTCCAAGGAGAGGCAGAGCCCTTTCTCTTCTGGCTCGAAGCACCTGAGTTAGAACCTGGCTCTGCCCTCTTGACTCTGGGGCCCTCGGCTGCCTGAGAAGTGGGAAAGAGACAGTCTTCCTGTTCTGTGGTTGTGTGAAGACCATGTTTGTGTCCTGGCACAAAGCAGAAAACCTCATGACTGAGGAATCAAACCCAGGGCTTCTTGCATGCTAGACAAGCACTCTCTTACTAATCCACATTCCCAGCCGCTTCATCTTTTTCTTAATGGTAGTTTTTACATAAGTATGCTACCATTGTATGTCCCCAATTTTACTTTTCTGAATACTGGTTACTTCTAAGAAACTGGATTTTCTCTTCCACTGCCTGGTTTGTGACTGTTCCTGCATTGGCCTCATAATAAAATGTAAATAAAGGCTGCTGAGGGTGACCTGATTTAGGCAGATGGCTGCACAGATTGTTGTGTATGTCTATTTGTTGCCACTCCTGGACCTTGAACTCAGGATCTGGGCACAGTCCGTGAGCTGCTTTACTTAAGGCTAGCCCTCTAACACTGGAGTCATATGGCTATACTTCTGGCTTTGTTGGCCCTGAAGTTGGACAGGGCTCTCAAGGACTTTTCTGCCTAGTGTGATTTTGACAATGATCCTCCTATCACAACCTTGTAAGTATCAAGGAGGACTTCTGAGAGCCACTGGTGCCTGCCTAATCATTGGTCTTGCTGTTATTCTTGAACAGACCAGTGAGTTCCATATCCTCGGGTTGAAGTGGTGGGAGCTGGAGCCCACAGTTCGAATCCTAGTCCTGCCACCTCCAAATGGCAGGAGATCATAAGAAACTCATTCTTATCCATATGAATACCAATGGAATGTGATGTATGTCATGATTGTATGGGAAATTCTTAAATGATTCTAGGAGAAAATTGTAAACAATTAGATTATAATACACTGATCAATTTTTATTATTACTTTATGAAACATTTAAACAATCACATTCATTAAATGGAGGCATAAAGAAATACCTCAGAATTGTGTGTCACATAGTATAGAGGTGCCATTTTTTCTGCCAGGACTTTCTTTAGTTAATTGTTATATCCCATTTTCTAAATGTAATTTGGGATATGAAACTAGGATATATTATAAATCAATTATTTAAACAGTTTTTATCAGAAATGTTTATAGCGAAATATAGAGATAAATCCAAATTATATGTATTTGAAGACAGTACTTGGTTAGTCCTCTTTTCATATTCCCCATTCCATTCATGAGAATAATACACATTGTAAGGTAATACTTAGAATGTTTGGTGAAATAGGTTGACTTTAATCCAGTGAGATACTCTATGCTGCATTTTGTTTACTTTATATCCAGAAAAGCTAAATTCTTACTTTATCTTTTTCCTTACGCTTTATACTCAGATTTATTCTCTGATGGGTGACAAATAAATGTATAAACATTTCTTAACATTGGCTAAATTTAGGCTGAGGAATCTAGGTACAATGTAACTCATACAGATAAGCCTCATAAGTCATGAGACCCTGGTATCAAAATGTTAACCAATGTTTACTGGTAATGTTTAAGAGATTTTGTTTATTATAAACAGTGGTTATTAGAATGTTTTTGGAATCAACATCATTTCATGGGTTAGGAAGAGAAGAGAGACATTATACGCAGAAAAAAAATTTAAGGAGGTATTCAAAATTAGTTAACAAGATATACATCATGTAACACAGTATTTTGAAAACGCAAACTAAAGGAAATAATTTACAATAAATACAGAATCACTATGACTGATTTTTCTTTTACCCCAGATGCAATATGGCTTACATAATTACTTTTCTCATGATATGTTTAGTTAAGTCTTGATATTTAGTTGGAGAAGTTATGTTCTTTCATATATTCATTTGTCAGATCAAAGAGGAAATGAATTCCACGCCAGAGTCAACATCCATAATAATGTTACAGATGTATCCTGCTACTTTGCCAAAGTGTCAAATCAGCTTGAGTAACTGGGGTCTGTTTTTGGATCTAAATAAATAGGTATGCAATTTTCTCAGAACTAGAAAGATTTTGACCACCATTTGTTAAGCTATTATTTTTCAGAAACTACTTCTCTCTTTTCATGAGATTTTTAATTTCATTTATATCATGTGTTGATGTTCTCCTTTAGATTACCCACATTCAATCTTTTACAAATTGTAATTTGGAATAGTTTAAAGTTATATACACTCATGTACACTGCTCAGATTCTATTAGTTGCATATTTTTTCTTGTTAAATCAGTAGGAATTAGTTCTCAATATGGATAATATTGGACTTATTCATTGCTTTTCTGAATTTTTAAGTATGTCATGATTTTGTTATTTTATTCTTTTAAATATGTGCAGATCTCAGTCTGCATACAGTCAAATTTGTTTTAAACAATTTGATCCATTCAAAGGGTTTGCTACATTAGGTTCATCTAGATGAATTTATTTACAAATTAACGCAACCATATTTCTGCGACACAGTTTTCTTTATGTCTCTACTCCAAGTTAACATGTATTTGAGGTTTTTGTGCTTAAAAAAAAAAGTGGGCACAACATGTTTTTGTTCCTGGGGGAGTTCTACTTTGTTGGTTGTTTTTCCAGTTGTGGTGACTTCAACATATGTGTGTATTTTATTTCAATTGTTTTGTGTCAATATTTTGTTTCATATAACAGAAATGACAAAAATAGTCAGTGATTTAGTACTTTTCCCAATAGATTCTAAGAGAGACACTTGAAATTTTGTGACAACTGGGAATGGGCAGGTCTTCATATTGGAGTGGATAGCAGAATAACAGACATTGTTTGACATGATTTTAATTCTTCCTCCTCTTGCCTCATTATTTCCAATGGTATTACTTCAAAGACTTTAGTGGTAAGAAAATATTTTTGTCTGTATGAACTCAGAATTTTTGATTCAATTGGGACACATTACATATTGATATTTCATTTTAACTCGAAAATCTTCTTTCCTTCATTTAAAATCACAGTTCTGAATTTATAATGCTAAAGTAGCATCTCCAAATTTATACAAAATGGTCCAAACTATTTTCACTTCACACTATATATAATATATAGTGTAATAATAATAATGAGTAATGTAGTATGTAATAATTGCCTTTGGGGAAAGTCAATTACAGTGCGGTTTGTGAGATCCTCTGTAATAGTAAAAGTTATATTTGATTCTATTAAAAAATTCCAAGTTACATCTAAAAATTAATCATAGTTATAAATTAATGCTGAAAAATAACATTGTTTATTAGAAAAAGCCAGAAGTTTCAATAAGCTTGCTTTTTTAAACTTGTTTTGAATCTGGGCTTTGATGGCTCATGCTGAAATCCTAGCTACCCAAAAGTCTGAGATCTGAGGATAGTGGTTCAAAGCCAGCCTGGGCAGAAAAGTCTGTGAGACTCTTATCGCCAATGTATCTCTTGAAAACTAGAAACTACACTGTGTCTCAAATGGTACAGTGTTATCCTTGAGCTGGAGAGCACAGGGACAGTGCCCAGGCCCAGTATTCATGGCCCACGACATGCAAAAAAAATTGGCATGGATTATTACTTTATTATTTCATGATTTTTTAATGTGAAAATACGTACGGAGGGTTACAATTACATGAACAAAGTAATGAGTACATTTCTTATCAAGCATTGTTGCCTCCTCCCTTGTTTCCCCATCCCATGCCTTCCCATCTCCCTTTCTGCCCCCCCTCCCCCTGCGCCAAAGTTGTAAAGTTCGATTTTTGACATAACGTCTTGTACATGTCATTGTTGCAATGGGTTCACATGAATCCCAATTTGTTTTTCCTTTCTCTTCCCCAAATTATATCAACATCAAATACAATGAAAATAGAGGTTATTTCGTGGGGGATTGACATAAAAAGCAACAAAGAAATCATCTTGTAAATATGCTAGAAACAACAGCAAGAAAGAAAAAACATTTGAGTCCTTATCTTGGTGTTCATTTCACCTAACATCAACTTGGCTGACAGTTTGTGTTTATCTCCGACATATATTAGTTATTGCAAATAAGGGAAACCATGGAACCTATGTTTCTTTGGGCCTGGATTACTTCACTTAATATAATTTTTCCAAGGCTTTCCATTTCCTAACAAATGGGGCAATGACATTTTTTCTGATGGAGGCATAGTATTCCATTGTGTATATATAACACATTTTTTTATTGTAAGAATACCATACAGTGGAGTTACAATTAAATGGGCAAGATAACGAGTACATTTCTTATCAAGTGTTGTTGCCACATTTTATTGATCCATTCATCTACTGAGGGTCATCTGGGTTGGTTCCATATCTTAGGTATGGTAAATTATACTGCAATAAACATAGTGGTGCTGGTAGCTATAGTATGGGTTTGTTTGTGATCATTTGGGTAAATGCCAAAAAGTGGGATTGCTGTGTCATAGGGGAGCTCTATATGGAGTCTTTTGAGGAACCTCCATACTACTTTCCAAAATGGTTGAACAAGATTACAGTCCCAGCTTGTCTTTTAATTACAGTTCTTCAGTTTAGCCATTCTAACTGGGGTAAGGTGGTATCTCAGTGTAGTTTAGATTTGCATTTCTTTTATAGCTAGGGAGATGGAGCATTTCTTCATGTATCTATTGGCTATCCTTCTTTCCTCTTCAGAGAAGTTTCTCTTTAGTCTTTAGCCACTTATTTATTGGGCAGTTGCTTCTTTGAAGATTTGATGTTGGGGGATTTAATTTTTCGAGTTCCAGGTATATTTTAGATATGAGACCCTTGTCCATTGTATGGCTAGTGAAGATCTTCTCCCAATCCTTAGGCTTTCTATTGATCTTGCTAGCTATGTGCTTTGCCTTGCAGAAGCTCTGCAATTTCATGCAATTCCATTTGTCCAAATCTGTTGTGTTTCTTGGTCTCTATTAAGAAAATTTCAGCCTGTGCCAAGGACACATAGGTTATCTCCTAGTTTGTCCTGCAAAGTTTTCAGGGTGTCCGCTTTGACTCTGAGGTCTTTCATTTGGAGTTGATTCTTTTTTTAAATTTTTATTTATTTTTTATTGTGAAAATACTGTACAGAGTGGTTACAATTACGTGGGCAAAGTAATGAGAACAGTTTTTATCAAACATTGTAGACTCCTCCATTTTTTCCCCTTCAGGGTAATATATATGGATCTAGCTCTAGTTTTCTACAAGTGATTAACCAACTTTGTCAGCACCATTTAGAGAAGAAGCTCTTTCTTCCATTCTATTTCTTAGTTCCCTTATCGAAGATTAGGTGGCTATAGGTCTGTAGGTTCATTTCTGGGTTTTCAATTCTATTCCATTGGTCCTGAGGTCTGTTCTTGTGCCAGTACCAAGCTGTTTTGATTACTATGGCTTTGTAGTAGAGTTTGAAATTTGGTATTGATATTCCTCTAGCACTATTTTTTCTGTTAAGGAAAATTTTTGCTATTCAGAGTCTTTTATTGGTCCATATGAATTTTTGGATTTCCTCTTCTATTTTCTTGAAGAATAAGTTTGTAATATTGATAAGCATCACATTGAATTTGTAGATAACCTAGGGAAGAATAGCCATTTTCACGATTTGATTCTTCAAATCCAGGAGCATCGGAGGTTTTTCCACATTCTAAGTTCTGTTTTTATTTCCTTTTTCAGGTTTTTAAAGTTTGCATCATAAAGATCCCTCAAATCTTTGATTAAGTTAATACCTAGGTATTTTATTTTTTATGGGCTATTATGAATGGAGTTGCTTTCCTGATTTCAGCCATGCTTTTCTCATTGTTGGCATACAAAAGAGCCATTGATTTTTGCGAGTTACTTTTTCCCCTGTTATTTTGCCAACGTTTTGAATCAGCATGAATAATTTCGGAGTGGAGTCGGTGGGATTATTTAAATAAAACATCATGTCATCTGCATATAGGGAGAGTTTTACATCATCTTTCCCTTTTTGGATCCCTTTTATGTTTGCATCTTGTCTTTTGCTGTAGCTAGGCATTCTAATACTAAATTGAAGAGAAGTGGAGTGAGTGGACATCCTTGTCTCGTTCCTGAGTTAAGAAGAAATGGCTTTAGTTTTTCACCATTAAGTACAATGCAGGCTGTGGGTTTGTCATATACAACCTTTATCATATTGAGGAATGTTCACCGGATTCATAGTTTTTACAGAGCTTTCATTACAAAGGGGTGTAGGATTTTTCAGTGCTTTTTCTGCATCTATTGAGATAACCATGTGGTTCTTATCCTTGCTCTTTTTGATGTGATTAATTTTATTAATTAATTTGCATATAGTGAACCAGCTTTGCATCCTTGAAATGAATGCTGTTTGATCGTTGTGTATGATTTTTTGGATGAATTGTTGACATCGATTGGCCCAAATTTTGTTGAGGAGTTTTGCATCAATGTTCATCAAAGAAATGGGTCTGCAGTTTTCTTTCTTTGATGAGTCCCTGCCTGGTTTTGGGATAAGGATTCTGATGGAATCATAGAATGAATTCGGTAGTGAACTTTCTCTTTAATTTCATTGAATAGTTGGAGGAGTATTGGTGTGAGCTCTACTTTGAAGGTCTTGTAGATTTCCGCTATGAATCCATCTGGTCCTGGGCTTTTCTTAGATGGGAGGACTCTTATTGCTGTTTCTATTTCTATGTTTGATATGTGCATGTTAAGTTGATTTAACTCATCTTGGTTGTTTTGGCATGTTAAGATTTGCTAGGAAAAGGTCCATTTCTGCCAGGTTCTCAAAGTTATTCGAATAATGGTTTGAAAAGTATTCCCTTATAATTTTTTGAATCTTGGTTGTTTCTGTAGTGATGTTTCCATTCTCATCTCTGAGTGTTTTTTTTTTTTTTTTTTTTTTTTTGTTTGAGTGAGTTCTTTCCTTTTTCTGATAAGATTTGCTAAGGGTCTGTCAATTTTGTTAATTTTTTCAAAGTAACAACTCTTTGTTTTATTGATTCTTTCTATGATGCTTTGGTTTCTAATTAATTTAATTCTCATTTAATTTTAATTATTTCTTTCCATCTACTGGATTGGGGTTTATCTTGCTGCTCTTTTTCAAGGAGGTTCAGATGTCTGATTAAATTTTTGGTTTCAGATCTCTCCAATTTGTTGTTGTAGGACCTCAGAGCTATAAACTTGCCTGTGGGTACTGCCTTTGCTGTGTCCCAGAGGAGCTGGTAACTTGTGTGTTCATTTGTTTTAACATCATGAACATTTGCATTTCCTTTCTAATCTCTTCCATGACTCATTGGTGATTCAACAGTGTGTTGTTCAGCCTCCATGTTGTTCAGGAATTTCTTTGTTGGCCTTTGGTGTTGAGTTCTAATTTTATTCCCTTGGATGCTGTTTCTTGGCTCTTACTGTGGTTTTGTTGGTTTTCTATGTGTAGGATACTTTTGTCTTTTGTAGGGATGGTTTGGTGGAGATATATTGTTTCAATTTTTCTTTGCTATTTTTTTTTCGACCTTCAGTTATGAAGGACAGTTTAGCTGGGTACAGTATTCTTGGTTGATAGTTGTTTGTCTTTAGCGAAAGGCATACACCATTCCAGGCTCTTCTTGCTTTAATAGGCTCTGCTGAGAAATCTGGGATGATTCTAATTGGTTTCTGTTTATAGGTGATTGTTCTTTTCTACTTGAGATCTTTAAGGCTCCATTCCTTGGTCTGAATTGATCCGGTGCAGATTATAATGCATCAGTGGGATGTCTTGTTCTGGTCTGGTCTATTTGGGGTTCTATAAGCTTCTTGTATCTGAATAGGCCTATCTTTTTGTATGTTTGGGAAGTTCTCTGCGAGGTTTCTGTTAAATAAATTTTCTGGACCATTAACTTCTTTTTCTAGGTGCTCCTCTACAAACATTATCTTCAGATTAGGCCTTGTGATGGTGTCTTCCAAATGTTGAATAGATCTATCATATTTTTGGATTTGTCTTGCATAGTTTTATGTTTTTTCTCTATAATATCTAGGCTATCTTCAATCCCCGAGATTTGATCTTCTGCATGGTCTAACGTACTGTCAAGACTTTCTACTTTGTTTTATATCTCTTTTCCTTCTAATTGGTCAGCTTTTATGGCTTCAAATTCTTTGTTGGAGCTTTGTTTTAGATCTTGTATGAAATTCTTTACTTCCTTAATTTTGTGTTCAGTTTCTCAAATCACTTAGTTGATTGGTTATGGTTTCCCTGGACAACCATTCTTTCTATAGGGCTCTATTCAGCTTTCCATTTGTGGTCTCCCTGACTTCTTTCAGTGGTCTGTTTATGGATTCCATGAATGCCTGTATTGATCTTTGTCTATTCTCATCCTGCTCTCGTAATTCATGTATTACTCTTTGATTTGTTTCGTCACGTTCATGCAATTCCATTAATTCTCTATGGCTGTGCTCCACCTGCTCATGCATTTCCTGTATTTATCTTTGACTCTTCTCAACCTGCTTGTGCAATTCCTGCATTAATCTTTAAGTAGTTTCCTAATGCTTACAAGATTCCTGCATTAATCTTTGGTTTGCCTGCTCTCGCTCCCTATCATGCTCACACTGAGTCCTTTGCCAGTTTTCAATCATTTCATTCACCATGTTTACTAGTAGTGTATGTACAGGTTTTTATGGAGCTTCTATGGATTATTCATTAACAATTCTGTCACCTGATTAACATGAGTGGGAGTTGAGATACCTGGACTTGCCATTTTTATTGTGCTTTTCGGCTTGTTCTGCCCTTTTGGTATGAAAGTAACACCAATTTTTTGCTAGAACACTATTTTAAGGCAAGTATCAACCAGTGTCCTGTAGTTGCAGAATCAAAAGGGCTGCAGATACAATCTAATTCAACAAATACAATCTATTCAACATCAAACAACTATGTATTACTGTGCTACAAACAACAAAAAAGGGATTGGCAAACCAGAAATTATTAGCTTTAGGGAGAAATGTTGGGACAAATAGGACTAGAGGGATGTGGAGGGGTAAAAGGAGAATAAATTTAACCAATTCCTAATCTTAGAGAGGGAAATGGATTGGACAGAATGACAGGAGAGAAATTTAAAAAAAGAAAATTGGAAAAACAAAAACTAAATTTAGAGAAGTGAAACACTTAAAAATTATGTACGTTTAAAGAAATGATACCGAGAGAAGAAAAGGATAGGATGAGAGGAGGGGAGGGATAGAAAGAAACATGAAAGCAAAAAAACAAAAAATACTAAAATTAGTTACTTGTTAATTATGTAGGTATAAAGAGATGATACTTCTCTTAAAGAAGTTAAGTCTAAGAGGTGGTGAATTGAGTAATAAATATCTGGATTAAGTATGTACACAATAGGGAATAAGGTCTAATAATTAATGACAAGTGTATATCTTGGGATGAGCAGAACATCAATTAAGTCATGCACAAAAAAAGAGAGAAAAAAATGAAAACAGTGAAAAAGGACCAAAAGCTCAAAAGAGATTAAACACACACACACACACACACACACACACACACACACACACCAAAAATAAAAATTATGACAAAAAAAATAACAGAAAAGACTATTAAAAAATAAAAATTTAAGAAAAGTTTCAAAAAAGAGTTCCTTGAGTTTTTGTTTTTTGGGGGGGTGAATGGGAAGAGCCTGTATCTTCCCTGTGTCTATAATGAGTCTCTTGGTAAGTCTCGGGTCTGCTTGTGGTGTTTGGTTTTCCTATGGCTTGATTGGTTTCTTGTCTGTTTGAGGAGGCAGAAACTGCTTTGTGTTATGCATGTTTTTTGATCCTCCTCCCAGGCTAGTTCAGTGGGAGGGAGATCTGCTTGGAGTATCACAAAACAGGAAGATGGCTGTTTCCTCTAGTTTGGAGATGCTGTGATGCGGCTAGATTCTAGGTAAGGTTGAGGTCTTTCAACAAACAGTAGCTTTACCCTGAGTGGGTAACTCCTGAGATAATCACAGAGCCCAGCTTGGAGCTTTTCTAGGGGTTTATGTTTACTGAATTTCAATTGTTTGTCTAGGCTGTTGTACGGAGAGGCAGTCTCTGGTTGTGTTTACCTGGTGAAGAAAGTCACTCCTCTGTGGGCGGAGTTTTTTCTGCCTGGGCTGGGTGACTTTCTCCTGGGTGAAACTGACATCATAACTGACATCATAACTGTTTTCATAAACCTATTGTGTGATCGTGGTATTGCCCCTGCCAGGTAAGTATGGGAATGGATGGGAAGGGGAAAGAAAGGAAGAGGCTACAATGCTTGATAAGAAATGTACTCATTATCTTTTCCCTGTAATTGTAACCCCTCTGTACAGTATTTTCACAATTAAAAAAAAAAACCTATTGTGAATATTGTAACATCGTAAACCTGTTGTGATCTCATCACCATTATAACATCACCAACTAAGTATAACATCAAAATATTATTATCACTCGATATTGTGACATCATACTGCCATTGTGATATCACTATTCCTTTGGGTTTTTCAAACCTACTATGACCTCATAACATTTTACAAAACTCATGGCTTTGAGCCTATTAACTTGTGAACTTGCACACTTGTGATGCATAAAACACAAGACAATCCAATGAGGCACATTGAAGATAACTTTATTTACACTAGAAATGGGCTTGCATTTACCTTGTCCTGGGCTGTACACTCAGTGACAGCACAATCCCAACCACAAACCTCAGACGTCCAATAGGCACAGGTAATTGGTTTGCTAAACACCAACCCCCCAAATTATCATTTCTACCCTCCAAACTTCAATAGGTAAGGCTTTATCCTTTTCCCTTATTCCCTCCTTCTTTATAGACTTTTCCTGCATTTCCCTTTTTCCCTTCCATCACTTCTTTCTTCTCTTTAGGCCTCTCCACTACACATCTCTGGACATGTGGCCAATTGGCTTCCTTCCCCTCCTGCTCTCCCCCAAATTCCTCTTCTCCCAGGTCTTTCCTCTCCTGCTGTCTCACCACTTCCTTCCTTGCAGGTCATTCCTTGATTTTCTCCAATTCCATTGCTCTGACCACACAGCCTATATATAGGTTGAACCCCTCCATCACTCCAGTGGGTCTCCTACCTAACAGTGTTCAACCATCACTTCACAAACTGCCTGTTCCCCAATCAATTCTTCACAGATCATCATGTGAGGATGACATCCTACCCCCTCCAGCAGCATGCAATGCTCACTTGTGTGGCATGCCCCATGCACTCCAGTCTGCCAGGTCATGGAGCAACATTGATTAGGACATTATTAGGACCATGCTGCTTTATATATCCCCCACTGTTTTTTCATGTCCAATCAAATCCTTGATTCCTTCTTACCAAATCCTAAAAATTGCCTTCTCTCCACCCAATGAACAGGCTTAACAGGTAAAATTAATAGAAAACAAGTAAATTATAGAAAAACCCTAGTTAGCACTAATTAACACTTATTAAGTCATATCCTTAACAGTCCATCTTGCAGCCTTCTCTGTATATTGGTCCACTACCTATTCCACTTGAGACTGATGGATCCAATGCTGTTTTCGTGCTAATTCAATAGGCGAGTGTGAAGTTCGCACCACCAAGTAAGGTCCTAGCCACTTCGGTTTCAATTCAGGAACATGATGAATTTTTACCCACACCAGCTGTCCAGGCAAGAAAGAGTGGGTGGAGTTCCTTATTTTCTTTTTTCAACTCCATTTCTTAGTTTATTTCACTTACCTGGTGTCTAGTTTTTAATTTATTTCTGAAGTGAGACTTGCTATAGAATAAAAGAAACTACTCTCCTCAAAGAAATTTTCCTTCCAACTGGATTTAATTTCTTATTTTATATTTGAAATTTTTATTTTCATCCTAATGTTTATTTTTTAAATACTTTTTATTATTATTATCTTTAAGTAGTTGTACAAAGAACTTCCCATTCTATAAAACAGTACACAAATACAAGGTGTCTGACAACACTGTCACCCATCCATTCTGACCCTTCCATTCTCACACTTTTTTGTAAAAATTGGGATAGGTGATTACATGTATTTCACATATTTCACAGTATTGTGGAATTGTGAAACTTAGTTAAAGTCACAAACACATTTTAACCTTGACAAGGCAAATTATTTTTATTATAGTCCAAAATTTGTTAATTCTATGAGCTTTTACAATCCAAATTATTTTTCCCACCTCAGGTGATATTTACATTTTTTTCCCTTTTGCTAAATGTAGGCTATTCCTTCTTGGCTTCTTTTCCTCTCATTCATCTATTCCCATCACTGAGTTTGGGTTGCTTAGTTATTTTTCCTCTATGTCCAGTGCAGCTGATGGGCCCCTTTGTTGTATGTTGTTCCGTTTCCCACTTATTGTGTTCCTCTTCCTGGCTTCCCTCCATTGGGTGCATATTTCTACCGTCTACATAGTCAAGAACATGGAGTCATTAATGGTGATACAACAAAATGAGTGGCTGTCCGTTGTTTCTCGAGTTCTGTTTACTTTGTCATACCTTCTTGCATTTTGGCTTTAGCATCCACGTATCTGGTATGCCTATTGTCTCATTGTTCTAGGCTTACCTCACTCAAATAATTTGGTCTAGTTCCATCTATTTCCCTGCAAATACCATCATTTTGTCCTTTTTAATGGCTACATGGTATTCTATTGTATATAGGCCCCACAATTTTTGGATGCACTTATCACTTATGACTCATCTGGGTTGTTTCCAAATCTTGGCTATTGTGAACAGTGCTGCAATAATCATAGACGTGTGTGTGTGTGTCTTTGTATACTGGTTCCTGTTGTTCAGAGTAGATATCTAGGAGTGGTATGGCCAGTTCATAGGACAGTTCAATATTTAGCTTTCATAGGTACCTCCAGAATGCTTTCCAAAGTGGTGGTATTAGTATATATTCCCACTAGCAATGTAGTAATGTTTCTTTCTTTGTATCCCTTCCAGCATTTGTCATTGGCTGAATATAGGATGTGGGCCATTCTGACTGGGGTAAGGTGGTATCTCAGAGTTGTTTTTATTTGCATTTCCCATACAGCCAGGGCTGATGAACATTTCCTCATGTATTTCTTTGCCGTTTTTATCTCTTCTTCTGATAAGTCTTTCTTTAGCTTCCTTGACCATTTCAAGATTGGTTTGTTAGGTTTGTGAAGAGTTAGTTTCTTGACTTCACCATATATAAGATAATGGAAATTATAATATAACGGATATTAGACGCTTGTCTGTTATATTGCTGGTAAATATTTTTTCCCATTTCTTCCCATTTCCTGGTAATCTCTATGATTCCTTTTTTTAAGGTTTTTGTAGTTTTCATGAAACAGACCCTCTATATCTTTAATTGGGTTAATTCCTAGATACTTTTTATTTTGAGGTTATTGTGAATGGGGTTGTTTATTGATTTCTCTTTCTATTTGTACATTGTTACTATACAGAAAGGCTACTGATTTCTGTGGTTTAATTTTGTACCCTGATACTGTGCCAAATTGGTTTATAAGCTCTAAGAGTTTGGGGATGGAGCTTTAGGGATTGGTATTTTATAAAATAATGCCATTTGTAAAAAGAGATAGTTTATCTTCTTCCTGTCCTATGTGGATCCCTTTAATGTCTTTTTCTTGCCTTATTGCTCTGGCTAAGAATTCCAGAACTGGTGCTGGCAAAACTGGTTAACTACATGTAGAAAACTAAAGCTAGATCCTTATATATCACCCTGCACCAGAATCAACTCCAAATGGATCAAAGACCTTGAACTCAAAGCAGACACTCTGAAAACATTACAGGATGGAATAGGAGAAACCCTGGGTCTCCTTGGCTCAGGCCGAAATTTTCTGAATAGAGACCCGGAAACACAACAAATCAAAGAAAGGTTGGACAAATGGGATTGTATAAGGTTGCAGAGCTTCTGCAGGGCAAATGACATAGCTAGCAAGATCAATAGAAAGCCCACGGATTGGGAGAAGATCTTTACTAGCCATACAACGGACAAGGGTCTCATATCTAAAATATACTTGGAACTCAAAAAATTAAACCACCCAACAACAAATCCTCAAAGAAACAACTGCCCAATATATAAGTGGGCGAAAGACTTAAAGAGAAGCTTCTCTGAAGAAGAAAGAAGGATGGCCAATAGACACATGAAGAAATGTTCAACATCCCTAGCCATAAAAGAAATGCAAATCAAAACAACATTGCGATATCACCTCACTCCAGTTAGAACGGCAAAAATCAAGAACTCTAACAACAACAGATGCTGGAGGGGATGTGGACAGAAAGGAAACTTACTTCATTGTTGGTGGGAATGTAAACTTGTTCAACCACTTTGGAAAGCAGTATGGAGGTTCCTCAAAAGACTTCACATAGAACTCCCCTATGACCCAGCAATCCCACTTTTGGGCATTTACCCTAATGTTTACAAAAAAGACCACACTAAAGCTACCAGCACAACTATGTTTATTGCAGCATTATTTACCATAGCTAAGATATGCAACCAACCCAGATGCCCCTCAATAGATGAATGGATCAAGAAAATGTGGTATATATACACAATGGAATTCTATGCCTCCATCAGAAAGAATGACATTGCCCCATTTGTTAGGAAATGGAAAGGCTTGGAAAAAATTATATTAAGTGAAGTAAGCCAGGCCCAAAGAAACATAGGTCCCATGGTTTCCCTTATTTGCAATATCTAGTACAGGTATGAGTCAAGCGGAAAAAGTCAGAGAATGTGATGTTAGAAAAACGAACCCTCAAATATGTATTTTAATGTTTTTGTTTCTTTCATGCATGTGTTTCTAACGCATTTATAAGATTATTTCTTGGTTGCTTTGTATGTCCCTCCCCCACAGTGTAACTCCTGCTTTCACTATATTTGATGTCAGTATAACATGTGGAGGAGTTGGGGACAAACAAGTCGTTTAAGGATTCAGGTGGACCTGTTGCAACAATGAGAAGTATGTCAAAACCAGCTTTACAATGTCGGAGGGGGGGGAGGGAGGGTATGATTGGGTGGGGAGGAGGGGGGAGGCTGGGAAGGGAGGTGAAGTGTAAACAAAGTAGGAGGCTGCAATGCTTGGTAAGAAATGTATGCATTATCCTGACCATGTAATTGTAACCCCTCTGTACAGTATGTTCTCAAATAAAATAAAATAAAATTAAAAAAAAAAAAAAAAAAGAATTCCAGAACTATATTGAAGAAGCGTAGATAGAGTGGGCATCCTTGCCTTGTTCCTGTTTTTAAGGGAATTTGTTGAAGTTTTTCCATATTAAGTATAACATTGGCCTTTGATGTGCCATGTAAGGCTTTTATTATCTTATGAAATGTTCCTTCTATTCCTATTTTTTCCATAGCGTTTAACATAAATGAGTGCTGAATTTTATCAGAAGACTTTTCTGCATCAATGGAGATAATCATGTGGCTCTTGACCTTGGATCTGTTGATGTGATGGATTAGATTTATTGACTTACATATGTTAAACTATCCCTGCATCTCTGGAATGAAACCCACTTGGTCATAATGTATGATTTATTTGAAATGTTTCTGGATTCCTTTAGTTACAATTTTATTTAGGAGCTTTGTATCTGTCTTAATCAAACAGATTGGTGTGTAGTTCTTTTTTGTTGGGTCTTTGCCTGGTTTGGGGATGAATGTTATATTGGCTTCATAGAATGAGTTTGGGATTACTCCCTATGTTTCTATTTCTCTGAAGAGCTGGAGGTCTTATAGAATTCTGTAGTGAATCCATCAGGTCTTGGGCTTTTCTTGTTGGAAGATTTCTGATTACTTCTACTATATCATTGTAGGTAATTGACATGTTTAATTGATTTCTTTCTTCTTGGCTCTGTTTGGGCAATTTGTTTTTCTTATTTTTCAGGCAGAAAATAAGTTTATTTACTGAACTGCTTCCCACACCATGTATAGTGGAGAAGCATGGCTTAAAAGGAAGTGGGGCAACCCACCTCTGGGCCAGGACTTATCTAGGCTAAGGAAAGTAAGAAGTATGGCCAGGTGGGGAAAAGTGTGACCACACTGGATCTCGATGTGACCTTAGGGTCTGGGACTCTCCTACGTTCAGATGGGAGGCTTGTGACCAGAGGTGGCACAGGATGTGATCTAGCAGGAGGGGAAGGTGACTGCTTCCAGGTCTGCTACTTACCTATGTAACAGATATTGGGCGGAAACTTAGCCAAGAAGGAGGGAGGTGTTCCTGTTCAGACCTTACATTCCACCCTTTTGATAATTATGAAAAAAGTTGAAGAGTCTCTCTGGCTATTTCCTGTTTGCAAGGGGTATCAACAGTAGGGGTAAAAGGCTATAATGAGATCCCCTCTGAGAGAAGGCAGCAGGCAACAGCTGTCACTTGGGCAATGAGTCCTTTGATGAAGTCTGGAGGAGGCAAGTCTCTTGGACGAAGTATGGAGAAGTCTCACGAGGCATTGAAGGACTTAAAATATATACTAGAGCGCAAATAAATGGCAAGAGGAAGGACTTGGGGCTGAAAATGTTGTTAGAAATGTCCCTAGCTACTTCTGACATCTGGCGACTAGGTAGAGAAGAAGTGACAAAGGCAAGAATATAAATTCCTGTCCAATTGAAAGGTAGACAGGTATGGACATTAGATAGGCAGTCTTCTTACTTCTATTGACCTCCCTGCTCTGGTTAATTTTGAAAGGGCAGGCACAAAGTGGCTAATGTGGTATCATCTCCTCCTACTCCTTTCCATGTTCCTTTGTTCTGCAGACTGGCTGAGTCTAAGTGTCATTGGTGGGATGGTTTGTCCCAGATGGTATTCAAGGGAGTTTGAACTCAATGCCTGGGCACTGTCACTGAGCACTTCTGCTCAAGGCTAGCACTCTACCACTTTGAGTTATAGAAACTCTTGCAGTGTTTTGTGGTTGGAGATAAGAGGCTCGAGCCAAGCTTCCAGCCTGGCTCTTTGCAGGTTAGTTGGGAGATGGAGTCTTAGGAATTTTTCAGCCCGCGCTGGATTTGAATCGCAACTTTTGTCATGAAAACCCTTTGATATATCCAATGAAAGCAACAAGGACATCAAATAGAATAAGTAGAGCTTACCTGGTCCTTATCAAGAATTGACCAAATATTCTGCAATGACAAAACTTGTTACATGGGAAAATCTTAGCACAGATATGACCAATATTTTAGAATCACGTAGTCAGTATTAGCCTAAATAACACAAAATAAAAAAGGCAAAACTCAAATCCTAAAATTTTAGACAACAATGTTTAGACATCTTTACTAACAAAGCACATCAGATGGTTGGGCGTCAGTTACCAGTCTGTGAAAAAGAGCAAATTGTTAGCAAGTCACAGTTGAATAGATGGATGGAGGAGAAGAAAGCTTGGTGGAAGGGTAAGGATTGAAGGGGGACAAATCCTTCATCCACCATTTAGACAAGATGGCGAACTCAAGATGGCAAATTTCTAAAAAAATGCAAAGAAAGCCTGAACAAAAAATCAAGCCTAGATTGGCCAGCCTTTTAGAGGGAAAGCAGAATGGGTCCCCTGGACCCAGCCATGTTGCACGCTTCATGGCACAATACAAATAGTTGTAGAAAAGAAAGCTAGGGATATAGAAAGTTGGACATGATTAGCAGAGAGCAAAGAGATCCTGAAAGGGAACAGACTTCTGACCATTTACCATTGCAGAGGCAAAAATTGTCTAAATATGAGAAAAGCATTAAAAAATTAGGTGCTCTGGCTATCCAGGGAGTGCAGGAGGCATTTCAGAGGGGTTTCATGGCTCGGGCATGACTCGTAGCACCCCATTAAATGTGTTGGAGAGTCAGTCTGGTGAGTGAAGGAGAGCTGACCAGGCAGAAGCGATGTCCCTACTTCCCCTAGAGCACTGTAGAGAGAAATGGCCAAGACCCCATAACCAAGCAACCTCGGGTTCGGGGGTGACCAGCCTTTCCGCTGAAGGCCATAGGAACTCTGACATGGTGCCACATCTGAACACAGATGGAGCAACAGAGAGCCATAGAGAGTAGTTTCACTCACCACGGAAGAGAAGTGGTGTGGACGTGGATGTGAAGGCCAGCAATGGTATTGGTGAAAAGTGTCCCGTGGTGTCTCAGGGCAGTTTAGTTCAGAGAAAAGGAGTGGTTAGGAAATTCTAACATTTCCAACTCAAAAACCCCATCTGAGTTACAGCATCATATGTAAGGAATATTAAAAAGTTAGGTTTCATTCGGTAACCTATGAAGAGAATACCATACACTAATTAAGGCAGGTAAAGAAGTTTATTTACTGAACTGCTGCCCCACCATACATGGTGGAGAAGCAGGGCCAAAAAGGAAAGGGCAAATAGCAATTTGTATTTCTGTAGAAATTCATCCATGTCTGCTAGGTTTTCCTTCCCTTCTAAGTAGAGTCTGGAATTATTTCCTTATGATTGTTTGGATGTCTTGGATGTTTGTTGTAATTTTTCCTGTGGTATCTCTGATAATATTGATTTGGGTCTCCTCTCTTATTTTGTTAGTTTATCCTGCCAGTGGTCCGTCAGTCTTAGTGATTTTTTTCTTAAAAACAGTTTATTGTTTTATTAATTTTATTTATAATTTTCTCAGTCTCTATCTCATTAATTTCAGCTCTTATTTCGGTTATCTCTTTCTGGCTAGCAACTTTAGGTTCAATTTTTTCTTGTTTCTCTAGCAGTTTTAGTTGTATGATAAGATTGTTTACTTGGTCTCTGTTTTCTTGATATGTGCACTGAGAGCAATACATTTGCCCTTCAGGATTGCTTTCACTGGGTCCCATAGGTTTCTTTGTGATGTTTCTTCATTTTCACTGAATTGTAGGAACTTTTTAATTTCTTCTTTAACTTCTTCTCTGACCCACGTATTGTTCAACTTAGTGCAGTTTAATTTTCATGTGTTTAAGCTGTTTCTACTTTATGCCTTGTTATTGAGAACCAGTTTGATTGCACTATGGTCAGATAGAATACAGGGTATTACATTGATCCTCTTGTATTTGCTTGAATTCTTTGCATGAACTAAGAAATGATCTATTGTAGAAAAAGTGTAGGGGTTGGCAAGAGTTAGACCCTGCTGGTGTAAATGCCTGTAATTGTAGCTACTCAGGAGGCTCAGATCTGTGTATTCAGGTTCAAGGCCAGACCAGGCAGGAAAGCTTTTCTGGGGTTGTTCAGCACCACACCCTGTGTCATGTCGGGGTTCTTCACCACCTTTGCCACCATGGGCTGCGCTGGGCTGCTCATGCAAGCTGGTATGGAGAGGCCCTCCACCCCACCAGGAGTCAGGTGTTAACCAGTGCTGTTGCCTCAGGATGGGCTGGGTTGCTTATGTGGGCCAGTATGGAGAGGCACAAAGCACCATGGGTCTGGAGTTGTTCACTGCAGCTGTCCCCATCCCAGTTATTACTGTCGCGCCGGGCTGGTCTGGGCTGTTCCTGTGGGCTAGTGCCAAGAGGCATTGTGCCCAGAGTCTGGATGGTTTGCCACTACTGTCAGCTGTTGCTGCTGCTCCAGGTTAGGCTAGGCTGTTTACACCAGCAGGACAGAGTTGCCACACTGTGGGTCTAGGGTAATTCGCCACTGCTGACAGCTGCTGCTGCTCCTGACTGGGTTGGGCTGCTTTCACCAGCCAGGCAGAGGCGCCATGCCAGGGAGGGTTAGCGGAATCTTCATGCCGGCTCTTCTGAGATTTTGGTTTGTATTCTCTGGGTTGGCACTGGACCTGGGGAGTCTTCTTTGAGGCTTGGATGCTCGTGGGTGTGTGGTCCTCGGAGGGTCCAGAGCCAGGCCACCAAAGCAACCTGGCACAAAGCTCCACCACTTATGCTGCTCAGTGGGGAGCCCCATCACCAACAAGGGGTGGGGAAAGGGTCTTCCCATTTTACTGTCCGTGTAGGTTTTTCCCTTTTCTTTTTTCACTTTCTGTATCTCTCTGACTAATAGCTTTTTTTGTGGGTCAATTGCAGAAATGGAGCATTGAAATCCAAACTCTGTATTTCGTTGGGGAGAGATGTGTTGTTTCCCTGCTGTTCCATAGCCATCTTGGCCCCTCCCCTTCAGGTGGAGTTTTTCTTAGGTGGCCGGTGGGCCTTGGTTACCAAAGGATAGGCCCATAAAAAAATATGTTGTAAAGCCTGCAGATTGTAGATAGACATTTCTGTTAATATAGCCTTCCCAAATTTAGGAAGCGAAGGGGGTGGTCCACCCTAAAATATTTCAAAGGGATTAAATCCTTTAACATAACGGCTACATCTTGGTGGAAGGAGAGCAAAGTGGAGGAGGCTCACCTAGCCATGCACAGTCTATGTATTTAATTTAGTTAGTTTCCTTTGAGTGCATGTTCATTCTTTCTAATGCCTTGAACTCTGAGTTCTATAAATGGATTGTAACTTCTAATTTATTCCTAGAGTGTTAGTTAATAATTGAGAACTTGGGCCATGAATGCAGGGCCATCTTTGGACCTCACAGCTAAGGGTAAGCTAAATCAAGGAACTATTACATGCCTCAGCTCAGCCTGAAAAAGTGTCCACTATTATTAATAGATACCAATACCCATACTTTCCAGCTTTACCTCTGTGAAGTCCACTTTCCCAAATTCACCATCTGAGGTTCCTCACGCATGAATTCTTTCCATAGCTTCCAGTTTTTCAGCATTTACCTGTTGGAAATTACCTCCAAACCTTACAAAGTATTGTCAGGCTAATGCCCCACTGGTTTTCAGAAGAGTTTTAGGTAGTAGCCTCGGAAAATTTACCAGGGTGCAAATATCTACACTTAAACTGACAGAAAGCTTGAGTATGTATGAATTTTTTACAAGTTCAGTGTCAACATTTACACACTTATTACACCTGTTTTTGCTTCTTACTTTAATTTTAATGACTAGTATCTCTAGAGACCCCACTTGTTTTAGAGTGATCTCCCAAGTTACCTGATCAGCTCAGATGTTTCCCTGTATCTTAGAATCTCTAGTTGCTTTAACTCCTGTACAGTACTCTGAACCTTGGAGACTTCTTCCATTTTATTCTCCTCTTTTTCTCTCAAACTTCCTTTCAAGATCCCACTCTCCTTCTCAATGTGCTCCTTAACCTGTAACTGTTTTGGCAGGTTCACAGGAGAGTTCCTTTGACTGGAAAACTGCTGCTCCTTCTCACAACACCTTTGCTTGATTTTCAGCTCCTCCCTTAAGTTCACAAAGGTGCTATTGTGAGGTATTTTTTCCCACCTCCCCCTTTTCCATTGGGACTCGATGCTTCTGCATTACATTTATAATGAAGATCTCAGCAGTTTTTTGGAGCTTTTACTCTAGTAGTTTCTCTTTCTAGTTTTCCACTTCAGTGTCTTTTTGTGACAGACCTTTCAACTGTTTGTTTAGCTGCTCTGTTTT
Organism: Dipodomys spectabilis; assembly: GCF_019054845.1. Taxonomy (NCBI): domain Eukaryota; kingdom Metazoa; phylum Chordata; class Mammalia; order Rodentia; family Heteromyidae; genus Dipodomys; species Dipodomys spectabilis. Next base: position 4,206,675 of record NW_024870787.1, read on the forward strand.
TCTTCCAAATGCTCTTTCCCTTTCCCCAGCATTCCCTATCAGAGCATGTGGTCCTTTAACTCTTTCTGAAGAGTAACAATCTCTTTCTGGAGCCTGATATTTTCCTGTTTACTTTTCTTGGCCTCATCTTCTATGACAAGGCACTTCCCCATCTTCTCTGCTAAATACTCTTTCCTTCTCTCTCTGTTGCTTTGAATTTCTGGTGACAGTTTTCAAAGCTTATAACTGACATGTACTTCAGCCTAATACATTCTTATATCAGGTCCAGCTCCTTTTTCAGGTCCACGATTTCTTAATGCAGCATCAGGATCTCTTCTTGGCCTCTCTTTTGGTTAGCAAGGATGGCAGTATTGCTGTCTTGTGCTTCTGTTGGCTTGTGATCCCCTAATTTGCCTCATACTCATCCAGGCTAATGAACTTGAATTTCATTTGATTCTGAGTATTTTCTAGGTTCCTTTTGAGGATTTTCTTCTCATTTTTGACTCTCACAAGTTTATATCTTCAAATATTTTCTTCACGTCAAATAATTCTGTTTTTTCCAATGTGCTCTTCTATGTGCTTTTAACCTCTTGGTTGCTTTTGACTGGCACATAATGGAGATTCAATCTTTTATAAGCCTGTGTTTTGAGATAGAAGTGTGTGAATTTTTCTTTGCCACATTTCTTCTTAAGTTCAGAGGGCTGCTTTTTAAATTAAACACAGTTGGAATTCAGAGCCCCAAGCTCCTTTGCATGTTACTCCAGAGCTATGAACACATTTTCCAGGTGTTAACATAACATGTCATTTTCTATCTTTCTCCTCCTTGGACATTCCTTTTCCCAATGGCCATTTTGCTTGCAATAAGCTCACTGATCTAATCCTAGAGGTTCCCTACTGCCATTTGCAAATGAATTGTACTGTCTTTGCCAAGGGTTTCTTGATCCCTATTCTGGTGCTCCTATCAAAACTCAACCCGCTTTCTTAGAGTCTTTTTTATCCAGGGTATCTCTGTTATCAAACACCTACTGGGTAAGCACTTCCAACTTAGAATACACCTTTCTCTCAAAACTTTCTAACTTTTGAAGCTTTCTTCTAATATCTGGGGCTGACTGGGTAATAAAGGCCATATTTAGGGCTCTTTGATTCCTCAGAGCTTCAAGATCTATAGGCTTATATGTCCTATTGTCTTCTGGGAGAAGTTCCAGAAAAGCATTAGTGTACTCACTGGGGAACTGTACCATCTCACTCACCTTAGTTTGATGACTTGGCTTTCTAGCCACTGAGGTATCCCTGCTAATGAATCCTAGCAATAATAGGTAAGCACTTCCATACCTCGATCACTGTTAGTCTCAGCTTGGGTAAGTCTGTGAAAAGACTTGCTCCAAATGGTCTGGTTCAATATTGGGGCTACTGTCTGGTCCAAGCACTATTTTCAAATCACCGAGCAGGATTTACTCCCTTTCCTACCAGGTGAAAAGCACCTGTAAAATTTGCTGACACTCATTCCAGATGTGCTTGTGTGTGAAAATTACTGTCTCTAATGAAATAATGAGCCCCTGTTTTTTTTTTTTTTTCTGAAAAGGATGGAGTTTGCTGTTCCCAGTTATACAGGTCACTAGTTGTGTAGGGAACATATATTCAAATGGGGGCCTGCCCCCCATCTCCTCCATGTTCCTCTTTCAAGGGTAATAATGGTAACATACCACATTGTATCACCTCAGGCTGGTAAAAGTAACCACTTTTGCTATAGGAGGTCTTAATATGACAGGTACTGATGGCAAAGAATAGGAGAGAGTACATCAATGCATCTTCCTCTGAGGGACTCTATAACCCTGGGGGAGAATATTTTTTGGATATGGCAACTTGGATATGGCCTTGTTCTCCAATCCTGAGGACAGGAGTAAATAGAGATGCATACAGGACACAGGTAAAACTATCAGCATACATAAACAGACCAATAGCCACATACACTTAACTTACATGTCCCATATGTCTCAATGTTTACCACTACAAGAGGTCCCAGATGACAGAGAGAATGTCTCAGATTGCCTCTTGAGGAGGCCACAGATGACCCCTGGAAAATGTCACATATGTCCTCTCTAGGAGGCCCTAGATAATCTCTCATGGAGGTTCCAAATAGCTCCCTAAGGAAGTGTCAGATGACCTCCAAATGAGGCTGAGATTACCTCTCGAATAGCTCTCAGATGGCCACTCAAAGTGCTATATATTAACCCCAGAGCAAGGTCCAGATAACCCTCTGGAGAAAACCATACATGACCTCCACAGAAGGTCCTATTTGGCTTCTCAAGGAAGTCCCAGATGATGTCTGGAGACGGTCATACATTTCTCATCAAGGTAACCCAAGCTGAGCTCCCAAAGAAGTTCCAGATGACCTCAGGAGGTGGTCCTAGATTGCCTCTTAAGATAGTCCTAAAGCCTATTTTTGAAGAGTTCTCGGGTTGCCTCCTGAGGAAGTCCCAGATGACCTCTGGAGAAAGTCCAAGACGGCCCCTGGAGAAGGCCCCAGACTACCTCCAGGGTAGGTTTCAGATGGCTTCTCAAGGAAGTCACAGATGTACTTTTGATGAGGTTCCAGTTGGCTTCCCAAGGAAGCCCTACATGACCTCTCAAGGAGTTCCCAGAAGCCACAAATGACCTCCAGAGGGGGTCCCCAAAACAGGCTGGCAAGTTTTCCTAGACATACCCCTAAAGGAACCTAAATGACTTTTGCAAAGGTTGGTCCTCCAGAGACAAACACTCGAGGTAGACTCTTAACGCTGAGGGTTGATGCTTTCACCTATGAGGATTTTTCCCTGGGGACAAGGCCTGATCCTATCCAAATGGATTATCTCGATGGGGTTTCTGAAAATTAGGAACTCTGTAGTTCAAGAGAATCCATTGAGACACATTTAATATAATAAATGTTCTCCAAACCACCAACCCCCAAAATTATGATAGCCAAAGCTCCAAACATCAAAGGGCAAGCCTTTTTCCCCCTTCCCTTTGTCTCTCTTTGGCTACAGAACTATACATCCTTCGATGTCTTTCCATTTTTCCCTTCTACCAGTTCCTTCTTCTCTTCAGGCCTCTCCTCTCTCCACAGGTCTGAACTGCTTTGCCTGGGACGTCAGTTGCCATCCTTCACCTCCTGCCCCCCCTCAACTTCCTCTCCTCCAAGGTTCTTTCCCCTTCTGCTATCACACCACTTCCTTCCTTCCAGGACATTTCTTTTTTCTCTTTCCTTCTATTTCTCTGAACAAGTAGCTATATATAAAGTCTGTAACCCTTCTGTACCCCAACTGCCTAACAGTTTTCAACTGTCACATCCCAAACAGCTAAACACATGTTGATTAATGCACCAGACCCTCCCACAGAATGCCCCACCTTCTTTGGTGGCATACTTTGTCCTCTCTAGCTGGCCAGGAGATGGTGCCTGGCTGATTATTGGACCCTATAGATTATTGGGGCCCTGCTAATTATTACAGTATCCTCCTTGTGAACTAGAAGCAATTGAAATTGGAAATTTGATTGTGATATTACAAACTCGTTGTGACATCACAAACCCATTGTGACAATATTGTCATTGTGACATCATGATTCCATTGTGACATCTCAAATCTATTATGACCTCTTAGCTCCTTTGAAAAATCCATGCCCTTTTCAACAGCACAGTCCCTTTGTGTACCCATATCCTTGTTGTTAACTGACAATTGAGATCAGACATGCCATTATAACATCAAAAAGTGTTTGTTACATCCTCAACAGTGTGACATCACATTTTCATTATGAGAGCATCAACTCGTTGTGATATCACCAAACTCAATGACATAATCGCAATATGACAACAATTCTCATTTTGATATCATAGACATTGTGAATGCCTATTCTGTGATTTCATTGTATTTCAATGTGGCATGAGAGTTGATACCAGAAACACATTTTTGTGCTTACATAACCATTTTGAAGTCATAATCACGTTGCGATATCACACTGCCATTGTGATATCACTAACACAATGTGATATCACAAACATCTGTCCTCATAACTTTTGTGTCATGCTAACATTGTGATAACTTAGACCTTTCTGCCCTCATTTTTCAACCTCATATTTCATGTATAACATGAAATACCAGAAATCCACTGACATCATGACAACTGTGTCATCACATTGACAGATGTTATGATCATCGTGTCACATTGTGACATCACAAAAGTTTGATGTCATAATTAGTTGGTGATGCCATACAAGTAAGGGGTCACAGCAGGTCTATGATGTCACAATTGGTTGGTGATATCCAAATGGCATAAAGGGTCTCATTTGTCATGAAATCACAGAGAATATGAGTTCACGAATGGACAGTGGTATCTACAAAGGCAGGTGTCGTTGCAAATTTGTTGAAGTCCTAGGAGGATTATGATGTCACAGTGTTCATGATGTCTGTCAGTATGATGTCACAATGGTCATGATGTCCCTGTGGATTTCTGATATCACATATCATAACTGAAATATTATAAGGTTTAAAACAGATTATGAGTTCATAAGGGGCATGACACAAGACTTATGATTACAGTGTGGACACACAGGCATCAAAGATTGCCCTGAGAGGAAGTTGAGTGGGCAGAGCCTGATTTGTTTAAGTTCAGTGTGTGGAAGCTTAGGTGCATGATAAGGTGTGACCTTTACAGTGATTGGTTCGTTCCATTTCCTCCCCTCTCATTCAGTATTTTGCTTTAAAAAGGGCTTGCTCTGTGTTAATAAACGAGTCCTTGCTTGACTTGAATTCCCGCTTTGTCTGATTGTCTCTTGGGCTAAGGGAGGCTGGGGAACAGGAGAGTGGCAGCTCTAACCTTTCCTTGGACCCCATCCGTCTTTTGTGGGACAGACAAAGACCCGACATCTGGCTCCCAACGTGGGGCTCGAAAGGAAAAGATACTGGCTGAAGCTAAGTGCTCTCAAGGTAAGTGAAACCCTTAGTATGGGTAATGCTATTTCACAGAAGAAGGAGGAGGAGGCAACATTAGGCCTAGAGGGAGTAAAGGAGGACTTGGGAAGTATGAAAGAAAAGGAATGGGTCAAATTCCAAGAACGCACCGAGACATGCACAGTGGAAGTCAAAACAAGGGTGAATGTTACCCACTATGACTCGGGTGCCATTGACAGTCCTAGGCCCCCACCTTATTCCCCTTATTGGGGAGAGGTAAGGTGCCCTATGGGACCTGCAAGAGGAATCTACAAGACCCAGACCCCTACCAATCTTCCATAGAGGGGCCGAGGGCTGGGGAAGTAACCTAGTTGGAGTCCTGAACTTTAAGGGAAGTGCCACCCAGGAGCACAGACCCTAAGCCACAAGATTCACTTCCCCAAGCTTATCCAGTGAATCTGGCACCAGGTGCTAATAGGCCCTTGGAGTGGTATCCATGGGAAGCTAAGAATCTGAAAGAGTTACACAAGGTGGTGGCGGAGGATGGCCTGAACTCTCCTTGGGCCCAGACCCTATTACATGACATTGCTTATCACCTATGTATCTGGTGGGATGTGACCAAATTCCTCCTCACCAGTTCTCTGTTTATTAAATGGTGTGCCTTCTTTAAGGAGGAATCGAGCTCGGGAGGAGAATAACTGGCAGGCTCAACCCACGATACCTATTACTTATGCAATGTTAACAGGGACAGGGGAAAGGTACTCCACTGGCAACCAACAGTCCGCAATACGTGGCCCTTACCGTGACCAGGTGAGACAGGCAGGATTTGCAGTATGGTACAAACTGGATGATGGGCTCACTGAATCCCCCACAGCAGGAGTGAGATAAAAAAAACCTGGTGAGCTTCTAGCTGAGTTTTTAGACCGAGTCCAAGAGAATATTAATCACAAGCTGCTGGCAGGGAACCTCCAAGATCAGTTTGCAAAGTTGCTGGTTTGGGAAGGGGTGAATACAGAACACTGCATGGCCTGCGCAGGATTGAGAGAGAGTTCCATGAGCAGATGGGTGGTGGCCTCGCAGGATGTGGGAACACAATAGCACCAGTCCCAATCATAACCTTTAGCTTTACAGGCTCAGACATCTGCAATGACTGAGGCTATTATCCAGGTGCTGGCAGCCCAAGGCCAAAGAACTCGACAACCATCGGGGAGAGGGACTTGTTTTAAATGTGGGCAGGAGGGTAACTTTAAGAGGGACTATTCATAACAATCCCCCTGCCAAACGGTCCGGGGGTCCAAACCTCTCCTACACCCTGCCCCAGGTGCAGGAAGGTATACTATTGGAAAAAGGATTGTCGATCCAAATTTGATGTAAATGGAAGCGTTTAAAATAGGGGAGGGACGTCCTCCAGCCCCGTTAACTCAAGGAGGAACCCCCTCTGCTGTGAGGCCCAGAAAGCCTCATGGCATGACAACCCAGGACCATAGGAATGTGCCCCTGGAGGTAGGACTCCGTCTTAAAATGAGTATTTTCATAGACGGGAAGTAGTTTCACTGCCTAATTGACACAGGGGCAGATAGAACCATACTCAGGGAGGAGGAAGTGCCCTTAGCCTGGAAGCTTGGACCCGGTCCCCCGATATTGGAGATAGGGTGTAACTCCCAGTACAAAGAGATGATTGCCCTTATGAAATGGACTAGCCCAGATGGAGAACAGGGAAAGATATGCCCTTTAGTGGCAAAAACCTCACTGCAAATTTACTAGGGCAAGACATGCTAAGACAAATGGATGCCAGGGCCACTACAGACCATCAAGCATCCTATGATGATATCCTGGATGGAGAAGAAGCACAAAAGCTTAAAGATCTAGAGGGAGTTAAGTAAAAGGAATTTTTTTAACTTTCATAATTACAGAGAAGAATATAGGGGATCCACTCGGGTGCATCGCCAATCCTAAAGGCCACTGCTCTCAAGTACCTCCCGTTAGGTGGAAACCCAGAAGCCCTATCTAGGTGGAGAAGTGGCCATTGACCAAACCTAAACTTTTAGCTCTCCACTTTTTGGTGAAGGAACAGATAAACCTTGGGCACGTTTGTCCTTCTATGAGTCCTTGGAACACACCCATACCTGTTATTCAAAAAGCCTCTGGGGCTTGGTGTATACTACAAGATCTAAGGAAAGTAAATGAAAGGATGGAGTTAGTAGGAATGCCCCTAAGAGGCATGCCCTGGACTCTCACTATACCTTCAGAATATACCTTGGTTGTGATTGATATTAAAGATTTTTTTTCTATCCCCTGCATCCAGATGACTGCAAGAAGTTTGCTTTCTCCATCCCTTCTCTTAATTTTTCCGAGCATGATTGGAGGTTTGAATGGCTGGTGCTGCCACACAGAATGGCCAATAGCCCAGCTTTTTGCGAACAATACTTGGCCACACTTTTAGGGCCTGTGCTGGTTTCCGATACCTCACTTGCGTATGTCTACATAGATGATATAATTCTGGAGCACAAAGACCCAGGCCTCCTGGAGGGCCTTCTGGCCCAGGTTCTCGCCATATTAAAAAAGGGGGTTTCCATAGTCCTTAATAAAATTCAAAAGGTACCTCCTTGAAGGTGCTTGTGTCCCACCTTACCTTGACTCAAGGCAGCTCCCTTAAGCCTTTGCTGGACATTCCAGCCTCTCTGACCTTAACCCAACTTCAGAGCCTTTTAAGGGAAATCAATTGGCTCTTGCCCTGGGTTTCTCTCTGTAAAGATAGTCTTGTGGCTTATTTGCCCTACTAAATGAGAGAATGCCCCAAGAAGTTATTAAATTTTCAGAAAGCCATCGGGCAATATTTTTGCAGTTCCAAAAAGCCCTGGATGAAGTTTACCTGAAGGGGTATTCTATTTTTGAGCCCATTTTACTTTGGTTGTTTGCAGGTGTTACATTGATTTCTGCAGTTTTAACTCAAAGGGGGGAGCCATTACAGTGAGTTCACAGTCCCCTGGGAAGAGTACTCTCGGGTGTACTCTCAGGCAGGCCAACTTGCAGATGCTATTGTCAAGGGAAGGACCCAAGCCCGAAGTCATTATGGCCTTGACCCTCACTCCATTGTTTTTGCTTTTCAGATGGCAGACGTTGAGTCCCTCACTCGAGCCAATGCTCATCTTGCTCTCTCAGTGGAGGGGTTCCTAGGCCAAACTGACTGGCATTATGGGCCATCCAAATGGACTGTCATGTTATGGTGACTTCCCCTAAAAATGCCTTCTCTATTTTCTCCTACGACTATTCCTGGTGCTCTCCATGTTTTTTCTGATGGAGGTAAAGCAGGATCTGTGTATGCAGCCTTTGAAGAGCAACAAAAGACCCCAAGCCAACAAACATTTCAACCTTGTCAAGGGTCAGCACAATTTAAAGAAATGCTGGCCATAATTATGGCCCTTCTGGACATTCAAAAACCCTTTAAAGCTGGGCGCTGGTGGCTCACGCCTGTAATCCTAGCTACTCAGGAGGCTGAGATCTGAGGATCCCGGTTCAAAGCCAGCCCGGGCAGGAGAAACCTTGAGACTCATATCTCCTATAAACCACCAGAAAACCGGAAGTGGTGCTGTAGCTCAAGTGGTAGAGCACTCACCTTGAGCTGAAGAGCTGAGGGACAGCACCCAGGCCCAGAGTTCAAGCCCCATGACTGACCAAAAAACAAAACAAAACAAAAACAACAAAAAAACCCTTTAATTTGTATTCTGATAGCTGATATGTGATTCACTTGTTCCCACATATTCCAAGGCACATATTAAGCTGGATGAAAACCCTATTTCCCCTCTTATGGTTACCCTTAAGGGTCTATTAGAAGGGTGGGGAGCCCCTATTCATATTCAACATTTGAGAGGGCATTCAAAACTTCCTGGGTTTTTATTCCTAGGCAATAATTGGGCAGACCAGTTAGCTACTGGCCCACAAGCATTAACCTTACAAGAGGCTACCTGTTTGCATGATTTAACCCACATTAACTGGAGAGTACTTCAACATAGATTTCCTCAGAGTCCTGTAAAGGACCTCAAAAAGGATAGTACATACCTGCAAAACATGCCAGCCCTTCTTAAATGTACCCCCTGTTACAACCACCAGTGGTAAGTCCCAGAGGCCTTAACCCTGACAAAAGGATGTTACTCATTTCCTAGCCTTTGGTAAGTTTAAATATATCTTTGTCTCTATAGATACCTACTCAGGAGCATGCTGGGCCACAACACATAAAGGAGAAAGAAGTAAACATTTACAAGCACATTTTCTTAACTGCTTTGCCACCTTGGCTCTACCAGCACAAGTTAAAACCATAATGGACCCTGTTTTGTTAGTAAAGCAATGTCAGATATTTTTGACAAATGGCACATTAATCATACTACAGGATTTCCCTATAATCCCCAAGGCCAAGAAATTATAGAAAGAAATCACCAATGCCTTTAGGAGCAATTATAAAAACAAAAAGTGGGAGTTACCCTAATATACAGTTACAGATAGCTTTGTTTACCATTAACATTTTAAATTTTCCTAAAGGGGCGAGTGAATCCAGATTTCAGAAGCACTGGGAACAACTAAGCCCTAAGTGCCAAGTGAAATTCAGGTGGAAGGACCCCTGACACAAACAATGGAGAGGACCTGACCTGCTAGTTACCATGGGCAGGGGATTTGGATGTGTTTTTCCCAAAGAAGTGACAGCCTCCATCCTGATCCCTGCCAGGAACCTTAAGGTTTTCCATTTACTCCATAAAAGAGGATGCCCAACTGTAAACTAACCAACAAGGAAAGAAAAATGACTATGGTGCAGAGGCTTATGTTTATAGGAGGGAAAGCAAGAAAGATAACTAAGATTCCCAAAGGCAATCAGCCCATGAGAAGCTCTTGTGTGCTCTAAAAATTGCAGATGGCGATACTCCAGCTGTTGGTTGTTCTGACCCTCCCAGTCCCGGCAATGGCTACGGAATCCACATTAGCCTCAACGGGTGACCTGGGCAGTGAACAGTGCTGGCAATGCAGACATAGCTCCACAAGAGAAGGTGTCCATTAGACCTGGTGGCCTGACCTTTATTTGGATCACCAGCCTATGTCATTATGTATGGACCATTTAATATTTCTGTAGGAGCTATTTATTTTAATGCTACTTGCTCTAATATTTCTTTTACAAGCCTCACAACTGGACTCTGAAGTGGCAAAGATTGCTATCCCATCCCAAACTGTTAAAGGACTGCTAATGATATTGCTTGGCCTGGGAATGCTTTTGCTGATGGTTTTTCTATGCCTTCCTTGCATTATATGTGCACTGCAAAACTCTTACGAGTTTAGCCAGCCAGTTATAAATTTCCCCTGAGAGGAACTGCAGCCAGAGATGGGTAAGAGGGGGTGCTAGTCTGACCAACCTAAGACAGGGCCTTCAGCTTCGCTCTGAAGAAGCTCCAGATGAAGGGTAAAACAGACAAGGTGATCCACCCAACCTAAGACAGGCGGGTTCACTTCTTTAAACAAAGTTGCGGTGTTGGGAGAGGACAGTAAATCTCAAAGGTCATCTTGACCCCTATACTCGCTTGAAGGCACATACAAAGAACTGGCTTACTTGAAAGACACCAGGTACCCAGGATTGCTTTGCAGAGTTTGTTTTAAATTTTCCTTGTTTTTCTGGACTATAGTAGAATGGCCTGAGAGTGGGGGCCCACTAGGATGCACCATGCCGCATGTGTGGAATTCCCAATACCCAGCCTGCTCCCGTGTTCTTAAGAGGACCAGATAATGACTGTTACATATGCCCCGAAATTAATCGAACTGCTTTGGACATTTCTAACTGTGATGGGGCTGATGTTTATTACTGTGCTAGGTGGGAATGTGAGGTAAATGGGACTGGCTCTTGTATCATGCACAAAGGCCCTATCATTGTCTGGCAAATCTCGCCCCCCAGACTTGCCTCAAACCCCTGCATGGCCAATACTATTCTTACCAATGTAATCCTGTTAAAATGACCTTTACAGAGGAGAGGAAATGGATAACTAACTGGGAGGTGAATCTGCCATTAAAAGGAAAGGGGGAATCTGTGGGGCACACAGGCAGCAAAGATGGTCCTGAGAGGAAGTGGAGTGGGCAGAACCTGATTTGTTTACATTCAGTGTGTAAACAGCTTGTGGAAGCTTAGGTGCATGATAAGGTGTGACCTTTACAGTGAATGGTTAGTTCCATTTCTTCTCCTCCCACTCAGACTTTTGCTTTAAAAAGGGCTTGCTCTGTGTTAATAAACAAGTTTCTGCTTGACTTGACTCCCCGCATGTGATTGTCTCTTGGCCTAAGGGAGGCTGGGGAACAGACCAGCGGCCACACATACTTTTCCTCAGACCCTGTCCAACTTTCGTAGGATGGACAAAGACCCGACACAAAAGGGCAGGTTTGTGATGTCACAGTGTGTTAGTGATATCATTATGGCACTGTGATATCAACCCAAATGCCACATTTGAAATAGAATGAGCTAAGAGAATAGGCATTTGCAATGTGTCTATAACATCACAATGACAATTTAATGTCATAATGCTATGAGGTCATTGTAAATTGCTAAATTGGTGATGTTGCAAGGAGGTAATGGTGTCGTAATGAATACATGTTTGGGTCACAAAGGGTTTGTGATGTTACAATGGCATATATGAATTCAATTGTCATGTGTTCACAATGAGAATATGGATACACAAAAGGACTGTGATGTCACAAGTACCATATGTGTTTTCAAAGGTACTTAGGGGTCATGATAACTTTATGATAAACAGTTGTGATGAGGTCACAACGGGTCTTTGGTGTCATAATGATTTTGTAATTTCTCAAACACATGTCCAATTTCAACTGCTAGTATTTCACAATGTGCATTCAAGTTCACAAAAGGAGCTTGAAGTCTTAATGGTCATGAACTTTTAAAAATGTTATGAGGTCATATTAGGTTTGTGAATACACAATGGGACATTGATATCCCCATGGCAATGTCAACTCACTACATCATATCAAAATATTGTTTTGGTGTCACAATTAGTTGATGATGCTACATTGGTGATGAGTTCACAAAAGATTGGTGATGTCACAATGTATTGGGCATGTCACAATGACATGATGGTTATCAATTGTCTTTAACTTACAATGAGTATATGAGTTCACAAAGAGACTTTGGTTTCTCCAAAAGTATGTGTTGTCACAAATATATTGAAATCCTAAAAGGTTTGTGATGTCAGAATTTGACACAATGGTTATGAAATCTGACAGTGTGATATCATCATGGTCATGATGTCACTGGGAATTTGTGATATCAAATGGCATATGTGAAATTTAATGAGGTCGACAAGAGATTATGAGGACAAAAAAGGCCTAAGATATTAGAATTTCAGCATGTCAAAAAAGTTATGATGACAGGATAGGTTTGTGATGTCACGGTGGGTTATGTGATATTGTGATATGTGGATTATTGTGATATTACAGTGGCAACATGATATACAAAAGGATTGTAATATCACAATGGTTATGAGTTCATGATTTGTTTATGATATCAACTTACAGGCCACATTTTAAATAGAATGAAATCACAGAAAAGGCATTCATAATGTGTCTGTGATGTCACAAGGACAATGTGAAGTTATAAATCTATCATATCATTTTAGTTTTGTGATTTCACAATGAGCAGATGTTGTCAAAATGACAATGTGATGTCACAATTGTGATGAACTCACAGTATTTTTTGTTAAAATGTCCTGTCTGATTCTCAATTGTCAATATTTCACAGTGGGGATTTGAGTACACAAAGGGAATGTGATGTCACAAAGGTATATATTTTTCAAAGGATGTAAGAGGTCATAATAGATTTGGGATGTCACAATGTGATCCTGGTGTCAAAACAGCAATGTGACGTCACAATGGTTTTGTGACATCACATTGATGATGAGGTCATAATGGGTTAGTTATGTCACAAGTTTGTAATATCACAATTATTTGTCCAATTTCAATTGCTACTAAACCACCATGAGGGCACTGTAAAAATCAGCAGTGCCCTTATAATCTACGGGAACACATAGACATCTTGGCCTCTTGCTCTGGACAACCGGAGAGGGGGTTGCATGCCACTGGAGGGGGCAGGACCTGCTGCTGAAAGAGATAGGATGTCAAGCCCCACATGGTGAGCTGCCAAAAAGTGATTGGGCATGGACATTTGGGAAGTGATGATTGAAAGACCTCGGAGGAGAGGAAATTGAGGGAGAGCAGGAGGTAAAGGATGGCAGCTGGCCACCTGGATAGGGCAGGGCAGGACTGTCAAGAGTAGAGCAGCCGGAAGAGAAGGGAATGGTGGAAGGGAAAAATGAAAAGACCTGATATGTAGGACAGGCCTGGAGAGAAGGAGGATGAAGAGAAAGGAAAAAGCCTGTCCTTTGATGTGTGGAGTTTTGGAGATCATTATTTTGGGGGATGGTTGTTTGCAGACCCATTAACAAATGGCTGGGCTGGTCTTTGGAGTTCTGAGGTTTCATGGTTGGGGCTGCATTTAACTCTGGGCATCTAGCTCAGGTCAAGGTAGTTGCTTGTTAAAAAATTTATGAGGACAAGATAGGTTTGTGATGTTACATTGCATTAATTATATCACAATGTCAATATGAAGTCAAAAAGGGCTTGTAATGTCACAATGGTGATGTGGTCACAATGGGTTTCTGTAATCAAACTGTGTGCCACATTTGAGATAGAATGAAATCACAGAATAGGCAATCACATTGTCTCTATGACCTCACAATGAAAATGTGATGTCATGGCTGGGAAGTTGGCTCAGTGGTAGAGTGCTTGCCTCGCATGCATGAGGCCCTGGGTTCGATTCCTCAGCACCACATAAGCAGGAAAAAAAAAAGCCGGAAGTGGCGCTGTGGCTCAAGTGGTAGAGCACTAGCCTTGAGTTGAAGAGCTGAGGGACAGTGCCCAAGCCCAGAGTTCAGGCCCCACAACCGGACCCCCCCCCCAAAAAAAAGAAAGAAAATGTGATGTCATAATGCTGTGATGTCATTGTCATTTTGGGTTATCACAATGGGTTGATGTTATCCTAACAATAATGTGACTGGAGATGATGTCCCAAAGCATTTGTAATGGTACAAAGGCATGTCTTATATCAGTTGTCCTTTGTTCACAATGAGGATATAATTATCCAAAGCGACTATGATGTCACAAACACCATGTGCTTTTTCAAAGGTGCTAAGAAGTCACAACAGGTTTGGGATGTCACAAGGTGATCGTGATATCACTGTGGAAATATGATGTCACAATGGATTTGTGATGTCACAATGGGGATAAGGTCCCACTTGGATAATGATGTCACTATGAATTTGTAATATATCACCATGTAATGGTTATATATCACCATTACATGGTGATATTACTAGATCACAATGAAGATACGAGTTCACATAAGGAGCTAGAAGTCAGAAAGGCCATGAATTTTGTAAAATATTATGAGGACATAAAAGATTGGTGGAAATGCGATGGGACAAAGATATCCCATTGGCAATATAATGTTGCCATTACATGAGATAGTATTGTTTTGAAGTCACAAATAGTTGGTAATGCCATAGAGGTGATGAGGTCACATAGATTTGTGATTTCACAATGGGATGGTGATGTCACAATCTCATGGTAGGTCTCTAATTGACAGTGAATATATAAGTTCACAAGGGATAATGATGTATCCAAAGGCAAATTTTGGCACAAGTGTAATGAGTATTAACAGGTTTGTGATGTCACTATGTGACTCAGTGCTCATGACATCTGGCAGTGTGATGTCACAGTGGTAGTAACGTCACAGTGGATTTCTGATATCACATGTCATACCTGATGTATTATGAATTAAACAATTTATGAGCTCAGAGAGGCCAGAGATCACACTGGCAGTATGTCAAAACATTTATGAGGATAGGACAGTTTTGTGATGTCACAGTGGGTCAGTGATATCATAATGGTAATGTGGTGTCATCAATGTATTGTGATGTCATAATGGTTATGTTGTGACAATCTATTTATTATATCAACCCACCTGTCATATTTGAAATAGAATGAAATCACAGAATAGGCATTCCAATGTATCTATGACATCACAATGACCATGTGGTGTCATAATGTGATGAAGTCATTGTTGTTTTATGATGTCACGATGGGCAGATGGTGTCATAATTACAATGTAATGTTCACTGGTGATGATGTCACAAAGGTTTTGCAATGTTAAAATGGCATGTCTGATCTCAATTAGCTCAAAATGAGAATATGGTTACAAAAAGGGCCTGTGATGACACAAAGGCCATGCTTTCTTTCAAAGCTGCTGAAGTCATAATAAGTTTGGGATGTCACAATATGATCATGGTGGCCCAATGGCAATGTGATATCACTATGAGTTTATGATGTCACCACGGTGATGAGGTCACAGTGGGTTAGTGATGTCTCATCAAGTTTGTAATATAACAATGACATATACAATTTCAATTTCTATGAGGATTTTGTAATAACCAGTGTTGCCAGAATTATCTATGGGAGCCGATAATCATTGTAAATTCTTGGCCTGGCCCAAGAGAGAATGTGGAGAATGGCGCCAAAGGTGGAGCTGTCAAGCCTCACATGGTGAGCTGTCCAGAAGAGATTGAGCATTGGGCAGATTGAGAAGAAATGGTTGAAAATTGTTAGGCAGGAGACCCGTTGGAGTGAGGAGGCGTAAAACCTATATATAGGTTGCATTTTCAGAGCATTGGAAGGAGGGGGATAAAAATGGGAGCTACCAGGATGAAAGAAAGTTATGAGACAGCTGGAAGGGAAAAACCTGAGAAGAGAGGAAGATGAGGGAGAGCACAAGGTTGGCAAGCGGTCACTGGGGCAGAGTAGGGCAGGCCTGTGGAGAGTGGAGAGACCTAAAGAGAAAAAGGAAGTGGTGGAAGGGAAAAAGGGAAACACCAGGATGGAAGGACAGGTCTATAATGAAGGAGGGAGGAATGGAAAAGCAAAATGCCTTGCCCATTATGGTTTGGAGATTTGCAGATCATAATTTTTTGGCTGGTGGTTTGCAGACCAATTAAAAAAGGGTGGGACTGCCCATTGGAGGTCTGAGGTTTGGTGGTCAAGGTTGCTCTTGGAACTGGGTATCCAGTCGAGGATAAGGTAATCACAGTCCCCTTTCTAGTGTAAATTGGTTTATTAAATTAAATGTGACTACATGATTTGTCTCCTTGCCTTAGAATTCACAGAAAGAGCTTGAAGTCTCAAAGGCCATAAATTTTCTAAGATGGGATGTGGCAATATAGGTTTGTAAAAACACAATGGGACAGTGATATCACAATGGCAATAACACTATATCATGTCAAAATAATGCTTTGATACCACAATTAGTTTTTGATACCATTCTTGTTATGAGGTCACCATAAGTTTATGATGTCACAATGGGTTCATGATGTCAGAGTGGCATGGCAGATCTCAATTGTCATTATTTGGCAATGAATATATGTGATGCCGTTCTAACAGGTTTGTGATGTCACAATGTGACATAATGGTCATGATATCTGGCAGTATGATGTCACAGGGGATTTCTGATATCACATGTCAAACCAGAAATATGAGATTGTAAACAGATTATGAGCTCACAAAGGGCCTAATATATGACAATGACAGCATGTCACAAAACTTATAAGGACTGGTATGTGATGGCACAGCAGATTAATGATATCACAATGGCAATGAATGTCACAAAGGATTGTGATATCACAAAGGTTATATGGTCAAATGGGTTTCTGAAATAGAATGAATTCACAGAATAGGCCTTAACAGTTATGTCTATGATGTAACAATGTCATTGTGATTTATCATGCTATGATGCCATTGTCATTTGCTGATGTCACAATGAGCTGATGATGTCATAATGACAATTTGTTCTGACTGCTGATTTATGATGATACAATGGTTATGAGGTCACATTATGTTTCTGATATCAACACACATGTCAAATTTTAAATAGAAGGTTCCGGGAAGATGGAGGAGGAGAAGCTGGAGGCTAAACAAGATCTCGCATAGAAAGCAGTTTTAGAGTTCCAGTGAACAGTCCTAAGCCAGAGAATCACACCAAGTGTGCCTTCACAGGACAAAGAGTTAGGCCAGAGAGAGAAAATACAGCCAAGGAGAAAGCCCTGAGCACTTGCCAGCAGCTGCCGCTGAATCACAGCGAGTCTGGGACGAAGGAGCCAGACGCAGCAGGCTAGCAGAATCTACTCAACACTGGCAAGAACCGACAAGGAGCGGACATCTTCATTCTGTAGTTCGCAGACCATAGATGACCCAGGAACCAAGACTCGGCGTGAGTAGAAGCCTAACATCCTCACTCCTTCTCAAGCAGCAGAGGAGGGAAGCCCCCCCCCCCCCAGTACCGGAGATCTCCATCTTGGATAACAACAAAGCTCGGCAGAGCTTCTAGCTCCAACTCAGGCCTTGGAATATATCTAGAGTCATCTAGCAGGTCACAAGAGCCTAACCTAACCTGCCAGACTCAGCTCCACCCAGGTAAAGTCACCCAGCTCGGGCACCAGCCCCAGGAGAGGCTTTCTTCACTGGGTAATCAGAGCCAGAGGCTGCCCCTCCCTTTAGCAGCCTCGACAATCAATTGAAATTCAGTAAACAGAAACCCTGAGAGTGGCTCCAGGCTGGGCTCTGTGAGTTTCTCACAAACCAGCCCCCGGGAAAAGCTACTGTTTGCTAAAAGCCTCAACTCTACCCAGAACCTAGCCTCATCACAACATCTCCAAACTCGAGGAAAAAGCCATCTCCCTCTTTTGTGATACTCAAAGCAGATCTCCCTGACATTGAACTAACCTGGGAGGAGGATCGCAGAGCATTTTTCTGCCTGTTCAAAGAAACTGACTTATGTAACCAACCAAGCCACAGGACCACAAGCAGACCAGAGACTCCAACCAGAGTCTGGTTACAGACACAAGGGAGACACTGTATTTTTCCCACCCCTCCCAAAATGATCAAAGAACTTTTTTTCTTGTACCTATTATAAAAAAATTATTTTTATCTAAAACTTTTTAATCTTTAAATTTTACCTTTTTTGAAAAAAATTTGTTTTCTAGTAATTTTTTTTTTCCTCTTAGAATTTTATTTTAGGGATATAAGTGTGTGTGCGTTTTTCTTTCTTTTTTTTTTTTTGTTTTGTTTTTTGTTTAGCTCTACTGAACTTCTGATCTTTTTTCTTTCTTTCTTATCATTTTCACCTATTCTTCTCTTTCGTTCTTCTTTATGTGAATTTATTGCTGTTCTGCACATCCTCAGATAAACCCGTAGTTGATTATTAGACCTCTTTATTATTATTAGACCTCTTTATTCCTACATAATATTTTAAGTATTTTTATTTTCAAGTTTTTAACATCTCCTTTATATCCCTCCCCTTCTCTCATTTTATTCCTGTTCTTCTCTGAATAGTTTGTTTTCGAATCTGTACAATATATTTAATTTTTACTTTTCTATTTTTTCTGGTCTCTTTTTGTTCCCTTTCTCTTTCTTCTTTTTTTTCTCTCTCTCTACTTTCATCCTATCCAACCTATTTCCTGCTTTGAAATTAGGACTTAGTTAACACTCCTTGTGCCTTCCCACAGCACCCTATTCCTATTTTTACCCACAACTCTTCCTAAACCTAATAATTTTTGGTTTACCAAATTCTTCTTTGCGGTTCGTAGCCCATTAATATATAATTGTTTGATGTTGAATAGATGTATCTGTTGAACAAATTGTATCTGCAGACTATTGACTGTGCAAATTCAGACTTTGGTTGATGCTTGCCTTAAGATAGTGTTCTAGCACAAAACGTGTTAATTTCACCCCAAATGGGCAGAGTAAGCCGGAAAACCACAATAAAAATGGCAAGTCCAGGTATCTCAACTACCACTCATGATAATCAAGGGACAGAACAGATAATGAATAATCCAGAGGAGAGTTCCCAAATAGCTCTACAAACACTGCTGGCAAACATGATAAATCAAAAGATTGAAAAAACACAAAGTACTCTGTATGAGCGTGATAGGGAGAGAGAGGAGGCAATCCAAAAGTTTATACAGGAATATCATAAGCGTGAGGAAGCTACTCAAAAACTGATACAGGATTTGCATGAGCAGCTTGAGAATACTCAAAGAGAAAGGTAGGAATGGCGTGAGCAGGCTAAGAACACTCAAAAACACCACACACCTGTTACGATTGCATCACTTTTGAGACAACGCATGCTTTTGGAGACATCACAGTCCCTTTGTGAGCTCATACACTCATTGTGAGTTGACATTTGAGATCACATGTTTCATTTTGATATCACCAACCCATTGTGACATCACACACTTTTTGTAAACTCATCACAAAAAAGCATTTGACAAGATCCAACACCCCTTTATGATGAAGGCTCTAGAAAAACTATGAATCCAGGGAACATTCCTCAATACAATAAAGCTTGTATATGACAAATCTACAGCCAGCATTACACTTTATGGTGGAAAACTAAAGCCATTTTCTCTTAAATCAGGAACGAGACAAGGATGTTCACTCACTCCAATCTCTTCAATTTATTATTAGAATATCTATAAGGCAAGATGCAAACATAAAAGGTATCCAAATAGGGAAATCATGAAAATGACAATACTTCCCAAGGCCATCTACAAATTCAATGTTTGCTTATCAGTATTCCAAACTCATTCCTCAAGAAAATAGAAAGGCAATCCAAAAATTCATATGGAACAATAAAAGGCCCCAAATAGCAAAAATGATGCTTAACAGAAAGAACAGTGCAGGAGGAATATCAATACCAATTTTCAAACTCTACGAGAAAACCATAGTAATGAAAATAGCTTGGTACTGGCAGAAGAATAGACCTCAGGACCAATGGAATAGAATTGAAAACCCAGAAATGAACCTACAGTCCTATAGCCACCTAATCTTCAATAAGGGTGCTAAAAAAATAGAATGGAAGAAAGACAGCCTCTACAGTAAATGGTGCTGGCAAAATTGGTTAATCACATGTAGAAAACAAATCTAAATCCATATATATCACCTTGTACCAGGATCAATTCCATATTGATGACAGACCTCGGGGTTGAAGCAGCCACCCTGAAAACATTACAATACAAAATAGGAGAAACCCTAGGTCTACTTGGCACAGGCTGAAATTTTCTTAATAGAGAACTAGAAAGACAGCAAGTCAAAGAAAGGTTGGACAAATGGGATTGCATGAAATTGCAGAGCATCTGCGTGGAAAAGTACAAAACTATCAAGATCAATATAAAGCTCACAGATTGGGAGAAGATCTTCACTAGCTATACAACGGACAAGGTTCTCATATCTAAAATATACCTGGACCTCAAAAAATTAAATCCCCCAACAACAAATTCTCAAAGAAACAACTACCTAATAAATAAGTAGTCTAAAGACTTACAGAGAAACTTCTCTGAAGAGGAAGGTAGGATAGAAAATAGACACTCATCCTATGAAGAGATGCTCATCCTTCCTAGCAATAAAAGAAATGCAAATCTAAACAACTCTGAGATAGCACCGTACCCCAGTTAGAATTGCTCTAATCAAGAACTCTAATAACAACAGAAGCTGGATGGGATGTTGGTGGGAATGTAATCTTGTTCAACCACGTTGGAAAGTAGTCTGAATGTTTCTCAAAAGACTCTACATAGAGCTCCCCTATGACCCAGCAATCCCACTTTTGGGCATTTATCAAAATCATCACAAACAAGACCATACTAAAGCTACCAGCACAACTATGTTTATTGCAGCATTATTTACCATAGCTAAGATATGAAACCAACCTAGATGCCCCTCAGTAGATGAATGGATCAAGAAAATGTGGTATATGTACACAATGGAATTCTATGCCTCCATCAGAAAGAATGACATTGCCCCATTTGTTAGGAAATGGAAAGTCTTGGAAAAAATTATATTAAGTGAAGTAATCCAGGCCCAAAGAAACATAGGCTCCATGCTTTCCCTTATTTGCAATAAGTAGTATATGTCTGAGACAAACAGAAACTGAGAAGTTTATGTTAGGTGAAATGAACAAAAAGATAAGGACTCAAATGGTATTTCTTTCTTGCTATTTTTTCTAGCGTATTTATAAGATTATTTCTTTGTTGCTTCGCATATCCCTCCCCCACAGTATAACCTTTGTTTTCACTCTATTTGATGTTGGTATAACTTGGGGAGGTTAACGGAAAAACAAATTGGGATACAGCTGGACCCATTGCAACAATGATATGTACAAGATGCTATGTCGAAAAACGAACTTTACAACTTTGGTGCAGGGTGAGGGAGACAGAAGGGGATATGGGAAGGGATGGGAAGGGGAAACAATTATGGAGACAACAATGCTTGATAAGTAATGTACTCATTACTTTGTTCATGTAATTGTAAACTCTCTGTATGTATTTTCACAATAAAAAAAATCTTAAAATAATAAAGTAAAAATCCATGTCAATTTTTTTTGTCTGTCGTGTGCCTTTTACTCCAGGCCTGGGCACCGTCCCTCAGCAATTCAGCTCAAGGATAGCACTGTACCACTTGAGCCACAGTGAAGTTTCTAGTTTTCAAGAGATATATTGGAGATAAGAGTCTCACAAACTTTTCTGCCCAGGCTGGCTTTGAACCACAATCCTCAGATTTCAGACTTTTGGGTAGATAGGATTACAGGCATGAACCACCAAACCCCAGATTCAAGAAAATTTTTAAAAAGCAAGCTTATTGAAACTTCTGGCTTTTTCTAATAAACAATATTACTTTTTCAGCATTAGTTTATAATTATGAGTTATTTTTAGATGTAACTGGGTATTTTTTATTAGAATCAAATATCAGTTTTACTATTACTCAGTATCTCTCAAAAATCCACTGTAATTGACTTTCCCCAAAGTCAATTATTACATACTATATTACACACTATTTTTATTATACTCTATATTATATATAGTGTGAATTGAAAATAGTTTGGACAATTTCATATAAATTATTAGGTGCTACTTTAGCAGTATAAATTCACATGTGTGATTTTAAACAAAGGAAAGATTTTCGAGTTAAAATGAATGTGTAGTGTTTCCCAATTGAACCAAAAATTCTGAGTTCATACAGACAAAATTATTTTCTTTCCACTAAAGACTTTGAAGTAATAACATTGGAAATAGTAAGGCAAGAGGAGGAAAAATTAAAATCATGTCAAACAATGTGTCTGTTATACTGCTACCCGCTCCACTATGAAGATCTGCCCATTCCCAGTTGTCACAAAATTTCATGTGTCTCTTAGAATTCTATTTGGAAAAGTTCTAAATCACTGATTCTTTTTGTACCTTCTGTTATATGAAACAAAATATATACACAAACCAATTGAAATAAAATGCACACATATGTTGAAGTCACCACAACTGGAAAAACAACCAACAATGTAGAACTTCCCCAGAAACAAAAACATGTCTTGCCCAGCTTTTTTTTTTTAAGCACAGAAACCTCAAATACATGTTAACTTGGAGTAGAGCCATAAAGATAACTGTGTCTCAGAAATAGAGTAATGTTAATTTGTAATTAAATTCATCTAGATGAACCTAATATAGCAAATCCCTTGAATTGATCAAATTGTTAAAATAAATGAGGCTGTATGCAGAGTGAGATCTGCACATATTTAAAAGAATAAAATAACAAAATCATGACATACTTAAAAAATTCAGAAATGCAATGAATAAATCCAATAGTATCTATATTGAGAACTAATCCCTACTGATATAACAAGAAAAATATGCAAATAATAGAATCTGAGCAGTGTACATAACTTTAAACTACTCCTAATCACACATTGTAGAAGACTGAATGTGGCTTACCTAAACGAAAACATCAATAAATGATATAAATGAAATTAAAAATCTCATGAAAAGAGAGAAGTAGTTTCTGGAAAAAAATAGTTTAATAAATGGTGGTCAAAATCTTTCTAGTACTGACAAAATTTCATATCTATTTTTTAAATCCAAAAAAATACCCAAGTTACTCGAGCTGATTTGAAACTTTGGCAAAGTAGCAGGAGACATCTGTAACATTATTATGGATGTTGACTCTGGCATGGAATTCATTTCCTCTTTGATCTGACAAATGAATATATGAAAGAACATAACTACTCCAATTCAATATCAAGACCTAACTAAACATATCACCAGAAAAATTATCATGTAAGCCATATTGCAACTGGGGTAAAAGAAAAATCAGTCACACTGATTCTGTATTTATTGTAAATATTGATTTTTTTCTATGAATTACTTCCTTTAGCTTGCATTTTTGAAACATTGTGTTACATGATATATATCTTGTTAACTAATTTTGGATGCCTCCTTAAATTTTGTTCTGAGTAAAATGTTTCACTTCAGTTCATAACCCATGAAATGATGTTGATTTCCAAAAATTCTAATTACTGTTTATAATATACAAAATCTCATAAGCATGACACAAGTAAGCATTGGTTAATATTTTGATATCAGGGTCTCATGACTGATGAGGCTTATCTCAATGAGTATTATTGTACCTAGATTCCTCAGCCTAAATTTATCCACAGTTAAAAAATGTTTATAATTTTTTATGCGTTTTTATTGGGAAAATACTGTACAGAGGAGTTACAATTACATGGGCAAGATAATGAGTACATGTCTTATCAAGCATTTTAGACTCCTCCTTTGTTTCCCCTTTCCATCCCTTCCCATCCTCCCCCCTGCCCCCCCACCCAAAACTCCTCTCCTTCACCAAAGTTTTAAAGTTCGTTTTCGACATAACGACTTATACATCTCATTGTTGCAATGGGTCCACCTGTATCACTATTTAAATGATTTGTATTTTCCCTTCCCCTCCACAAATTGTACCGACATCAAATACAGTGAAAGCAGGAGTTATACCGTGGGGGAGGGACATAAAAGGAACAAAGAAATAATCTTATAAATGTGTTAGAAACAATCACATGAAAGAAAAAAAATTGAATACATATCTTAGTGTTCATTTTCCTAACATCAACTTATCTGACCTATTCTGCTTGACTCAGACATATACTAGTTATGGAAAATTTGGGAAACCATGGGACCCATGTTTCTTTGAGCCTGGCTTACTTCACTTAATATAATTTTTTCCAAGTCTTTCCATTTCCTAACAAATAGGGCAATGTCATTCTTTATGATGGAGGCATAGAATTCCATTGTGTATATATACACCACATAAAAATGTTTATATCTTTATTTGTTACCCATCAGAGATTAAATCCGAGTATAAAGCCTAAGGAAAATGTTAAAGTAAGAATTTAGTTTTTCTGGATATAAAGTAAACAAAATGCAGCATAGAGTAACTCACTGGTTTAAAGTCAACCTATTTCTCCAAAACATTCCAAGCATTGCCTTACAATGGGTATTACTCATGAGAGGAATGGGGAATATAAGAAAAGGACTAACCAAGCATTGTCTTCAAATATATATAATTTAGCTTAATCTCTACATTTCACTATAAACATTTCTGGTAAAAACTGTTTGAATAAATTGATTTATAATATATCCCAGTTTCATATACCAAATTACATTCAGAAATTGGGATATACCAAATTAACTAAAGAAAGTCCTGGCAGAAAAAAGGCACCTGTATATACGATACCCAATTCTGAGGTATTTTTCATTATGCTTCCATTTAATGAATGTGATTGTTTAAATGTTTCATAAAGTATTAATTAAAATCAATCAGTGTATTATAATCTAATTGTTTATAGTTTTATCCTAGAATCATTTAAGAACTTCCCATTCAATCATGACATACATCACATTCTGTTGGTATTCATATGGATAGGAATGAGTTTCTTAGGATGTCCTGCCATTTAGAGGTGTCAGGACCAGGATTCCGACTTAAACTCGAGGATAGGGAACTCACTGTTCTGTTCAAGAACATCATCAAGACAAATGATTAGGCAGGCACCAGTGTCTCAGCAGTCCTCCTTGATATATACAAGGTTGTGATAGGAGGATCATGGTCAAAGTCACCCTACACAGGAAAGTTCTTGAGAGCCCTGTCCAACTTCAGTGCCAACAAAGCCAGAAGTAGAGCCATATGGCTCCACTGTTAGAGGACTAGCCTTAAGTAAAAGCAGCTCAAAGACTGTGCTCAGATCCTGAGTTCAAGGTCCGGGACTGGCAGCAAACAGACATACACAACAATCTGTCCAGCCATCCAGCTAAAGCAGGTCACACTCAGCAGCATTTATTTACATTTTATTATGAGGCAAAAGGAGGAACAGTCACAAACCAGGCATGGGAAGACAAGATCAGCTTTCTTAGAAAATTAAACTTGGGGACGTAAAATGGTAGCACACTTATCTAAAAATTACCATTAAGAAAAAGATGAGGGCACGGAATGTGGATTAGTGAGAGAGTGCTTGCCTAGGAAGCAAGAAGCCCTGGGTTCAGATCCTCAGTATCACATACAAAGAAAAAGCCAGAATTAGTGCTTTGGCTCAAGTAGTAGAGTGCTATAGACAGTACCCAGGCCTTGAGTTTAACCCAAGAACTGGCAAAGAAATAGCTAGGTAAGTAGGTAGGGTAGGTAGGTCGAGAGAGAGAGAGAGAGAGAGAGAGAGAGAGAGAGAGAGAGAGAGAGAGAGAGAGAGAGAGAGAGAGAGAGAGAGAGAGAAAGAAAGAGAGAAAGAAAGAAAGAAAGAAAGAAAGAAAGAAAGAAAGAAAGAAAGAAAGAAAGAAAGAAAGAAAGAAAGAAAGAAAGAAAGAAAGAAAGAAAGAAAGAAAGAAAGAAAGAAAGATGATAGATGAATCTTGTTTTGGATGTCAGGAGAAAAGAAGCAAACACTTTCCAGTCTTCAGTGTGCCAGGACACTAGCATGGCCTTCACACAACCACAGAGATAGTCTCTTTCGCACTTCTCAGGCAGCCTAGGGCCCCAGTGTCAAGAGGGTAGATCCAGGTTCTAAGTCAGGTGCTTGGAAACAGAAGAGAAAGGGCCCTGCCTCCCCTTGGATTGGGGATTTGCATTAATGAAGTGGAGAATGAAGAAAGGAGAAGGGACTGGCAGAGGTAGAAGAAGGGCTTTCAAATCTGATGGAGAGTCAAAAAACCACTCCCTAAGACCAAAGAGCAGAGTTTTTCTACTCTGTTCCTCCCCTCTTCCCCACTAAACTGGTTCTCTATTGGTATCCTAAAGATAACCTGCGGCTCCCTTCACCTGATGGAGGAAGGTTAATTAGTCATTGTTAGAAGAGGCTGAGAAAAGCCTGACCCTGATGTAATTCTAACAATTGGTTCAGATTTCCCCTCATTGCTGGCTGTGCCTGCTATGAAGTGGTTTTGCAGCTTACGTCCCTGTTGAGTATGTACATTCTGCCTCCTAATCTTGCTGGCTTAGGTCTTTTCACCTAGCCTGGCTTTTGCAACTGTTTTCTGCCTTCAAATATGGTTAGAGTGGAGTTCATCCTGATAAAAGGGCTAGGGCTCATATCCTGAATACTTCATTTGAACCCAGGATGGGTCAATAATATTTCATTCCTGCTTCTATAGCTCCAGAACTCTAAGAACATTTAGAGTGCAAGTAACTTATCCCCAAGGGAAACACAGGAAGCTCTTGAACATCTGACGTTTCAGAAGTGGAAGTTAGAGTGTCAGATTTTCCTACCCTGGCTGGCTTCACCCTATGATCTTCAGACCTTAGCTTCCTGAGCTAGGGTGACAGGCATGAGCTGCTGGTGCTCTGCTAGGTTCAGAAATGTAATGACATTGGCAATACAAGTCAACTGCTTATCACAAAAAGCTTGGGAAGCATATTAAGCCTTTCAACAGTGGACCTTTCAGAACCCCGTAGGACACAAGGTTATAATGCTAGAGTTTGAGAGGCTGGACATATGGATGGGCTACACTTGATTCTTAAGCTCTGACTCCAATTCTGGTGTATATCAGCATTCAATTTCCAGAGAATGTCTTACTAATTAGCAAATAAGAAAAGTACTTTGGTTAACCCTCACTTTTTTAGGGTTTTGTGTCTCAAACTCAGGCCTGGGCACTGTCCCTGAACCCTGCAGCTCAAGGCAAACACTCTACTACCTGACTCACAGTGCCACATGTGCTCTTTGTGTGGTTCATTGGAGATAAGTGTCTAACAGGCTTTCCTTGCTGAGGCTGTCTTTGAACTGTGCTCTTCAGATCTCAGCCTCCTGAGAACCTAGGGTTCCAGTTGTGAGCCACAGGCATCTGGCCTATTGTTTTTGACAGTCCTGGGGCTTGATCTTAAGGCCTGGGTACTGTCTCTGAGCTCCTTTTCCTTAAGCCTAGTGCTTTACCACTTGAACCCCTCCACAGCTTCTGGCTTTTTCTGAGTATGTGGCACTGAGGAATCAAACCCTAGCATTCATGCATGCTGAGCAAGCTCTCTACCACTAAGCCACATTTCTAGCGCCACCCTTACAATTTTATCCCTGAACTTGCGTCTCCCCAAGAAAAGGCTTCTGAGTATAAATCATCTAATGAAATTCCTATAGGAAGATTCCAAAGATAAATAAGAGAAATCTCATACTTGGGAGAGACTCTAAACATGTGAAGACTGTGATAAATGTTTCCATTTAATTATGTACCATGTTGCAACACTTAATTTATAATAGATGTACAACATGTACTAAATATTATGTGTATAATAATACTAAATACAATTAACAATAAATAAATGAATCAAGTAAAAAATAAATTAAAAGTCAATAATAAAATCATAATATGTAATAAATATACATATGTAAATATATATCATATATTATACATATATATAAATATTTTTTCCATTGCAGAGCCTTCATTCAGACGCTGGGAACTCTAGCCTGAATTTCTTTTCCTCAAGACATTGAGCTTTGCCTTCACCCATGGTGCAAAAGTTTTACCTGGATGGTGAGATCAAATCTAGCAATGACAGTAATACTGGCCCCAGTTCCAAGGCAGTAACTTAATTTTCTTTATGGAAGCGGTTATGTTTATTCAGTTACATACTGAACATTAAAAAGAAGCAGTGCAGAAATTTGTACATCTATTCAGACATCTTTCTCTTATCCCCCAAATGCTTCTCTTAGCACTGCTTTTTCCATTTTTTTATTGTAAAAATGTTTTACAGAGGGGTTACAGTTAAATGGGCAAGTAATGAGTATATTTCCTATGGAGCATTGTTGCCTCCTCCTCTGTTTTCCCCCTACTATCCTTACCCTGTCATCTCCACAACTACTCCCCCTGCTGACTTAATTTTTATTTTTGGATTTGCATGGGGTTTGTACTCAAGTAGTGGCATCTCTGCACTTTCCCTCACATTGCTACATATTTACCAAGACCCTGAGTTCAAATCCAGGCTAAGAAAGAAAATTGTTAGAAATTCCAAACCAGGGAGCTTTATTTATTTTTTAATTTAGTTAAATTATTTATTATTTATTTATTTATTTATTCTTTATTTTGCCAACACGGGCTTGAACTCAGGTCATAGCAACTCTACCTCAGCTTCAGTAGCCCTAGGGTGCGGTGCAGCCTCTGGACCCATAGCCAATCCAGGGATCCTAGGCCCAGAGGGCTTGCAGGAAGAAAAAAAAGTATCATAGCACAAAAAGTGGTGAGCTGCAGAGGGCTGGGTATTTTATGTTTTTTTCTTTACATGGTGACCAGCCTTGGTCTGAATGACATGGTTGCAAAGTGGACCTGTCCTGCGAAGGCTGGCAGGTTATCAGGGAATCCATAGGCCAACCTGTCAACATAGGTCCCGGGTTCAAATCCTGGTACTGACACCTACCAATGGCAGGAGATTACAAGAGACTCGTTCCTATGCATAGGAATACCAACTGAAAGAGTAGATCATGCTTCGGGCTAGTCTAAAATTGGATGCAATAATCCTAGGACGCTGATTGATTATAATTAATAATATATTACACATGAAAAGAATAATATTCCTTCAATGGCGTTATAATAAATGTCTAAGAGTTGGTAGGAACGTAGTAGGTGTCATTCAATCATAGATAGATGGATCTGGCGCTCTCTGGGAACCACCTGAGGGCTTCATTGGCTAGAGGCTGCCATGCTCACTCTCATCCATTCACGAATTGGGCCTGCTAGGCCCTGAGTTCAGATCCTAGCACTGCCAAAAATGTAATCTTGGAGTAAGAACCGGAATGTGACACATGTTTTTCTTCTCTGGGAGAGTCCTGGGTGTCAGGCATAATGGAGAATATATCTACAAATCTGGATGCTGTGTGATAGGATGTAAACAATGTAATAAATGGTAGAGGTGTCATCAGAGTCAATAAAAAATGGTAAATAAATGAATAAAACAAGAAATAAAATGAATAACGACACCCAACATAATATGAACTGTATATCTGTATGGAAGTATAAATCCTATCTTTAAAATGGATATAAGGAGTATGTTTTCCAGGCCAGAATCTTGAATTCAGGTGTAGGGAACAAGCCTGACATTCTTGTCTTCAAGTATGGTCAGATTCCCTTCCCTCACAGTGCTGCATATTTGCCCATACCTTGAGTATAA
This sequence comes from Dipodomys spectabilis, assembly GCF_019054845.1. Taxonomy (NCBI): domain Eukaryota; kingdom Metazoa; phylum Chordata; class Mammalia; order Rodentia; family Heteromyidae; genus Dipodomys; species Dipodomys spectabilis. Next base: position 4,236,167 of record NW_024870787.1, read on the forward strand.
ATACCAGTCCTGGCAGAAAAAATGGCATGAATTGCAAACCAGGAAGCTAAATTTTTTTTTAATTGCGGACTATTGGGGAAGCCATAGTCCCACACAGCAACATAGGCCTACAGTTCAAATCTCAGTTATGTTACTTTCGGATGGTGGGAGATCCTAAGAGATTCTTTCCCATCCACAGTAATAACGATGGAATATTATCAGTGTCACGATTGAATGAGTTGCTCATGAATGATACTTTTATAACATTAGACATCATAATTTCAGTCAGCTGATGGATTTTATTTAATATCTTATGAATTATCAAAAGAATACTATTTCTCACAGGGATGCAATAATTCAGGACACTGATTTACTTAATAGTTTATTAAAGATGAAAATAATAACATTAATTATATGGAGGCATAATAAATACAGAAGAATTGGTAGGAATGCAGTCTATATAACAGATCAATGGATAGTCATCTCTGGCTCTATAAAGATACATATTGATTAGCATACTACCATCTGCATGTCAATCTGTTCTTATTTTGTCAAACCCTGGGGATTGATCTCAAGTCCTGGGAACTGCCTGTCAGCTCAATTTGCCCCAGGATAGCATGCTGACACACACCAATTCATGAATTTGGCCATGTAGCAGTGAGTCCAGATGCCAGCATGCCCAAACAATGAATCATGGAGTAAGAAACTGAATGTGACACGTTTTCCTTTTCTGTGAAAGTCCTGGGTGTCAGGTAAAAGTGCAAAACATATGCAGACTAATATCCTATTTAATCAATGTAATCAATGTTCTATGTGGCATATTAGTCAATAAAATAAGCAATCAATACATGAATAAAACAAAAAACAAAAGGAATAACTATACTGAACACAATAAGGAGTCAATCTATGTATGTAAATATAAATCATATATTTAAAATGCACACAAATAAGATGTTTTCTAGTGCTGGGGATCGATTTCAGACATAATGAACAGACATGAATTTCTTGCCTTCAAGGAGGCCAGCTTTCCCTTTCCACACAGCGCAATAGAGTTACCCAGACCATAAGTTCCAATCCCAGTCCTACAGAAAAAATGGCACCTTTATACTATATGATGCCCAATTCTTAGGTATTTTATTATGTCTCCATTTAATGAATGTGATTGATTAAATGATTCATAAAGTATTGATTAAAATCGGTCAGTGTCCTATAATATAAATGTGCATATTTTTATCCTAGAATTATTTAAAAACTTCCCATTCAATCATGACATACATCACATTCCATTGGTATTCATATAGATAGGAATGAATTTCTAAGCATCTCCTGCCATTTGGAGGTGGCAGGATCAGGACTCCAACTGTGGGCTTCAGCTCCTACCACTTAAACCCGAGGATAGGGAACTCATTGGTCTGTCCAAGAACAGCAGAACCAATGATTAAGCTGGCACCTGTGGCTCCCAGCAGTCCTCCTTGATACTTACAAGGCTGTGATAGGAGGATCATGGTCAAAATCACCCTACACAGTGAAGTTCTTGAGAGCCCTGTCCAACTTCAGTGACAACAAAGTCAGAAGTAGAGCTGTTTGGCTCCAGTTATAGAGGGCTAGACTTGAGCAAAATCAGCTCATGGACTGTGCCCAGATACTGAGTTCAAGGTCCAGGACTGGCAACAAACAGTCATACGCAACAATTTGTGCAGCCATCTGGCTAAAGCAGGTCACCCTCTGGTCTCCATCTGAATTGGAGAGAGTTCCCTGGGAAAGGGGTTGGGGGAGCAGCTCTCATCTTGACTCTATCCATTATGCCTGCATCACAAGATTCGGACCACACCCCCATTCTTTCATTGTTCTTTCTGACCAATGGGATATAAGAATTGTGGCCACGCCCACATTCCATGCTGACCTGCACCAGGATTCCCTCTGTTGGTTGTCACCACCACCAGCAGTTGAGGAAGGTAGAGGTGGCTGAGTGATGAGCAGGAGACATGAGGCGACTTTGGATTAGAGTCAGAAATTGACATGCTAGTCAGTGATTCAGAGAATAGAGGGTTTCCCAGAGTGGCCAGCCCATCTTTCCCATCCCAGTGCTCAGATATCTGAAACAAGAAGACTCCCTGAGAGAGCTATGGGCAAGAAACTACAGCCAGAAAACTGGCAGAAGAATACTTCCATCAGACATGCAACATTCAAGGAAACAAAGAACAGGAAAAAAGAAGGGGTCCCCAAAATACCACTGGGGAAGGTGATTCAACAGAGGGTCCAGCCAAAGGTGATGCCCACCCTGGGCATCCCCTGCCTTTGGACACAGTCACAGCCACCAAGGTCCAGAGTGTCAAAGGTACTGATACCACCAAGGATCTGCAGAGATGCTAAGGACACATGGTGCCTGCCCTGGACTGTAGCAAAAAAAGAAACCAGGCACTCTGTGCCAAGATCCAACCACTGAAGCAAGAAAACAAAGGCCTGCAGGATCGACTGAAGAAAGAGAGGGAGAAGATAGCCCAGGTTTACGAAGCACCAAAAACATAGCTAGAGATCCACAAGCCACCCATACAGAGGTTGGTTTTTACAGAAAGTGATTTACAATCTGCACTGGCCCAAGTGAAGCAGAAGGCCAATGACAGAGAAATGGAGCAAGAAGGTCTCACCAGCTGCTGGCAGCCCACAGAGCAGCACGTGGAAGAGGCTGTAGATGGTGGCTTCTGCAGTCACTGCTGCACAGAAGGAGGCCAAAATTTTCTTCTAAAAGCTGAATGATGTGACACTTCAGCTTGAGGAAAAGACCAGAAGCTTCGATGAAAGCTGGAAGCATTCTGGACACAGAAGAGCAACAGGAAGAACAGAATCTGCAAGTTCCAACAAGTGCTGGTGGGGCGTGGGGCACTGAAGAAACTACTGGACAACCTCAGATGGATAGTGACCTCAGCAATTCTGGAGAGAGACACTTTGATGGAGGGTCTGAGCATTGAGAGTTCCACATGGAAGGAGAAGGGTCAGTGGCTGACCGAGCCACTGACTGACAGGAGAAGGAGCGAAGGGTGAGGCAGGTGCTGGACCTAGAGAAAGAGCTAGAGGAACTGACAAAGAAGTGGCAGAGCCATGGCCCCCCACAGGACCATCTCTGGCCGAATGGTAGTTGCAGGCCCAGGCCTACCACATGCAGATGGAGTTGAAAACCTGGAGGAATAACTTCACATCTAGGTCCAGGAAAACCAGAGGCTCTATCTGCAGAATGCGTAGCAGCGGGAGAACCTGCGGAGACTGGAGCAGAAGGCCAAGGAATGGCAGGAGATCCCAGAGACCCCACAATGTGCATGTGTGTGCGCCACATAGCCAGAGGAACAGATGGCCCTGCTGTGGGATGCTCTCCACAGTGTGAGCGGTGAGAAGGAGGAGCTCGCCAGTATCCTGGACTAAGAACAGCAGGTGAAGAAATATCTGTGGGAACAGCTAGACCGCCCAAAAGAGAATATAGAGGAACGGAAAGAGGTGGCTGAGAGAGAAAGCCAAGCGGCTTGGGAGCTGCAGGAGCAGCAAGAGCAGTTCCTGGCTCAGCTGCATGAGCTCAGAGCCACCTGTGAGCCGCACATTCCCTCCAATGAGCAGCTGAACTGCGAGAAGGAGGCCCTGCAGCAGCACCTGCAGAGGCAGATGCAGCTGCTGGAGCAGCAGAAGCAAGTGCAGGGCCCAACCAACTGAGCGACCAGGGGGTGCCCCGAAAGTGGCAGGACACTCCCAAGTGCCTGGAAGTGACCAGACCAGAGGAGGAACTCCTGCAGGCCCAGCTGAGCTTCCTGGCTTTCCCTGGGGAAGGGCAAGGTGTGAGTGCTGGAGAAGCAACAGGTGAGGAGGTGACTCCACACCTATGTGATTATCGCAGAGGATGGACACATGCGCCAGACCTAGAGAGATGTGGCTCTGCGAGTGCTCTCAGAGACTGATCCACAGGGGGAAACTCCTGCTGCAGTTGCGGCAGCCCTACTTCAGGTGCCTGGCCCACCCGGCAGCTCAGTGCCAGACAGAGCTGGAGCCACAGGCTCCCACCCCGTAAGCTGCTACCACAGCAGGGTGGGGATGGGATGTAGCACACGTGGGCATCTGAAAAGAAAATCTGCTTCGTTCACGACTTGCCTGATGAGGTGGATATCCATAGTCCAGCAGATGAATTCCACCATCAATGCAGTCAGCTGTTGGCACACATCTGCATTGTCAAGGAGTCCCTGGAGGCATGTAAAGAGCAGATGTTCATCCTTCATGAGCTGTGTCAGGAGAAAGCCAAGCATGTGTGCCAGCTCTCCTAGGAGAAGATGGAGAAGAAGAGAAAGCTGTGGAGCTGCTGTCGCTCCTCTCAGTGGAAAGTGTGGACAGCAGGGTCAAGATGCCAGCAGAGCCCCCCCCCCACACTGCCTCAGATGCCTCAAACTCTGGGGTGGGGGAAATGAGTGAGGACCAGAAAGGTTTTGAAGAATTGCAACTTCAAGACAGCTTGGAAACTGACAGACCTCATAGATAATTCCCCCACAGAGCACGTCCTGAGGAAGATGCCCCACACCCAGAGCATCCTACAGCTCACGGGCTCGGGCAAGGAGCACTCCCTCCCTTTTTTCTGTAGAGTGATGTGGATGATGACACTCTATGTGACATACTGACTCTCAAAATCCTCGGCAGCCACCAGAAGTGGTGGCCAGGTGTACATCAAATGACCCATTGGTGGCCAGGGAAGAGGCCCATGCTATGCTTACAACAAACAGTAAATTGTTTTCAAAGGGAAAAAAAGCCTTCAACAAAATTTTGTTCTTCCAGTCCTGGGGCTTCAACTCAGGCTGTGGTCACTCTCCCTGAAAGCTGTTTTTGATCAAGGCTGGCACTTTACCAGTTGAGCCCCACCTCCCCTTCCAGCTTTTTCTGTGTGGAATGGAACCCAAAGCTTCAGGCATGCTAGGCGACCTCTCTACCCCTGAGTCACATTCTTATCTAGAATGATTCCCCCATCCCCTCCCAAACCCATATGGCCATTCCTCAGATATATAGGAAGTAGGGGCTAGGATGCATATGAAGCAAAAGTCTGGTTCACACAGAAATACTCCCCTGCCCCCTCTTCGTCCCCCTTAACTAAAGTTTGTCTTCCTCCCTTGAGGGATGAGAGATGGAGAGGGGAGTCCCAAGAGAGGACTACCAAGAACAATGGCCACCTGAGCCCCACAGCCTACCCCACACAAATGGTCCTCTAGATTCTGATCTTACCTGATTCAATGTGGAGTCTACACTGTCTCACCACCTCTTCAATGCTCAGGATGAAATAAATGTCAGCCTTGGCCTCAGCCCACACACAGGGTAGAAGTTCCTAGTCCCAGACCAACTTCCATCTCTGACTGCCCCGAGTTAGCCCAGACCCACCACCCACCACAATGTAGGTAGCAATGACCTCACAGATGGATTCCAGGAAGAATGTTTATGGCAAAGAGCAGAAGGAGCAGGGTGAGCAGGGCAGAAGGTGACAGGGTGATTGCTCTGGGATCTTCCTCCTTTGAGCCCTCCAGTCAAGCCATAGCCATGCTGACCCAAAGCAGGGCCAAGGCCAGAGTGTGAGACAGGATGGAGGAACATGGGACTAAAGGAGGTACTGCTTTGTCTTGGAGCACTTGAAAATTCCAATTGTATTTAGCTCATGCCAATCCCAAAGCCAACATGCAATGCCTCTCCTTATTGTTGTTGTCCATGAGCGCTGTCGCTGAGCTCTTTTTCTCAAGGCTGGCACTCTACCACTTGAGGCACAGGGACACTTCTTGTTTTCTGATGGTTCATAGAAGATCAGTCTCACACACTTTCCTGCCCAGGCTGTCTTGGCACCATGATCCTCCAGATCTCAGCTTACTGAGTAGCTAGGATGACAGATATGAGCCACCAGTGCCCAGCATGTGATGCTTTTTGAAGGCATCTTGGAGATTCTGTAAAAGGAGACCAAAAGGGCCTGGATAGACCATGACCCAATCAAGAAGCTGGGATGGGGGAAGGCTGATCTTCTAGCCATTCTATTACCCAAAATTAAAGGTGCCAGGTGGTGTTGTATGCATCAAACTCCTCGGCCAACAGCACTCAGGCTTAATGGGTAAAAGGTAGAGAATATCCAAAGATTGCAGTGTAGAAATCTCTGATTTTGCATGCATGTGTGTGTGTGTGTGTGTGTGTGTGTGTGTGTGTGTGTGTGTGTGTGTGTGTACTGAGAGCTTAGGCTCTATCCCTGAGTTTTCTTGCTCAAACCTAGTGCTCTTCCACTTGAGCCACAGTCCCATTTGCTTTCTATGGTTAATTATAGGTAAGATTCTCAAGGACTTTCCTGTCCAGGGTGGCTTTGAAGCATGATGGGGCCCCCAGGGAAGCAAGAGTAAACACAACTCGCAAGTACAATCCCTATAGTGGGAGACCCCTGCCCCCTGGTGGCCAGATGTGGGACATTGGCCCCTTGCCATCATCCTCTAAAATTCAATTGAGGGAAGTGACCAGGCCCAAGCTGACTTTTGCTCACCCTGAGTACTGATGCTAGAGCAGGTCTTTTCCACACTAGGCCAATAGTACTCCAGGAGGTCCGGCTACTAGGGCACAAGGAAGGGAGAGGTCAGCTCCAGACTGAGCTAAGAGCCTTTTCCCATGGACACCACAACTTGTCCTTCCTGATAACCATAAGACCTGTCAAATAACAACCCCCCAAAAAAACCAAAATTGGAGCTGTGGCTCAAAGTGCTAGAGCTCTAGCATTGAACCAAAATGCTCAGGGACAGGGCCCTCAAGCCCTCCCCCTTAAAACACAAGTTGGCTAATGTAAACTAGTAGGATTTGTGAAGCTGAACTTGTGACATACAGCTATGTGCTGAGTCCTTCACAGGGTGCTGTTTGCTGGGGCCTTCTCACATGGGATTTTGTGCTGAGTCCTCAAAAACTGCTGTTTGCTGAGTCATCCCAAAGGATGCTATGTGCTGAGTCCCTGAGAAGAGTGGGCCGTCCAGGGTATTTCAAAAGGTGCTGTGTGCTGAGTCCATTACACAATGTACTCTATGCTGAGTCCTTCAAAAGATGTGCTGTGCTGAGCCCTTGAGAAGAGAGGGATGAGGTGAATATTTCAAATGATGTGTACTGAGTCCTTTACACAGGGTGTTCTGTACTGTCCTTCAAATGATGCTGTGTGCTGAGTCCTTCAACAGTGTAGTATGTGCTGAGTCCTTGCACAGGGTAGTATGTGCTGAGTCCTTTAAAATTGTGCTATGTGCTGAGTTTTTCAAAGGGTACTGTGAAATGAGTGTTATACACAGTGTGTTATGTACTCAGCCCTTCAAAGGAGGCTCTGTGTGGTCTTAACAGAGGGTGTTATACACTGAGTACTTGTGAAAGAGGCTACATGCTGAGTTTTTCAAAGCATGCCATGTGCTGTGTCCTTTATACTGTGGGCTATGGACTAACTCCTTCAAAGAGTGCTGTGTGCTGAGTACTCTACACAGGTTACTATATGCTGAGTCCTTCAAAGGGAGCTGTGTGCTGAGTCCTTTACACAGGGTGCTTTGTGCTGTTTTTTGAAGTGTGCTGTGTGTGGAGTCATCTCAAAGGGTGTTATGTTCTGAGTCCTTGAGAGGTAGTTGTCCCCCAAAATCACACACACACACACAAATACGAGGGTCATCATGCACCTGCTTGGTGTGTGGAGTGAAGGGGATGAAAGAGAGTCTGCTCCAGCAGTAGGGCTGAGGGGAGATTCGATCCCCAGGCCAGGTAATGGGGTTGGGAGGTAGTGATGTGCTGAGGTGAGGCTGCAATTGCCATGGCCTGGAAGCCTTAGGGCCCAGTCAGGGCTAGGCTTGCAGCCAGGGGTGGGGGCAGGGCCGAGGGGAAGAGGGGGCGGGGCCAAGAGGAGGAGGGGGGCGAGGCCCAGGGAGCTCTGTGGTGGCAGCAGTGGCCAGGGGCACGGGGGGGGGGGGGCGGGCAAGGGGGTGGGTGTGCCAGGCAGGGACAAAGCGGCCCAAAAGAGGAGTGGGGGCAGAGAGAGAGCACAGAAAGAAGAGTGAGCACATGCACAAGGTTAGGTAGCTTCATCAGCTGGCGGCCTCCCGGATCCTAGGGAAGATCTTGGAGGGGAGTAGAGCATGCAGAGCCAGCACAACAGGTACATTGCCAAGGGCAGCCACATGTAGGTGCAGTGGCAAGGCCGGCCTTGAGTCTGATGTCCTGGCGCAGGGATCACAGCAGCAGTGGCGGCAGCTGAGGCAGCACCAGCGCCTGAGGTGGGGGCGGCATTGGCTGAGGAGGAGGAGCAGAGGCCACGTGCAGCCCCGCCACAGCACCCTTAGACGCCCCTGCCCCTTTCCAACAACATCGTGTCTCAAACAAGGTTCTTTCGGCTTGGACCTGCAGTGCCTCTCGAATTCGCCTAGCAGAGATGGCATGCCCTTGGAAGGCTTGCAGCCCCAACCTAATCCTGGCCCCTGGTCCTCAGACTCTGGGACCATGAGCACCGCCTACAGCTTCTCCTAGCAGCTCACCTGAGTGGCCTCCCAAGGTTTGCACCTTGGGAACCCTCCCAACAACTCCCCCTCCCCCGCTGACACAGATCCACACCTCCTACCTCCCCTCTACCATCCCACCCGTAGCTCCCCCACGCCACACAATCCAACATGGCCCTGCCACAAATGTGTCCCAGGGGTGAGGGTTGGTGTGGGTGTCAACCCTCGGATCCCAACCTCATCTCTAGTGGCCAGTGTCCCAGGATATGGGGAGATGCAGGAATCGGTGAGGAGGGAGCACAACAGAGCCTCTGTATCGGAGCAGTGGGAGCCACACAGCCATGAATCTTCACCCTTCCTCTCCCTGGTGTGAACCTGGTGGCTTTAGTCAGAGGTGGGGAGCAGCAGCTCCATACCTGCCTTCTAGGGTCTTTTCCTTTTTGCTGGGGTTGGTGGAGTATAAATCATTTAAAGTAATACCAATAGGAAGGTGTCCAAAGATATAGAAAACAAAGTTCATACTTAGAGAGACTCTAAACATGTAAAGATTATGGCAAATGCTTCCATTTAATTATGTATCATGTTTCAACACTTAAAAAGGATTAATAAAAAATGAGTCAATGTTCTATATTATTTTTTCCTGTTTAATATATTTTTTATTGTGAAAATACTGTACAGAGGGGTTACAATTACATGGGCAATATAATGAGTACATTTTTTTTATCAAGGATTGTAGCCTTCTCCTTTGTTTCCTTCCTATCCCTTCCCATGCTCTCCCCGATCACCATCCAATCCTCCTACCCCCCAACCAACCTTGTAAAGTTCGTTTCGACATAACGACTTGAACATCTCATTGTTAGATGGGTCCAACTGTATACCTACTAAAATGCTTTGTTTTTTCGCTTCCCCTCCACAAATTATACCTACATCAAATACAGTGAAAGCAAGGGTTATACCATGGGGGAGGGACATACAAAGCAACAATAAATAATCTTATAAATGTGTTAGAAACAATCGCATGAAAGAAAAAGAAACATTTGAATACATACCTTAGGGTTGATTTCTCTAACATCAACTTATCTGACCTTTTCTGCTTGACTCAGACATATACTAGTTATTGGGACCTATGTTTATTTGGGCCTGGATTACTTCACTTAAAATAATTTTTTCCAAGGCTTTCCATTTCTTAACAAATGGGGAAACGTCATTATTTCTGATGGAGGCATAGAATTCCATTGTGTATATATATCACATTTTCTGGATCCATTCATATACTGAGGGGCATCTGGGTTGGTTCCATATCTTATCTATGGTAAATAATGCTGCAATAAACATAATCATACTGGTGACTTTAGTATGGTCTTGTTTGTCAACAATTGGGTAAATGCCCCAAAGTGGGATTGCAGGGTCATAGGGGAGCTCTATGTGGAGTCTTTTGAGGAACCTCCATACTGCTTTACAAAGTGTTTGAACAAGTTTACACTCCCACCAACAATGCAGTAAGGTTCCCTTCTGTCCACATCCCCTCCAGCATCTGTTGTTATTAGAGTTCTTGATTATAGCCATTCTAACTGGGGTGAGCTGGTATCTCAGTGTTTTAATTTGCATTTCTTTTATGGCTAGGGAGGTTGAGCATTTCTTCATGTGTCTATTGGCCATCCTTCTTTCCGCTTGAGAGAAGATTCTCTTTAAGTCTCTAGCCAACTTATTTATTGGGAAGTTGTTTCTCTGAAGATTTGTAGCTCGGGATTTAATTTTTTGAGTTCCAGGTATATTTTAGATATAAGACCCTTGTCCATTGTATGGTTAGTGAGGATCTTCTCTCAATCGGTGGGTTTTCTGTTAATCTTGCTATCGATGTCCTTTGCCTTGCAGAAGCTCTGCAATTTCATGAAATCCCATTTGTCCAAACTGTCTTTGACTTATTGTGTTTCTGGTTATTTATTAGGAAAATTTCGGCCTGTGCCAACTAGTCCTAGGTTTTCTCCTATTCCATCTTGTAATGTTTTCAGAGTGTCTGCTTTGACTCTGCGGTCTTTGATCCATTTGGAGTTGATTCTGGTCCAGGGTGGTATATAAGGATCTAGCTTTAGTTTTCTCCAAATAGTTAACCAATTGTGCCAGCGCCATTTACTGAAGTGGCTGTCTTTCTTCCATTCTATTTTTTTAGCTCCCTTATCGAAGATTAGATGGCTGTAGGTCTGTAGGTTCATTTCTCGTTTTTCAATTCTATTCCATTGGTCTTGAGGTCTGTTCTTTTGCCAGTACCAAGCTGTTTCTGATTACTATGGCTTTGTAGTAATTTGAAATTTGGAATTGGTATTCCTCCAGGACTGCTCTTTCTGTTGAGTTTCGTTTTTGCTATTCATGGTGATTTATTGTTCCATATGAATTTTTGGATTGCCTCTTCTATTTCCTTGAAGAATGGGTTTGCAATAATGATAGGTGTTGCCTTGAATTTGTAGATAGCTTGGGAAGTACTACCATTTTCCTGATGTTGATCTGTCCAATTCAGGAGCATGGGAGTTTTTTATGCCATTTTCTAAGTACTGATTTGATTTCCTTTTTCAAGTTTTTAATGTTTTCATCATAGATGACCTTCACTTCTTTGGTTAAGTTAATTCCTGGGTATTTTATTTTTTGGGGGGGTATATGAATGGAGTTCCTTTCCTGATTTCAGCCACACTTTTCTGATTGTTGGCATCCAGAAAAGCCATTGATTTTTGAGGGTTAATTTAATACTTTGCTACTTTGTCAAAGTTTTGAATCAGCTTCCGTAATTTGGGAGTGGAGTCTGTGGGATTCTTTAAATACAGGAGCAGGTCATCTGCAAAGAGGGAGAGTTTTACTTCTTCTTTCCCTATTTGGATCCCCATTATGTTTGCATCTTGTCTTATTGCTGTAGCTATGCTTTCTAATACTAGATTGAAGAGAAGTGGAGACAGTGGACATTCTTGTCTCATTCCTGAGTTAAGAGGAAATGGATTTAGTTTCTTACCATTAAGTATAATGCTGGATGTAGGTGTGTCATATCCAGCCTTTATTTTATTGAGGAATGTACCATGGATTTCTAATTTTTCCAGAACCTTCATCATAAAGGGGTGTTGGATTTGTCAAATGCTTTTTCTGCATCGATTGAGATAACCATGTGGTTCTTATCCTTGCTCCTGTTGATGTCATGAATTATGTTAATTGATTTGAATATATTGAACCAGTTTTGCATCACTGAAATGAATCCTGTTTGATCATGGTGTCTGATTTTTTTGACGAATTGCTGAATTCGGTTGGCCGAAATTTTGTTGAGTAGTTTTACATCAATGTTCATCAAAGAAATGGGTCTATAGTTCTCTTTCTTTGATGAGTCCCTGCCTGGTTTTGGGATGAGGGTTATGATGGCTTCATAGAATGAGTTCGCTAGTGAACTTTCTCTTTCAATTTCGTTAAAGAGTTGGAGGAGTATTGATGTGAGCTCTACTTTGTAGAATGCCTTGAGGAATTTCGCTGTAAATCCATCTGGTCCTGGGCTTTTCTTAGATGGGAGGTCTCTTATTTCTCTTTCTATTTCAGTGCTTGATATGGGCCTGTTAGATGGTTTAACTCATCTTGGTTTAGTTTTGGCATGTCAATATGTGCTAGGAAAAGGTCCATTTCTGCCAAGTTCTCAAACTTATTAGCATAAAGATTTGAGAAGTATTCCATTATAATGTTCTGAATCTTGTTGTTTCTGTGGTGATGTTTCCATTCTCATCTCTGAGTTTCTTTATTGGGTGTGTTCTCTTCTTTTTCTGATAACATTTGCTAATGGTCTGCCAATTTTGTTAATTTTTTTGAAGAACTATCTCTTTGTTTTGTTCATTGTTTCTATGGGTTTTTTGGATTCTAATTCATTTAATTATGATTTAATTTTAATTATTTCTTTCTGTCAACTGGATTGGGTTTATCTTGCTGCTCTTTTTCAAGGAGGTTTAGATGTCTCATTAAATTGTTGGTTTCAGATCTCTCCAATTTGTTGATGTAGGAACTCAGAGCTATAAACTTGCCTCTGAGTACTGCCTTTGCTGTGTCCCAGAGGAGCTGGTACTTTGTGTGCTCATTTTTGTTAAATATCATGAACATTTGAATTTCCTTTCTAATCTCTTCTATGACCCACTCGTGACTCAGCAGTATGTTTTTCAATCTCCTTATGTTACAGGACTTTCTTTGGTGCCTTCTGCTGTGGAGTTCTGATTTTATTCCCTTGTGGACTGAGAGATTGCAAGGTATAACTTCAATGTTTCTGAATTTAGACAAGTTTGCTTTGTGGCCTAAAATGTGGTCTATTTTGGAAAATGTTCCATGTGCTACTGAGCAAAACTTGTATTCTGATGCTACTGGGTGTAATATTCGGTAGATGTCTGTTAAATCTAGTTGATCTATGTAGTTGTTTAGATCTGCGGTTTCTCTGTTGAGTTTTTGCCGAGTTGATATATCTAGTTGGGAAACTGTTGTGTTAAAGTCCCCAACAATTAATGTCATTGAATCTATTTGGGATTATAGGAAAATAGTGTTTCTTGGAAATATTTGTGTGCTCCATTTTTTGGCAAATAGATATTTAGAATTGTTATATCCTCCTGAAGGAGAAATCCCTTAATTAGTATGTAGCGACCTTCTTTATCTCTTCTCACTAATTTTAATTTGAAATAAATTTTATCTGATATTAGGATTGCAACTCGTGCATGTTTATGGGGTCTGTCTGCTTGTAGATTTTGTTCCAGCCTTTAATATTCAAAATGTGTTTGTTTTTATGGGCAAGATGTGACCCCTGAGGGCAGCATGTAGAAATATCTTCATTTTTAATCCAACTAGACAGTCTATGTCGCTTAATTGGAGAGATAATTACATTAATGTTGAGGGATAGGACTGAGGTATTTGGGAGTTCCTGCCATTTTATCCACTTCTTGGGGGCTGCGGCAACTGGGTTATTCTTATGGTTCTTGTATTCTCAGTTTGGGTGTGGTTTCTTGGGCTTTATTGTGGTCTTCTTAGTTTTCTATGTGTAGGACATCTTTAAGAATCTTTTGTAGGGCTTGTTTGGTGGAGATATATTGTTTAAATTTTTCCTTGCTATGGAAGGTTTTTATTTGATCTTTGGTTATGAAGGAGCATTTAGCTGGGTACAGTATTCTTGGTTGATAGTTGTTTGTCTTCAGGGCATGGCATACGTCATTCCAGGATCTTCTTGCTTTATCTCTGATGAGAAATCTGAGGTTATTCTAATTGGTTTCACATTCTTTTCCCCTTGACAGCTTTAAGGCTCTTTTCCTTGGTCTGAATTGATCCTGTGCGGATTATAATGTGATGATGGGATGTCCTTTTCTGGTCTGGTCTATTTGGAGTTCCAATAGCTTCTTGTATTTGAATAGGCCTATCTTTTGGCATATTTGGGAAGTTCTCTGCTAGGATCCTTTTAAACAAATTCCCTATATCATTAACTTCAGTCTCTAGGTGCTTCTCTTCACTCATTATTCTCAGATTAGGCCTTCTGGTGGTGTCCTCAAGTGTTGAATAGAATCTATCACATTTCTTGGATTTGTCTTGGATGGTTGTATGTTCTTTCTCTATAATATCAAGGCTGTTGTCAATCCCCGAGATTCAGTCTTCTGCGTGGACTAGCCTACTATCAAGACTTTCTATTTTTAAAAAAAAAATTTCCTTCTAATTGGTTGACTTTGTTGGCTTCAAATTCTTTGTTGGAGCTTTGTTTTAGATCTTGTAAGACCTTCTTTACTTCCTTAATTTGGTGTTCAGTGTTTATTCTCAAATCACTTAGTTGATTGGTTATGGTTTCCTTGGACTCCCATTCCTTCTGTTGGGCTCCGTTCACCATTCCCTTTGTGGTCACCCCGACTTCTTTCAGCTCTCTGTTTATGGATTTCATGAATGCATTTAGCGATCTTTTTGTATTCTCATCCTGCTCTCTCAATTTAATTGTTACTTTTATAACATTCCATTTGTACGGATGTAATATTAGAATGTGTTTCTTAGACCATCTCGCCATTCATTTGTGACAGTTCTGGGGTTAGACCTCCAGGCCTAAGTTGCCGGTTTCAGCTATGGCTTCCCTAATAGCCCACCAAACATCAGCAATGCAAGGACATGTGCACTTTATGTGTCTTGTCATTTAGACCCAGGATGGTCACAATACAAAGGAAAAAAAAGGAAAACCACCTTATTGAACTTGTGTTTTATCCTTTTCCTATTTTTTTTTTGCGACCCCTCAGATTTGAACTCGGGTCCTAGGATCCCAGAGTTGGCTGTGGCAGAGGTGCCAAGACCCAAGTTCAAGCCCCGTGCTTGGCCAATAAACAAACAAACAAATAAACAAACAAATAATAAGGCCCTGGCTTTGAATTTGTTTCATTTTTCTGGCAGGCCTGGCATTTGAACTCAGGGTCTGGGTAACTCTGTGGCATTGTGGGTGAAGGGGAAGCTCACCATCCTTAAAGAAAAGAAATTCAGACCAGTTTCCAGGGTCTGAATTAAGGCTTCAGCACTGGAAAAAATAATATTCATATATGAGATCTATTTACACACATGGGTTTACTGCCTATAACATTTATTACCCTTATTTATTTAGTATTATTATACATATAACACTTCATTTATTACATCATATCACCTAGATTATATTTGGATATGGATTATACATCATACTGAGACCCAAGACTTTCACAGAAAAGGAAAAATGTGTAAAAATTGGCTTCTTACTAGACAAATAAATTTTTGGCCTTGCTGGGATTTTAACTCACAACCTAGAATGCCCAATCCATAAATTGGGTCTCAATCTTAGCATACCAGCCTCCAGCAAACTGAGCTGCGAGGAAATTCTGAGGACCTTTGATTAAGCCACAGTCGTGCCCAATTTATACACTGATAGATATGTATATGTGTATGTTTATATATAATGCAATATACAGAAAGAGAGGGAATGTGAGGATATTCAAATATGTATATTATTACCAATAATTAATTATTACATTATGCCACTTTTTAATGAAGTATCATGGTAGAATACTTATAAGAGTATTAATTAAAAATTAATCAATATCCTTCTATTAGGGGAATCATACCATGGTGCTAGAATGGAAGACATAAATCCAATAATATTTGCGTGGCATTCTAAAATACAATCATGAATTAACTGCAAATTTAATTATTACTTTTATAACATTCCATTAGCATTCACAAAAATAAGAATGAGTTTGTCAGGATCTCCTTCCATTTGTGGGTAGCAGTCCTACCATTTGAACTCCAGGACTGGGTAGTTTACTTCGAATGCAAACCATTGGAATACCTTGAATATTTCAGATTGTCATGATAAAAAAAGAACAAGGGCTGGGAAGGTGGCTCAGTGGTAGAGCGCTTGCCTTGCATGTCTGAGGCCCTGTGTTCCATTCCTCAGCACCACATAAGCAAAAAGAAAAAAGCTGGAACTGGTGCTGTGGCTCAAGTGGAAAGATTTTCTCACAGGCACCTAGAAAGGGCCTGATGTATTAATCACCTCGGGAAGAGGGTATGCATGTGTGTTTCCACAGGATGCCGAGTCACCCATCTGGATTCCCAACTGATTTATGCGCCCCTACAATAATAACAAAAACCCAGAAACAAAAAAGCAGAAGATGCAGATGAAGAAAGCGATGCAAAAGCTCAAAAGGCTTCACCTTTCTCCTCAGCAGGAAAAGACAACGAAAGAGGCCCAACCACCAACCTGGGAACAAATTAAGAAGTTCACCCTTTCTACGGAGGAGATTGTGGTTTCTACAGGAAAGATTATCACTGTTGAAAATATGTTTCTTGCTATGCTTGCCATTATTGCTGCAGGCAGCGTTTGTTTCAGGAGAACAATACTGGGCATATGTTCCTAACCCTCCTCTTCTACATCCGGTGGGATGGGGGGATGAGTATATAATAAAAGTAATGACAAATAATAGTGACCTGCTAGGGGGGGTTGGAGGACTATTCTAATTCTCATATAACTTCTCAAACAATTAATTATGAAGGAATGACAGATACCACCCTAATTTGCATAACACTATCAGGAAAAATATCTCCGTGGGTGATTGCCTACAAACTATAGAACATTTTTGACTGATGCTCTTGATCAATCCAATGATAAAAAGTTCAAAAAAAGATTGATGTGGGAAATTGGGATGATGACCTTAGGCTTTCATACTTATAATGAATCCTTTGTCATTCCCAAGAGGAATATACATTTAGGTAACTGCCTACAAAAATATCATGACAAAGATCAATTTTGGGATGCATTAATTACCTCACCAAACCACTGAGAATGTGGATTTCAAAAGGCTTCTTTTTTACAACACTATGGGGCACTAGATAGTACTTTTTATTTTTCCATTGCTAACCCCGATTATGATTATGCCGCCTACTTAAAACATAATTCATGAAAGTTTAATGGCTATGCTCCTGATATGCATGGGGAACTCCTAAAAAGATGACTCACTCCAGGGTGGGTGGCTTCCATTTTGGTGAGTCACTCTCCCTTTCACAATAAAACAGGCATTCAGCCTGATTTGTTCAGATTTTTTTGCCACAACAAACAAATTTTACTGAAAAAGCCCAAAGAAACTAAGAGTACTGCAATTGGGGTAAAATCACGTGTGGCTTATCCTTGGGAATGTTAGCTGGAAAACTTGATAATTCAATTATTATTAATCAGGGAAAATCTTATTATATTAGCTGTAAGGATTGTGTTTTTATTAATTGTCTTACTTCTTCTCTAGATAAAACATATTCTGTAATTTTTATTTTAAAAAGACCTTCGTATGTAATGTTACCTGTAATATGACCCTTGGATTAAAAATTCTGCTTTACAAATGCTGAAAACTGGATATTATGTTTTGGTCAAAACGCTTTGTTGCGTCCTTGATTTTAGGAATAAGTGCCTTAATAACAATAATTACCTCTTTAGCCATTTCTACAGAAGCCTTAGTAAATGAAGTAAGCACTGCTCATTTTGTTAATGATTTAAGCAAAAATGTTTCATTAGCCCTAGCAGAAAAAGGAAGTACAGATAAAAATTAGAAATGAAAGTAAATGCCCTGGAGGAAGTGGTTCTGGCTATAATAGGTCAGGAAGTTCAAAATTTAAAAACACAACTCTCAGTTAAATGTCATGCTAGTTTTAAATATATCTGTGTTACTACTCTAACATATAACTTTTATTTCAATTGGAATGCCACCAAAAATCATTTGTTAGGAGTTTAGAGAGATAATGATATCTCTCATGATATGGAGGCTTTATAGGACAAATTTACAGCAGTTAGTAAAGCTCACTAAGATGTAAAAAGTTTACAATATCTGGCAGAGTTACTTAAGCATAACTTGGAGGCCCTCAATCCTCTGGATTGGATTCATGCAATAATTATAATTGCCATTGTGGCATTAATTCTCCTAATTATTTTTCTTATATTTTCAGTAATTTTCATGCTGATTTTTAGATCTGTCTCTTCTGTGCGCTGAGACATTCATGAACTTCAATTAAAAAATTAAAAAGGAAGAAATGCCACGCCACCTCCTGCTGAGTCTGCATAATAGATCACGCCAGGCAAAGCATAAGCTTCATAGAAACATGCCTGCAGGAAAGGGGTGTTGGTTCAAGGATTATTATACACTTGGCTGCACCTTTATTATCTCTACTTTTATTCTTACTATATTCTTCATGGTTGTATATTTGTTGTCTTTATTCTCATTTTGGCTATTTTTCTATTGATCCACGAACAGAGCATGTTGGTTTTTTTTTCTCTAAATAATAAAGACTAGCACCAAAGATTAGATGTGGACAGTGCTCCAATCAATATATCATCTGATGTGACGCTGCCTCCAGAAACTCCTGCCACTTCACAAGCAGGTTTGCTGTTCACTCATAGTAAATATAGAAATTTAAAATTTCCAGATATGTTACAACAGGCAGAATTAATGAATTAAACTAAACCAGAAGGAGTTATCCCAAAAGCACAGAGAATTATAGAAAAATGGACCCCTGATAATAAAAGGAATAGAAAGATTCCTCCAACAGTTATGACTAAGTTTAGTCCAGCTTAAGTTATAGGGAATAGATGGAAGTTTCCCACAAAATATAAAATTAGTGACATCATATTTCCTGAGCTGACCGATGAACCATTGCCTTATACAGGAATTTTTTTTGGGGGGGGTTCTGTTGTGGGGCCTGAACTCTGGGCCTGGGCTCTGTCCCTGAGCTCTTCAGCTCAAGGCTAGCACTCTACCACTTGAGACACAGCGCCACTTCTGGCTTTTTTTTTCTTCTACTTATGTGGTGCTGAGGAATTGAACCCAGGGCCTCATGCATGCAAGGCAAGTGCTCTACCACTGAGCCACCTTCCCAGCCCATTATACAGGAATTTATAAAGATGAAAATAGATGGATTAATGTAAAAGGAAAAAGAGTATCTTGGTACTCATTAGATTTTATGTAAAGATTAGGCAGCTCTAGACCATTATGGTATTTGTTATAAAATAAAACAAGATGGTTTAAAATGATGCTCAGAAATTTATGTGAACAAATATTGGGATTAAAATAATAGGAAACCAGAGATTGGAGGAAGATGCGGAAGAGAAGCTGGAGGCTAAACAAGCTTTAGCATAGAAAGCAGTTTTAGTGTTCCAGTGAACATCCTAGTCCAGAGAATTACACCAAGTGTGCCATCACAGTACAGAGAGTTTGGCCAGAGAGGGAAAATCCAAGGAAAGGGACAGATGTCTTAATGTGCCAGCAGCTGTGGCAGCATTGGCAGAGGTGGAGGCGGCAGCCGTAGCTGCCATACCTTCATTATAGAGAGTTGATGACAAAGGCACCAGATGCAGCTGGCAAGCGGATTCTACTTAACATCAGCATGAATTGACAAGGAGCAGATATCTTCCTCCTATAGATCACAGACTAGAGACGGCCCAGGAACCAAGACTCCGGCAGCTTGTGTAGAGATATCCTCACTCCTTCTCAGGGAGCAGAGGAGGGAAGGCACCCATCCTCCATCCCACTACTGGAGATCTCCATCTTCAATACTGACAAAGGCCTCCATGAGCTGCCAGCTCCAACTCAGGCCTTGGGAGAAAACACGAACATCATTTAGCAGGTCACAGGAACCTGACCAGACCTGCCTAGAAATTGCTAACAAAAATATATTATTTTAAATCTTAATTCCAATTTAGCCAGTTCTACAAATTCCTACATTAAATGAACTTTGCTATATCTCCAGGCTTAACATTTTGTAATACTTCATCATTTGTTTGGAATCCAACATAATGATACTTACTTTTTCAAATTTTTGGTTGGGAATCATGAGCCATTTTGCATCTATGAATGTTCTGTAATGAAGAGAGCGTTTAAAACACAACTGAGGAATATATATGAGCTGCATTTCATTAGGAAACTTGACTTTTCAAAATATAATGACAAAATTAGTTCAAACTTCCAATTCTGTATTATGTTCTTGTTTGGTTTGTTTTATTGAGACAAAATTATAATTTTTGGTACAGGGAAGGTATCACTGTGTAATTATACTCTCTAATCTCCTGTCTTAGTCTGAGTGCTAGAATTCCAGACTTTTATCACATTACCCAGCTATAGTTAGTTGGTTTATTTAATCTAGAAACAGACTATCAATTCTGAACTTCTCCGATTATCTTATCCACTAGACTGACTGCTCAGAATGTTTATGTACAATTTTCAAAGATGTTCTAACATTTTTTTTGGTGTCTGGTCATGGAGCCTGAACTTTGGGCCTGGGTGCTGTCCCTCAGCTCTTCAGCTCAAGGCTAGCGCTCTACCACTTGAGCCACAGTGCCACTTCTGGCTTTTTATCTTTTTGCTTATGTGTGGCTAAGGAATCGAACTCAGGGCCTCATGCATGCAAGGCAAGTGCTCGACCACTGAGCCACCTTCCCAGCCCTTATTCTAACATTTGACACAGGATATGAACATTTTCAGATGCATCTGCTGTGGTCTCTGATTCATTCCTCCTTGGATGGATCTGATTCCTTTAATAATCATTATGTGACTTTCTTATTATCTCTGGGCACTACCTATGTAATATTCTCAAGCTTTAATGGGGAAAGTTCATTTTCTTTTTTATGTTTAGTTGGTTTTTTTATTGTGAAAATACCATACAGAAGGATTACAATAATATGGGCAAGGTAATGAGTACATTTCTTATCAGGCATTGTTGCCTTGTACTTGAGGACTTTCTGATGTTAAAAGTTATCATTTGTTCTAGTCTTACTCAGGACATATTTTCTATCATTTTCCAACTTTTCTGCACATTCTGAAGATTGTTTCATGTATGTGTTTGCACATATAAGTGCCTCTGTTTGTATGTGCATGTTTATATGTGTATATGCAAAAACCCCAAACTCTTATACAGCAATCTTGCTCATAACTGGTATTCCATCACTTACGCGATGCTTCCAATGCAGCTTTTGGCTGGTTAATTATAGGTAGTATCTCAAAGACTGTTCTGTCCACCCTAGATGCAAACTGAACTTCCCAAACATTTTTACATTCTTAGGTTTTACTTTTACAAGAGAATCAACTTTTAAACTAGAAACATTTTTATGAGTGGAAAGTCTAAACTGTAGCCCAGATTTTTAACACAAGAATTCATATAAAGTTAGATGAACATACACATTACATGTCCTGAATGTACGCTGTTAGAAATGTGATCTTAAGCCGGGTGCCAGTGACTCATGCCTATAATCCTAGCTACTCAGGAGGCTGAGATTTGAGGATTGCAATTCAAATCCAGCACGAGTAGGAAAGTTTCCAAGGCAATTATCTCCAATTAACCACCAGAAAATTGGAAGTGGCATTGTGGGTCATATGGTAGACTGCTAGCCTTGTGCTGAAGAGCAGAGAGACAGTGCCCAGGCCCAGACTTCAAGCCCCACTACTATAAAAAAAAAAAAAGAGCAAAAAAGGAAAGAAAAAGAAATGTGATCTTAGCCACCAGTTCATTGCTAGTATAATTCCTGCTCTCTCAACATGGCATTTTTTCCAGTTAAGTCCATGCTCTTATATCCGACTTGCTTTGGAACCAGAATTATTCTTCCATTCTTCTTTTTTACAAATTTGCATGATTTAGAGCTAGTAGAGGAAAGAGAGTGACCTCATTATTCATGTTCTACTTAGTAATAATGTCTCTTTATATCACTCCCATAGACGTACATACTGGCCTTGGCTTTATTGTTTCAAAGTTGTCTTTTTGCAGAGTCTTCTATAGTGTATTGAACCATTATACTTAAACACAGAGCTTCTCTTTCTCCTATTATTGCTATTGTTTCTCCTACTGTTAACTTATGTACACTTGGGAAATAATACATAACACGCACACTAACACACAAAAAATGTTTCTGAGAAACTTCTTGCCACTTAAAATTGGTCTTAGTTTACAGAGCATTTATTCAATTTGAGCATAATATGCTCCAGGAAAATGGTTTTTTCATGCTTTTTATTGTAAAAATAGTGAACAGAGGGGTTAGAGTTACATAAGTAAGTTAATGAGTACATTATCTATCAAGCATTGTTACCTCTTCTTTTGTTTTTCCTCTGCCATCCCTTTTCTCCTCACTGTCCCAAACTCCCTAATCCCCTCCCCAAGTTGTAAAGTTCATTTTCTACATAGTGTCTGTTCATCTCATTGTTACAATGGGTCATACTGTATCCTTGTTTCAGCATTTTGTTTTTTCCGTTCCCCTCCCCATATTAGAAAAATATATATGAAAGATGCAGGTCACTGACATCAAATAGAGTGAAAACAGGGGTTATACCATGGAGGAATAAAATAGCAGAGAAACAAAAAATCACATAGTACATGTTAGATACATAGAACACAATAGCAAGAACGATAAAAACAAGTTGTGTCCCTATTTTGGGGCTCATTTCAGTTAACAGTCTTATATGGCCATATGTACATGGATAATGTTTTATAAACCATGTAAACTCCATATTTTCTCGTTACTAAGTTGTCTCTGAAACACGTGTTACTTCATGTCCAAAATATACTTGAACTATGTCAGTGAAGCCAGAAAAAATTCATTTTACCTGGAGCAGCACTATAGATTGTTATTATAAGTAAGTGGAAGGAACTGTTACTGCAAGTGGAAACTGATTCCAAAAGAGGAAATGAGCATAGAGAAATGACAAAGTTCAAATTAATTTTTGTTGTCCTTTTTTCTGTAGAAGGAAAGAATTCAGGCATGAAAGAATCTCTCTCCCTGACTTGTTGGAGTATGTTCTTTACTCATATAAAACTTTTCTTTAAACTTCTAGTTGAGAGTATTACAAAAGGAAACAATATTCCACTTGAAATTCAGCATAGAAAAATGGAACTAACTTTGTTACAACAATGAGATGTACAAGACTTTATGTCGAAAAACGAACTTTACCACATTAGTCGGGGGTGGGGGAAGAAAGAGGAAGGGATAGGAAGGGGAAACAAAGGAGAGGGCAACAATGCTTGATAAGAAATGTACCCAATACAACGGTCATGTAATTGTACAGTATTTTCACAATAACAAAATCAAAAAAGGAGAAAAACACAACAAACGAACAAAAAACTGTTCTACTGCAAAAAAAAACCAAAGAAATGGAAGTTTTAAAGTGTCATGCATGGATATTTCTCTCCTGAGATGATTCTCTTCTTGCAAAAGTCAGTTATCCATTCCTTTATTCTGGTCCTGAGTTCTCCATAGCAATAAGGATTCCAAAAAGCAGGATCCAGTGAGTATGATCAGCAAAAGGATCGGCTTTTCAAACCAGTGCTTTAAGGATGATCCCAAAGAAGTATGTGGGGTTTTTTGTTTCCTTGCTTGCTTATTTAGATTTTGCTGGTTCAGGGACTTGAATTCAGAGGCTGGACCCTCTCCCTGAACAGTTGTCTTTCCCGCCCACCTCCCCCAAAGGTAGTACTCCACTGTTTGAGCCAAAATTCCACTTCTGGCTTTTTGGTGTTTAATTACAGGTAAGAGTTTGACAGGCTCTCCTGCCTGGGTTAGCTTTAAACTGAGATAGTAAGAAAGCCAAGTGACATCAACTGTATGGATTTCTCTTTTGAACCAAGAAATATTTAGATGAAGTTTATTATAAATGTAATATTTCACAATTTTTAAAAGAAGAGAATACATCCATCAAAGAAGCCATAACTTAAATAACTCAGAAAAAGTAGGTGCACTGAATCATTTTAGCATTTTTTTTGCTTGGGAACATTACTATTGACTTTGTTGTTCCTTTGGGGGAAACTTAAAGTCATATTTGCACTTTTTGGTTGGTCGTGGGACTTGAATTCTGATCCTGGGTGCTGTCCCTAAGCTATTCAGCTCAAGTTGAACACTCTACCATTTTAGCTACAGCACCACTTCCTGGTTTCTGGTGGTTAATTGAAGATATGGGTCTCATGGTCTTTCCTGACCACGCTGATTTGAACCACTATCCTCTGGTCTCAACTTCCTGAGTAGCTAGTATTACAGTCGTGAGCCACTAGCATCTGGCTCATATTTCCACTTAGTGCACTTAATGACACTATGTAGACAAAGAATGGAAATTTGAAGCAAAGGATGACATTGAAACTTTTCAGAAAAACTGAGATAGCAATAAATATGTCCTCCTTTTTCCATGTTGTTTCATTAATGACTCATGAGCTATGGGACTTTTACATTAGCATCCTCTGCTCTCTGTGTATGTGGATTTAGTAAATTGTTCATAGAGAAATATAGAAAGACTGAGATTTTTAGAAACCAAAGGAGATCAGGTATGAAAGAACAAGATACAAAGATATACAACTTATCACACAGAGAACTAGTCTACGTGATTTAGAATGCTAAAGGCAATGAGGAATACGCCTAGTTGATAACTAGTTCTTCAACAACCAAAAATTGTTCCCTAGAAGAGTTTCTGGTATGCCTTAGTTTTTATTATTATTTATTCCTTCTATCTGGATTTATTCCTTCTCTTCTGTCACAACTGTTTGTTAGCCTCTGCCTTTTTGTTGCCATGACTGACCAAAAAGATTTCCAAAATCTCACATCGACTACCCTTCTGAATGTGATTAGCAGTGACAACTCAAAGCTTGGAATCTTTGAATTTCCAGGATTAATCTTCACCTGATATCTAAGCACATTCCTGGCATTAATTGCAGTGACCTATCAACAAAAAAGTTTTTTTTTCAACACAGAATTCTAATACAGGTAGAGTACATGAATTAAGGGCTATTGTTAGGTATCAGTTGGAAGGAGCAATTATATATTCCAAGTATGGGTTCGTTATTTTGCATTTACTAGATAAGTGACTCTTTTGACAGTCCTGGTGCTTGAACTGAGGGCCAGCAATATGTTCCTTAGCTTCTTTTCTTTGCTCTAAGCTAGCACTCTACCACTTGAGGCACAGCACCATTTCCAGTGTTTCTTTCTCTGTTTATGCAGTACTGATGAATTGAACCCAGGATTTCATGAATGCTAGGAAATCACTGTACCATGAAGCCAAATTTCCAGAGCCTTAAATAACTTTCTTTTTTATGTAAAAAAGTTTTTTTAATTGTGAAAATGCTGTACAGAGGGGTTACAATTTCATGAGCCAAGCTAATGAGTACATATCTTATCAAGGATTGTTATCTCCTCCTTTGCTTCACCTTACCATCCCTGCCATCCGATTTCCCCCCACCAGTCGCCCCCCCCCCACCCAGCACCAAAGTTCTAAAGTTGCAATGGGACTTTTTAAGATGGCATTACTTTTTCATTCCGTTACTACGTATTATAATTCAAGTCAGGTGGTAGAAAAGGAAATGGAAAACAATATTAAGTCCAGTAGGGCTGACATTCCTATCACATCACTAAAGAAGTACTGTACTGTTAAGACCTGCAGGACTCATAGGGCTGTTGCATATGACGTTATAATGGAAAACACTATTAACAGTGATCTCTGACATCCATAACATTCTGCTTCCACTTTAAAGGTCAAGAGCCAAATATGTTAGCCTTTTTGGATGTGTTTCCTACGAAGAAAGAAGGAGGATGTGGAAGGTAATGGTGGAAAATATGTATATTAGCTCCCTGTCCACATTTTTTTGCATTTTTAAGAAGTGCTACTGATAAACTCCAACTTACATCTAATTGACTATGCTGTCTGCACAAGATGCAGATAAATGAAGACATTTATTCTTGTGGATAGTCACATACATTAACAAAATACAGTTCTGGAAAAAAGATACTAAGCATGAAAGTATAAAGTGTTGTCTATAAAATGATTTCTTTTCCTAGCAGAACAAAATGTAGTATTAAAATGATTACTCCAGCTTTCTTAGAGATTTTTTGCTGCCTCCGTATCAAAATATTTTCTAATTCCTGTAATATCGAAGAAAAAAAGACAGGATTTGAAAATCTCAGTAGTTTTAGAAACAAAGGTACATAATAGCTTCCTTCTTGAAGTGACATGTGATGGCAAGTATGATTGATTTTACTACAGTTCTCTTCTTTTTCCTCTTTACGTCAAATGTTGCATATCTTGACATACTACTCGATGTCCTGTTTCAGCTTTCTGTAGGTGAGATTTACCTCTATTCGGAAATGACAAGATGGGTCATGTGACTTACTTCAGATTACAAAAATGACCAGAAATGGTGAAAAGATATTTCTAGGGGAAGATTTCTATCTTATTATCTGTGTCTAACAGCTGACTTGTTTTCCCTTAGATATAAAAATAGCATATTTCCAGAGGGAGTCTTCTTTCAACTTATATACTGGAAGAACATAGCATGTAAAATTGAGGCAAAACTCAAATACAGCTACATATATATAACAGGCAGAACTAAGCCAACATTAGAATATAATATTAAGATTTTAGTTTCTTACCATTCATGTATATCTTTATGATAGTTGAATACAGCACGCCAAAATTTAACAAATATAAACAAGAACTAAACAAATAGATAACACTTCCTGTTTGATGCTATTACATTTTTTTATAAATAAGCATTCTTCATGTCATCATTTGTGGGGTTATCTTTTCGTTTAGATTGGTATAATCCCTCTAGAGCACTGTATCTAATATTCACAATCATTATCCAGACCTTGTGATTGAGATGAGGAAGAACAAAATATCAAGAATTCGTCTTCTCTTTTCCTCTTCTCCATTTCCTAACGTGAATTCTCATCCTTTCTTCTAATTTTCCTATTAATAAGAGAATGACACATTGTGGATATCAAGCAAAAGGCTTCAAATCAAGAATTTCATTTTTCCAGAAGTAGATGAAGTAAATTAAAGTGGCTCAAGGAAGAATAAAAACGTGATTTTTTTTCTCTTTCTGGCTTCCACCACAGAGTCTGAACATGACTCTAAATATCTAATAAACCATTTGCCTTCGCTAACTCTTTAAGGCATAGTTTTTAAAATAAATAATAATTTTAAAATTAAAAAATTAAATAAAAAGTAATTTGTTGTTTGCTTTTGGGAGGCATGAAATAAGACTGCATTAACATTGTGTGAGATGAGAGGCTAAATTTTATCAGAATGTAAACATAATGAAAACGGATGATTTAGATAAATAGCTTCTAGGTACATTTTTAATGTAAAATACAGAGAGAGACATCTTTTTTCTTTTTTCCCTCTCCACACTGATTCAACTTCAACAAGCAGTTATGTAATACAAATAACTGTGATTCTTTCAGAAATAGATTAGACAAAAAAGTTAGAAAAAGAGAACCAGTATTCATGATGCACAGTTTAAAAATAACAGTCAAATAAATATTAACCATAATTCCAAAATAATAACAATCAAATGCTCTTGAAAAGAAAAGATTTTAATCAGAATGTATAAAAAATGATAGTGTCAGAACTGCTTCAGGAGCTGCTCTCTGGAATTTACAATTTCTAGTACATAACAATGTTTTAATCAGGATTAATAGGCTTCAGGGACTACTTTTTTCTAGTTATATTTCATTGAAGAAATATGTGATTCAAATTTAATGAAACAATGGCAGGTAATAGTAGAAAGAATGCTACACACTCATTGTAGTAGGCAGTAAAATATCTTCCATATATCTATCTACATTAATTCTAATTCCTTAAATGTAGATTTGCATTATATATGTTTGTAAAATGATCATCTTTCATTACTCAAGGAACACAAATTATAATAATTGTAAGATGGAGGAAGTATACTCAAATGGGTACTTAAAAGACTCATCTGAAGTTCGAAAGGGACATGATTAGGAAAGAAGCATCACAAAGATGTAAAGATGCTACATTAGAAGATAAAGGAAAAGACAAAAACCCAGATTTTGAAATTCTGGAAAGCTGAATATGAAGTGAATGCCTTTTTTACTAGAATCATTTGAAAAATATTTTAGCTCTGTAGGTGGCTCGATTTTAATCTAGTGAGACTTCTTTTAGATTTATGTCCTTTAGAACTGTAAAATGATGAATACAGATTATTCAAGACAATTAACTTGTAGAAATATTTTACAGCAGAATTGGTTTAGTAAACTAACTCAACCATTTCCTGATGCAACAATAGGGACACCACATGTCCTAATTTCTGAGAATATGAAAAAGTAGCCACCGGCTTTGTACCCATGAATGATGTACATACTACTAAGGGACTTGCATTAATGAACTCTTGAAATTCTAAATAATATTTAAATAAGAAGCTCCCTATCTTCATTTTCAAATTTGGGATCGCTAAGTACCTAACTTACGTAGAAGGCTAGGGTAAGAATATGGAAATGAAATGAAATCTGTCTCCTAATAATATAAAGATAATTTATGTAATTTTGAGTTACACTTTCTAATGTAATAAAAAATAAGGAAAAACAGAAACAGAAACTCAATTTTCTATCCTTCCTAACATTCCAACAGAAATTAGAGCATCCAGTAAAGATACAGCAAACCCAAGATGGTATAGGATGTTATAGGATCACTAGACGGTGAAAAAGAATATAACAAAAATGTATCTCCTGATACAATGAGAAACAAAATCTACACATTCAGATTGTGATATAGCTAGAAAATAGTTTCTACTATGCTAAGTCTTTGATATTTTAATTTTGTTTACACAGCAACATTCCTCTCAGGAAATGACTCTTCATTAATACTCATGGGTTTGGAGCTTATAACCCAGCAACAAATAATGCTTCTAAATGTAAACAAGCATGATACTAAGAGTAACCAAGGCTACTTCCGTTGCTTTTGCTGATAAATAAGAATGATCGTGGGGAACAGACAAAAAATCTTGAACTTTTTCATACCTTTCCTCGTCTCCAACACGAGAAGTCCTAGTCAATATATGTGAAATATTAATAAAGGATTTTTATGTTTTTGGTCCACATTAAAGCCAATACACTTTCACACTTTGCAAGCCTGACTTTGAAAGAGTCAGACCCTCATAATTAGTTTTTAGGCAAAAGTTTACTGCTTTGGCTTAGGTGTTTTGCAGCCTTTTAGTGTTGCTCTCTATTATTTTGTCAACTACATAGAAAAACAAAATAAATCCATTATGCTTATGATGGATTGTTTAAAGTCAAGCTGTCTCCAAACAAAGTTCCCTCCTTCTTCACTGCTAATTAAAGTTTAATTACTCCTTTTTAAATGATGACAAAACGTGATACTTTAACGAATATTCTCATTGCATCAGGTGAAGACAGGAGTGTCTGCGATTGCTTTTTAAATTGTTTCCAAGTATTTTCCTCCACTATTTTAATTATTGCCTTTGTTCCAGTCTTCTAATCAGGAACACAGGGTTACACAAAAGATCTTCTAAAGATATAGGATGTTAGGCAGAAAAAAAATTCACATATAATTAAAGATTTTCATCTCTTAAGATACTGAAAAGCTCAGAAGACATCTTGCTGTTACTGGCATGGTTAAGATGACTTGAATGTTTTGATTCTTAAACTAAGTAAAATGCATGTAAAATGTTACAGTTATTCCAAACAATGATTATGGCTTATACTTTTCTGCTCCAATGAGACGAAACCTCTGACAAAGTTGGAGGGCATATTGATTTTCTGGTAGAAGGGTTAATGTTAGAAAGCCAAGGGAGATTCCTAAAACAGCTCTGCCTATCACGAATCAGTTCATTATACTTATGGCATATAAGTATATAAACATACAAATATGAATTGAGTGAGAAATGTCTGACTTACACAATTGATTCAATGTCAACTAAAAGCAGAAAACACTTCTTGACATTTATATAAACTAGTATATCTAGTGAGGATTTTAAAAAATTTAGAATATATATTTTAACGTTTATGTCAAATTATTTGATTATTTTTAATTGTTTTCAGTCGTGGGGTTTTAAATCAGGGCCTGGACACTGTCCCTGAGCTCTTCATCTGAAGACTAATGCTCTACCTCTTGAGCCACAGCCAGTTTTCTGGTGGCTCATTGGCGATAAGAGTCTCACAGACTTAACTGCCTAGGCTGGCTTTGAAGCATGATTCTCTGCTCTCAGACTCCTTAGTAGTTAGGGTTACAAGTATGAGCCACTGGCGCCTAGCTACATAATTATTTTTTACACACTTATGAAGTATTGAGTGGAAATCCTCTTCACTAATATGTTGTGTAATGATCAAGCTATATCATATACATTAATTTCTGCATGTAACATTTCTTTTTAGTGAGAATGCTCAAAAACTTATCTTCTGACTGTGATGAAATATCTATTTTTAACTAAAGTAATTTTGCCTCTTGTGGTATAAAATTAATATAATTTCTTTTATTCATAGAAATATTCTAATCAAAATTATATAAAACGTGAATTGTGAAATGCAAGAAATTCATGGTTCCATTACGTGTTTTAAGAAAACCAATATGCCTTTTGTTTTTAATTTTATTTCTGTGTGAATGTGTAAAATTCATTGATTTATCTGTTAAAACTTAGATACATTATATCGTTGATTCAAATTTGTATTTGAAAATTGCACACTTAACACAAATATACTTCCAATTTCTCATAACACATAATTAAAAATACAGCAAAGCAAAGCTTGGTGTTAGTCGTTCATGTGTAGAATCCTAGAAGCTCAGGAGGCTAAGACCTGAAGATTTTGTTTCAATGTCAGTCCAAATAGACAAAAATGTGAAAACTTATCTCCAATTATCCAGCAAGAAGCATAAGGTGAGGAATGTGGCTCAAGGAATAAAGTGTCATGAACCATGAGCAGAAAATACAAGTGAGACCTTTAAACATTTAGTTCAAGCCCTAAAAAAATGGCATATACACACATGACAAGAAAAAAAAATACTATGAACAACAATAATGAAGACAAAATAGTAGGAAAGATCATGAGAAATGTGTAAACATTTGGAAGACAGAAATTATTTGACAGAAATTTGATTCATGAGAGGGAAAAGTCTCAGTCTCATTTGTACATTCTCATTGTAGTCCTTTGCATTGAAACCTGGCCATTGGGTAACATGTGAAAGACTAGACTGGATTACCTGACATATCAGACATTGCCTATGACTATGCATCATCCCACTGTGCAAAAATCTAAAATCATGCTTGTTAATTTAAATAAAACCTCATGTTAGAGATTGTTTGGTCCCCACAGACTGGGGTCCTTATTTTGAGGCTTCAGACCAGAGCTTTTGTTTATAATCAATCCTGTTTTATGCCCACTTCCCTTGTGCAGCTATACCTTACTTAGCTGGCACCAAACAAATGTTTTGAACTAGAACCCCCTGCCTTAATCCCTCCTTTCTCCAGCTACAACACATTTCACATGCTATCTCTGTCTTAGCATTAGTTGGTTTCGTTCTAATCCCCACCAGAAAACTCTTATATTCATGTAAATCCACAATAAATAACCTAGTTAGAAAAGGGAGTAAGGATTTAGCATTGGCTGAGGCTCTCATCTGTAGGTTTGTTCCCTAATAAATCTGTGCTACACTATCTCTTTTGTCTCCATGGCTTTTGAGTCGGACAAGTGATTGATTTAGTTTGATGTAATCCCATTTATACAAACTTATTTTTGAAGTTTTGACCTGTGCAAAGGAGCTCTCGTGTTTCCCCTAACACTTCCTGTAACATTCTCAAGTATCTGGACTTACATTGAGGTCTTTGATCCATTTGGAATCAATTCTGTTGCAGGGGGATATATAAGGATCTAAATTCATTTCTCTGTGTACGGCCAATTCTACGGCCACACTTTTTTGAAGAGGCTGTTTTTCTACCCTCCTGTGATTCTGATTTCCTTATCAAAGATTATGTTCCTATAGGAGTGGATTCATTTCTGGGCCTTCAATTCTGTTGCATTGATGGAATTCTGTGCTTTCATTGGAAAGAATGGCATTACACAATACGGGAGGAAATGGAAAGACTGGAAATTAGCTAGATCCAAATAAATATATGTTGCATGGTTTTCCTCATTTGTAATAACTAGATATGTCCATAAATCTACAAATTATCCAATAGATAGTAAAGGACAAATAATTACATTTGGACATGATTAACTAACAGCACTGTAAGCATTCACACAATAGCTATGTGCATATGACCATACAAAGTGATGATTATTGCAATGAACTCTAAGAATCAATAATACATGTGAAATACATACATCTGTATATAATTTTAATAGATGTCATAAAATTAACGGACTTCCCTGTAATCTCAAAAGCAAAATTTTATGTTCAGAAGATAAAATTGAGGAAAGTTTTCAACACATAAACTAAAATACATAGGGGAAAATGTAAGAGAGCAAAGATAAGATGAAAATTAGAATAGCCAACTATTGAAGAATTTATAAACAATTTCCGAAACTATACAAAATAGCTGGGGTACAACTCAGTTGTAGAACTAGACTAATATGTACAAAACCATGGTTCAATCTCCAAGAAGGCCTACTAATAAGATAATAAATATTAGTAATGCAATAGTTACTTGAAATAAATGCTTTCATATTAGAAAGGCCTGAATCCTCAGACAGTAAGCAAAATACTTTCAATTCTTGTACTCAATGATAGGAAACCACAAAAATGAAGATGAAATTGTTTCCTTTTCTATCTTTTCCTTTCCTTTTCTGTTTTCTTCTTTTCGTTTTGCCTTTGGCAGTACTGATGCTTGAAGTTGTTAAGGCTTTAATTACTTTAGATTATTTTCCAGGCCAAGCCTCCCTTGAGCAATAATTTCTTACGTATGGCTTCCACAAACGTGAGATAACAGGGAAATTACACTATATCTAGCTTTCTTTGTTTTTGTAATTTCTCATGAATTTTCTTTTGTAAGAACTGGCCTTGATATCAATCTTCTAAATCTTTGCCTTCCAAATATCAAGGTATATTTCTTCTCAAGCTTGGACCCCAGTTTTCAATGTAAACATTCAATATTGACTTCTGTTTTCTAGATAACATTAAATTCTATTGAGGTTAGTATGGATCTTTATGATGTTATAAGACGAACACAGAGATATCCCTTGAATACTTTTCCAATTTATTTTATATTTGTAGTATGACATCATAAATAGGACATTAATAATTCACAAGTACCTTATTCAAACTTCAGTTGTTTTAATTATTTTTTGCACGTATTTAGTCCAGTATAATTTTATCAACTCGATATGAATATACCATATTTACAGATACGTTTCTTTACCAAAAATAAGTCTGTCTCATGCTTCCTTTTTATAATTAAACCCACTACTTCTCTTTGTCCCATCCCAAAACTGTTTCATCCTGGCAAACAACACATTTTGTTTTCTCTCCCACTTCTAGATCTTGCAATAATTACGCTTTTAATAGGGCCTTCAAATCTATGGTAGATTATTCATAGGTATTGTATGCCTTAATATTGTATTGTATTCTCTCAAGTTGCCTTTTGGTTCTGTCATTAGAGAATGTAGCACAATTAATTTCCCATTCACTTGAAGAAAGCCTGAATTGATTTCCATTTCTTTGACTACAGAAAATAATGCTGCTATAATCCTCTGTGTTTTGGCCTTTGGGTGAACATCACCTTTTATTTCTATGAGACAAAGCCTGAAGAGCTCAATTCCTCTACTATACGGTGGGTATTTGCATATTTTCTATTCTAGGAACATGTCAAAATATTTTCAGAAGAGCTTTCCCATTTGACATTCCTGCCAGCATCCAGTTTCTTTGTTTCTTGATAGCATTTAGTATGGTCATTATTGTATTATGCGAAGTAATTCTCATACAGGTTTTATGATGTAATTTTAGTTTTAATGTGCATTTATTTGATGACTAAGATGCTTCACTGTGGTTATTTTTCACAAAATGTATTTTGTTGGTTTATAATTGGTGTTCTTTTTAAAATTAGGTTTTGAGAATTCTATGTAGAGTCTAGATTTGAGGTATTCTTCATGTATAAGATTTGCAAATATTTTACCTTTGACTATGGGTACCCTTCATCATCATCATCATTACCCTCATCATCACCATCATCATCACCATCATCACTATTAGTATTACTACTATTATTTTTGTAAATGTATGTATGCTCTTGGGGCTTGAACTCAGGGTTCTTGAGATTTTTTGCAATTTGTTAACAATTTACCATTTGTCTCATGCCAAACTTCTGCCTTTTTGGCCATTAATCAGAGGTACGATTCTCAGGGACTTTATTTTTTGAGCTGCATTCAAACAGCAATACTCAAATCACAGCCTCCCAAGTAGCTAGGATGAGATAGATGAGCCCCCTACTCCCAACTTCTATTCACTACTTGCATATGAGTGTTCACAGACCAAATTATTATACACTTTCATTGATTTCTACTACATCAAGTTTTCCTTTCCTATAATTTTAATGGAAAATTTAAGAATTCTTCATCTCTAAAATTGTCAAGACATCTTTCTTTGCTTTACATTTACATCACCCTTTTTGTTTTATATGCCACGTTTTAATCCTGCCTGAAGTTAACATTTGAATAAAATGTTTAATTCAATGTTCACTTTTTAATTCTCCCAAATACTGTCTACCCAATCACCACTTATTAAAGAGAGTGGCACTCCACAAATGTTTAATTTTACCCCTTATAAAATATCCTTTGATAATATTTATATTGATCTAATCTGGTGCCCTACAGACCCATTGAGCTGTATAATCTTTCCTATACAAATATAATATTATACACTAACAGTTTTAATATTTGATAGAGAAATATATTCCAGTTTATTTTCCTTTGTCAGTCAGTCAAAGATAGCTGGTCAGGTGTTTTTATAAATTGTCATAAACCTATAAATAAAACTGTGACCCTGGGCACTGTTGGCTAGTGCTTGTAATCCTAGCTGCATAGGAGGCTGAGATCTGAAGATTGTGGTTCAAAGCCAGCTGAAACAAGAATCTCCCTGAGACTCTTATGTCAAATTAACCATGAGAAAACCAGAAAAGACACAGTTGCTCAATGAGTAGAGAACTCACTTAGGGCTGAAGAGCTGAGGTACAGTGCCCAGTAACAGATGTCAAGACCAATGAATGACCAAAGACAAAAGGGAGTTGACAATTTATATCTTTGTTCAATTGTACCCTCTAATCCACAAAAACTATATCTCTCCATTTATTTAGATTTTTGCTTTTATATTCAGCATTGTATAATTTTCAATGACGGTGGGTGAACAACACTTTAATATATTTTGACATGTGTAAAGATAGCATAAAGAAGTTCACAGAAAACAACTGAAAATTAAGGGGCAATGGGAATGGAGAAAGACAGAAACAAGTTAATCAGGCCTTTGATCAATATGTGAGTGTGTAAAATATTTCAATAAGATTTCGTTTTACAAATAATATATACCAATTAATAAATATCTTCCAAAGCATTGGTATTCAAGTAAGACATAAAGGATAAATACAGATTCTGTGGTGAAATGAAAGATAGATGAGAAAATTCATACTTATAGTAAGTGTGTAAATAAACTAAGAAATTTTGTCAACATTCTGAGGGCTCATGCCTCATAGGAATAGAAGGCTCTTGGTATCTAATATAGTACTAAAATGTTATACTTGAGCCTATCTTTAATACTGCTTAACAGTATTGCTTTTTGAGTCAGTATTCTTTTTTTGTTGTTGTTGGTAGTGGTGGTGTTGGTGGTGGTGGTAGTTCTGGTCCTGGTCCTTGTCCTTGAACTCTGGGCTTGGGTGCTTTCCCTCATCTCTTCAGCTCAAGGCTAGAACTCTACAACTTGAGCCAAAGCTTCACTGCTTGTTTTCTTATGGTTTATTGGAGATGAGTCTCATAGACTTTTCCTTCCTAGGCTGGCTTTGAACTGCTATCCTCAGATCTCAGCTTCCTGAGTAGTTAGGAGTATAAGTGTGAGCCAATGGCACTGGGCTTGAGAGTATTCTTAGTACAAGGTAAACGTACAAGTGGTTTGGAATCAAGCTGTAGAATACTGCCTTTTTGGCTTCAGAAGACAGCTGTCAGATACCTTATGAGTAGATCGATTTATCAAAAATTGAACATATAAATCCACATGGAATGCTACAAAACGTTTTTCCGAATTTCCAAAAATGATAAGGACATGAACTGCAATAATTACCTTGGTAATGAAGGACATGTTTGAGCGTTGTGTCTTTGTTGTTACTGTTGAAAATGTACAATGTTATTTTATTCATTTTGTTGTTGTTTCCTTTGTATATTCTTTCCCCTATGGCATATCCCCTGTTGTCATTGTACTCGATTATGATATGCTGCATCTTGTATATACATGTCTAATTTGGGGAGGGGAAGGGGAATTACAAAACCCTGAACCAAGGACACAGGATGACCCATTGCAACAAAGATACCCACAAGACATTATATTGGAAACAAACTTTACCACTTCATGCTGTGAGGGATGGGGAAATAGGAATGTGTGAGCTGGGGGTGGGAAGGGATAGTGGGACAACAAAAAGGAAGGGAAGGGGTAACAATGATCAACAAGCAATGTACTCATTGCCTTACTCATGTAACTGTAATCCCTCTGTACAATATCTTAACCATACAATAAAGTAAAATCAACAAAGGACATGTTTGTCAAATAAAGTAAAATGATAACTTACAGACAAATGAAAATAATAATATGCATATATGTCTACATACATGAATGTTCACATCTGTATATTCATATATGTGTATACATATATAGGTATTTGTATATATAAACATATAAGTATGAATATATGCATATGTACACATAGTGTGTATACATATATATATATTTAAAGAGAATAGAATCAGAAATATATGAAGAGCATATTAATGCCAACGAAAAACTTTAACCATCCTGAATAAGTTAGCAAAAAATCCAAATAAGTATCTCTATACTAATATACAAACAACCAAAGAACATATTGAAAGGTCATAACATACCTAGACATTGCATACATATAGTGATTAGTGGAAAAAGAAACAATAAGAGAGCACTGCACAACCACTATGTAGAAATTGGAATCCTTATACATTTGTTCTTGGCACTTAAAATGATATAGTCAGTTTGTTAAACATAGTGGCAATCTCTTAGATATTACACATAAAGTTGCCGCTATGATACAACATTTTGAATCATAACTTTATATACAAAATATATTTCAACATATGTCCCATGAGACACATGTACAGGAATATACATAGCAAAACCTTTTACAATAACATATAATAACATATTGACATGTCCATTGAAGGTATTACACAAGTATACACATGCATATAAAACAATACCACTAAGTCTACATTAAGCCACATTCCCAGCCCAATATACTGCATCTTGATGATCATTATCTCTCATCGCTCTCAATTCTATTTCATCCCTCAACTTACATAATTTTGTAGAATATGTCATATGTAGTCACTCAGAGGATATATCACATCATATTTTATTGATAGTCTTATTCATCAACATACTAAACCTATACCTTTCAGAATTGTGTGATATTAAATTCTAAATTGTCACTCAGATTCACCCCTACTAATCTAAAATTTTTCCTAAGGTTAAAGCAAATGCAATCTGTAATTCTTCAATAAAGTACATCAATTCTTAGAAAGTTAAAGAGTTGGACTATGAACATCACCTTCAGTTCTAGAACATTTTATCATCACTACCCTCTCAAAATACTCCAATATTTATTAGTAGTCATTTCCTGTTATAATTTCAACTTAACCTCAACTTGAGCAGCAATTATTTCATATTCTACCTCTACAGATGGGCCAATTTATAAACCTCATATAATTAGATTATGTACTCTATTTTACACATTTCTCCCATGTAATATTAGTGTTTCCAAAGTAAGTCCATGTAAACAACAACAGCAAAAAGAATACTGACTCAAAAACAATAGCTTTAAGCAGTCTTAAAGATAGGCTCATGTCTAACATTTAAGTATTATCTTAGATACCAACAGACTTCTAATCCAGTGAGCCATGAGCCCTCAAAATATTGACCAAATTTCTTAATTTACACAATTACTATATTTTCTCATCTATCTTTCTTTCATTTCAACACAAAATCTGTTTATATCCGTTATGTCATACTTGAATACCAATGCCTTTGGAAGATATTTATTAGTTGGAGTATAGAAGTAATCTTACTGAAATATTTTACACTCACATATTGATCAAGGGCCTTATTAACCTTTTCTGTCTTTCTCCATTACCTTTGCCCCTTAATTTTCAACTGTTTTCTGAGAATATCTTTGTGCTAGCTTCATACATCGTCAAAATGTATTTCAGTGTTATTCACCCACTGTCATTGAAAATTATACAATGCTGAATATAAAAGCAAAAATCTAAATAAATGGAGACATATAGTTTTTGTGGATTGGAGGATATAATTGAACAAAGATATTAATTGTCCCCCACACCGCTATTTTTGGTCATTCATGGGGCTTGAAATCTGGCCTGGGCACTGTCCTTCAGCTCTTCAGCTCAAAGTGAGTCCTCTATCCATTGAGCAACTGTGCCACTTCTGGTTTTCTGGTGGTTAATTGGAGATCAGATTCACACAAACATTACCGTTCCAGCTAGCTTTGAACAGTAATCTTCAGATCTCAGCCTCCTATGCAGCTAGGATTATAAGCATGAGCCACCAGTACCCAGTTTCACAGTTGTATTTATAATTTTATGACAATTTCTGAAAACACTTGATCAGCACTCTTTGACTCAATGACAAAGAAAAATAAACTGGAATATATATCTCTGTACAATATTAACACTGTTAGTGTAAAATTGTTATACAAATTGTAGAGGAAAGGTTATACAACTCAATGGGTCTGTAGGGCACCAGATTAGAGCCACATACATATTATCAAGGTATATTTAATGAGTGTAAAACCAAACATTTGTGGAATGACATTCTCCTTAATAAGTGGTGATAGGGTAGAGAGTATTGGGGAGAATTAAAAAGTGAACAATGATTTAATCATAATTTATTCAAATATTAACTTCAACCAGGATTAAAACGTGGCATATAAAACAAAAAGAGTGATGTAAATGTAAAGCACAGAAAGATGTCTTGACAATTTTTGAAATGAAGAATTCTTAAATTTGGCATTAAAATTACAGGAAAAGAAAGCTGGATGTAGTAGAAATCAATAAAAGTGTAAAATAGTTTAGTCTGTGAAAGCTCATATGCAAGTAGTGAATAGAAGTTGGGAGTAGGGGGCTCATGTATCTCATCCTAGCTACTTGGGAGGCTGTTATTTTAGTATTGCTATTTGCAGGCAGCCCACAAAATAAAGTCCCTGAGAATCGTACCTCTGATAAACGGCAAAAAAGGCAGAAGTTTGGCATGAGTCAAATGGTAAATTGTTAACAAATTGCAAGAAATCTGAAGTACCCTGAGTTCAAACCCCAAGAGGATACGTACATGTACAAAAATAATAGTAGTAATACTAACAATGATGATTATGTAGATGATGATGATGAATATAACGATGATGAAGGGTACCCGTAGTCAAGGATAAAATATTTGCAAATCCTATACCTGAAGAATAACTCAAGTCTAGACTCTGCCTAGAACTCTCAAAACCTAATGTTAAAAAAGAACATCAATTACAAACCAAAACAATACATCTTGTGGAAAATAAGCACAAGAAAAACATCATCAGTCATCAAATAAATGTACATTGAAACTAAAATTACATCATAAAACATGTATGAGAATAAATTCCCATAATACAATAATGACCATACTAAATGCTATCAAGAAACAGAGAAACTGGAAACTGGCAGGATGTCAAATAGGAAAGCCACTTCTGAACAAATTTTGTCAGGTACCTAGAATATTAAATATGCAACCACTCACAGTATAGCACAGGAATTGATCTCTTCAGGCATTGTCTCATAGAAATAAAATGTAACGTTCACCCAAAGGCCAAAACACAGAGGTTTATAACAGCATTATTTCCTCTAGTCAAAAAAATGGAAATCAATTCAGGCGTTCTTCAGGTGAATGGCAAACAAATTATGCTACATTTTATAATGACAGAACCAAAAAGCAACTCGAGTGAACACAATACAATATTAAGGCATCCAATACCTGGGAATAATCTACCAAAGATAAGAAGGCAATCCTAAAAGCTTATTTATTGTATGATCTAGAAATCAGAGCGAAAAAATGTGTTGGTTGCCAGGATAAAACAGGTTTGGGATGGGACAAAGAGAAGTAGTGTGTTTAATTATAAAAGTGAAGCAGGAGACAGACTTATTTGTGGTAAGAAACGTATCTGTAAATATGGTATATTCATATTCAGTTGATAAAACTATAATAGATTTAATATTTGCACAAAATAATTTAAATAACTGAAGTCTGTATAAGGTATTTGTGAAGTATTAGTGTACTCCTTGTGATGTCATACTAGAAGTATATAAATAAACTGGAAAAATATTCAAGGGATTTCTCTGTGTTCTTTTATTTGTGTTTTTTATTGTGAAAATACTGTACAGAGGGGTTACAATTACATGCACACGAGGATGAGTACATTTCTTATCAAGCATTGTAGCCTCCTCCTTTGTTTCCCCTTCCCATCTATCCTCCCTCTCCCCCCCCACCCCCCGAACCAACCCTGCTCCACGCCACCACAATTGTAAAGTTCGTTTTCGACATAACGACTGGTACGTCTCATTCTATCAATGGGTCCACCTGTATCCCTATTTAATCGATTTGTTTTTTCCCTTCTCCTGTACAAATTATAACAACATCAAATACAATGAAAGCATGGGTTATACCATGGGGGAGGGACATACAAAGCAACAAAGAAATAATCTTATAAATGTGTTAGAAACAATTGCGTGAAAGAAAAAAAAAAAAAAACATTTGAATCCTTATCTTAGGGTTCATTTCCCTAACATCAACTTATCTGACCTTTTCTGCTTGACAGACATATATTAGTTATGGAAAATAAGAGAAAACCTGAGACCTATGTTTCTTTGGGACTGGCTTACTTCACTTAATATAATTTATTCCAAGTCTTTCCATTTCCTAACAAATGGAGAAATATCATTCTTTCTGATGAAGGCATAGAATTCCATTGTGTATATATACGACATTTTCTTGATCCATTCATCTACTGAGAGGCATCTGGGTTGGTTCCATATCTTAGCTATGGTAAATAAGGCTTGAATAAGCATAGTCGTGCTGGTAGCTTTAGTCTGGTCTTTTTTGTGAACATTTGGGTAAATGCCCAAAAGTGGGATTTCTGGGTCATAGGGGAGCTCTATGTGGAGTCATTTATGGAACCTCCATACTACTTTCCAAAGTGGTTGAACAAATTTATACTCCCACCAACAATGCAGTAAGGTTCCCTTCTGTCCACATCCTCTCCACCATCTGTTGTTATTAGAGTTCTTGCTTATAGCCATTCTAACTGAGATGAGGTGTTATCTCAATGTTGTATTATTTACATTTCTTTTATGGCTAGAGAGGTTGAGCATTTCTTCATGTGTCTATTGGCCATCCTTCTTTCCTCTTCAGAGAAGTTTCTGTTTACGTCTTTAGCCCACTTATTTGTTGGGCAGTTGTTTTTTTGAAGATTTGTTGTTGGGGTATTTAATTTTTTGAGTTCCAGGTTTATGTTAGATATGAGACCCTTGTCCGTTGTATGGATAGCGAAGTACTTCTCCCAATCCGTGGGCTTTCTATTGATTTTGCTAGCTATGTCCTTTGCCATGCAGAAGCTCTGCAATTTCTTGCAATCCCGTTTGTCCAACCTTTCTTTGATTTGTTGTGTTTGTGGGTCTCTATTAAGAAAATTTCAGCCTGTGCCAAGGAGACCTAGGTTTTCTCCTATTCCATCCTGTAATGTTTTCAGAGTGTCTGCTTTGACTCTGAGGTCTTTGATCCATTTGGAATTGATTCTGGTGCAGGATGATATATAAGGATCTAGCATTAGTTTTCTGCAAGTAGTTAACCAATTTTACCAGCACCATGTACTGAAGAGGCTGTCTTTCTTCCATTCTATTTTTTTAGCTCCCTTATGGAAGATTATATGGCTATAGGTCTGTAGGTTCATTGCTGGGTTTTCAATTCTATTCCATTGGTCCTGAGGTCTGTTCTTGTGCCAGGACCCAGCTGTTTTGTTTACTATGGCTTTATAGTAAAGTTTGAAATTTGGTATTGGTATTCTTCCAGCACTGTTCGTTCTGTTGAGGATTGTATTTTTTCTCTGTGTTCTTCTTATAACATCATAAAGATGTATACTAACCTCGATTGAATTTAATGATATCTAGAAAACTGAAGTAAATATTGAATGTTTATATTGAAAAATTGTCTGAGTCCCACCTGAGATGAAATATACCTTGCTAATTAGAAGGCAGAATTTTAGAAGACTGATATCCAGGGCCAGATCTGATAATAAATTCGTGAGAGACAACAAAACAAAGAAAGCTAGATATAGTGTACTTTCCCTGTTATCTCACGTTTGTGGAAGCCATAGTCAAGAGATTATTGCTCAAGGGAGGCTTGGCCAAAAGCAAGACCTCCTCTGAAAAATAATCTAAAGTGTCACAGCTTTAGCTTCATGCACCAGTAGTGCCAAAGGAAAAAAGAAAAGAAGAAAGCAGAAAAGGAAAGGAAAGGATAGAAAAGGAAAACCGTTTCCTCTTCATTCTTGTAGTTTCATGTCATTGGATTCAAGAATTGAAAGTATTTTTTTCTTACTGGTAGGATTCAGGCCTCTCTAATATGAAAGTATTTATTTCAAAGAATTATTTTATTATTGCTATTTATTAACTTATTATTTGGCCTTCTTGGAAATTGAATCCATGTGTTTGTATATATTAGTCTAGTCCTACAACTGAGCTGTACCCCAACTCTCTTGTATAGTTTTGGAAAATGTTTATGAATTCTTCAATAGTTAGCTACTCTAATTTTCATATTATCTTTTCTCTCTTACATTTTCCCCTATGTATTTTAGTTAATGTGTTGAAAACTTTCCTCAATTTTATCTTCTGAACATAAAATTTTGCTTTTGAGATTACAGGGAAGTCCGTTAATTTTATGACATCTATTAAAATTATATACAGATATATGCATTTCACATGTATTATTGATTCTTAGAGTTCATTGCAACAATCATCACTTTATGTGGTCATATGCACATAGCTATTGAGCCATTTTGATTCTCTCCTAATAATAGCTTCCCTTGTTCTTGACATGTGAATGCTTACAGTGCTGTTAGTTAATCATGTCCAATTGTAATTATTTGTCCTTTAC
The DNA here is from genome assembly GCF_019054845.1 of Dipodomys spectabilis. NCBI lineage: Eukaryota > Metazoa > Chordata > Mammalia > Rodentia > Heteromyidae > Dipodomys > Dipodomys spectabilis. Next base: position 4,279,347 of record NW_024870787.1, read on the forward strand.
TATCTATTGGATAATTTGTAGATTTATGGACATATCTAGTTATTACAAATGAGGAAAACCATGCAACATATATTTATTTGGATCTAGCTAATTTCCAGTCTTTCCATTTCCTCCAGAATGGTGTAATGCCATTCTTTCCAATGAAAGCACAGAATTCCATCAATGCAACAGAATTGAAGGCCCAGAAATGAATCCACTCCTATAGGAACATAATCTTTGATAAGGAAGTCAGAATCACAGGAGGGTAGAAAAACAGCCTCTTCAAAAAAGTGTGGCCGTAGAATTGGCTGTACACAGAGAAATGAATTTAGATCCTTATATACCCGCTGCACCCGAATCGATTCCAAATGGATCGAAGACCTCAATGTCCAGATACTTGATAATATTACAGGAAGTGTTAGGGGAAACACGAGGGCTCCTTGGCACAGGTCAAAACTTCCAAAATAAATCTGGATAAATGGGATTACATCAAACCAAATCAATCACTTGTCCGACTCAAAAGCCATGGAGACAAAAGAGATAGTGTAGCACAGATTTATTAGGGAACAAACCTACAGATGAGAGCCTCAGCCAATGCTAAATCCTTACTCCTTTTTCTAACAGGTTATTTATTGTAGGTTTGCATAAGAGTTTTCTGGTGAGGATTAGAATGACAGCAACTAATGCTAAGACAGAGATAGCATGTGAAATGTGTTGTAGCAGGAGAAAAGAGGGATTAAGGCAGGGGGCTCTAGTTCAAAGCCTTGGCTTGGTGCAGTTTAGTAAGGTTTAGATGCACAAGGCAGTGAGGGTAAAGCAGGAGTGGTGATAAACAAAAGCACTGGTCTGAAGCCTCAAAATAAAGATCCTTATATATGTGAACCAAACCGTCTCTTTCATGAGGTTTTATTTAAAGTAACAAGCACAATTTTAGATTTCACCAGAGTGACATGGTGCATAATTACTGGCAATGTCTGCTATGTCAGGTCATCCAATCTACTCTTTCACGGGTTACCCGTTAGCCAGGTTTCAACACAATCAGTACAATGAGATTGTATAAATGAGACTGCGACTTTTACCTCTCGTAAATTAAAACCCGGTCTAATGATTTCTGTCTTCCAGATGTTTACACAATATTTCTCATGATCTTTTCTACTATTTTGACATCATTATTCATGTTCATACTACTTTTTTGTTGTTTTGTGTGTATATGCCATTTTTAAGGTTTGAACTCAATTTTAATAGTCTCTCTTGCATTTTTTGCTCATGGCTGATGACATTCTATTCCTTGAGCCATATCCTCAACTTCTCCTTCTTGCTGGACAATTGGAGATAAGTTTTCACATTTTTGTCTGCTTAGAGTGACATTGAACCAAAATCTTGAGGTCTTAGGCTCCTGAATTTCTAAGATTCTACACATGAGCTGCTAACACCAAGCTTTGCTTTACTGTTATTTTAATATGTGGTAGAAGAAAGTGGAGGTATATTTGGGTTAAGTGTGCAATTTTTCACATTATAAGTTTGAATCAACTTGATATAATGTAACTGTTATAGATTTTAATAGTTAAATCAATGAATTTTACACATTCCCACAGAAATATAATTGAAAACAACAGGCATAATTGTTTTCCTAAAGCAAGTAATAGAACCATGAATTTTTTTCATATTAAATTTCTTGTTTTATATAAGTTTATTAGCAGACTTCCAAGACTAAAATAAATGTATTAATTGTATAGCACAAGAAGTAAAGTGATTATATTTAAGAAGAGATATTCATCACTGCCAAAAGATAATATTTTTAGAAGTCTCACTAAAAAGGAATGTTACATACAGAAATTAATGAATATGATATAGTTTGGTCATGACACAACATATAAATGAATGTGATTACCTCTCCATTCTTCACAAATGTGTAAAAAATAATAGTGTAACGAGGAGCCAGTGGTTCATGTTTGCAACCCTATCTACTAAGGAGTCTGAGAACTGAGAATCTTGGTTCAAAGTCAACCTAGGCAGGAAAGTCTGTGAGACTCTTATCACCAATGAGCCACCAGAAAACTGGCAGTGGTTCAAGTGGTAGAGCACTAGTCTTGAGATGAAGAGCTGAGTGACAGTGTCCAGGCCCCGATTTCAAGCCCCACGACTGACAAAAATTAAAAATAAACGGTTAAAAATAAACAAATAACTTGACATAAATGTTAAAATATATATTCTAAAATTTTTTAAATCCTCACTAGATATACTAGTTTATATAAATGTCAAGAAGTGTTTTCTGCTTTTAGTTGACACTGAATCATTGTGTAAATCAGACATTTCTCACTCAATTCATATTTGTATGTTTATATACTTATATGCCATAAGTATAATGAACTGATTCGTGATAGGCAGTGCTGTTTTAGGAATCTCCCTTGGCTTTCTAACATTAACCCTTCTACCAGAAAATCGATATGCCCTCCAACCTTGTCAGAGGTTTCGTCTCATTGGAGCAGAAAAGTATAAGCCATAATCATTGTTTGGAACAACTGTAACATTTTACATGCATTTCACTTAATTTAAGAACCAAAACATTCAAGTCATCATAACCATGCCAGTAAAAGCAAGATGTCTTCTGAGCTTTTCAGTATCTTAAGAGATGAAAATCTTTAATTATACATGTATTTTTTTTCTGCCTAACATCCTATATCTTTAGAAGATCTTTTTGTGCAACCTGTGTTCCTGATTAGAAGACTGGAACAAAGGCAATAATTAAAATAGTGGAGGAAAATACTTGAAAACAATTTAAAAAGCAATCACAGACACTCCTGTCTTCACCTGATGCAATGAGAATATTCGTTAAAGTAACACGTTTTGTCATCATTTAAAGAGCAATAATTAAACTTTAATTAGCAGTGAAGAACGTAACAGAAAACTTTGTTTGGAGGAGTTCCAGGAAGATGGCAGAGGAGAAGCTGGAGGTTAAACAAGCTCTCACATAGAAAGCAGTTTTAGTGTTCCAGTGAACAATCCTAAGCCAGAGAATCATACCAAGTGTGCCAACACAGGACAGAGAGTTAGGCCAGAGAGGGAAAATCCAGGCAAGGAGATAGATCTGAGCACTTGCCAGCAGCCGCGGCTGCGGCTGGAGCTGCAGTGAGGGAGGCCATAGCCGCCATACCTCTAGGACAGAGAGTCCCAAATGAAGGAGCCAGACACGGCGGGCGAACGGATTCTACTCAATACCAGCAAGAACCTAAAAGGAGCATACATCTTCATCCTGCAGTTCGCAGACCAGAGAGGAGACAGGAACCAAGACTTGTTGTGAGTAGAAGCCTCATATCCTCACTCCTTCTCAGGGAGCAGAGGAGGGAAAGCCACCCATCTCCCCACAGTACTGGAGATCTCCATCTTTGATACTGACAAAGGCCCAGCTGAGCTGCTAGCTCCAACTAAGGCCTTGGAAGAAAAGTATTGTCATTTAGCAGTTTACAAGAACATAACCTGACCTGCCACACTCAGCTCCACCCAGGGAAAAGTCACTCAGCCAGGGCCACCAGCCCAAGGAGTGGCATTCTTCACTGGGTAAACAGAGCCAGGGGCTGCACCTCCTTACAGCAGTCTTGTCAATCAATGGAAAGTCAGTAAACATAAACCCTGAGTATGGCTCCAGGCTGGACTCTGTGAGTGTCTCACAAGCTAGGCCCTCAGGGAAATTCTACTGTTTGCTGAAAGGCCTCAACTCTACCCAGAACATAGCCTCATCACAGCATCTCCAAACTAGAGGAAACAACCATCTCCCTCTTTTCTGATACTCAAAGCAGATCTCCCTCCCATTGAACTAGCCTGGGTAGAAGAACACAAAATCCTGGGTAAAGCAAAGCATTTTTCTGTCTGCTCAAACATTCTGACTTAAGAAACCCACCAAGACACAAAAAAATCAAACACCACAAGCAGACCAGACACTCCAACAAGAGAGTGGTTATGGCAAACGGGAAATACAGGATCTTCCCATCCCCCCCAAAAAAAATCAAGAACTTTTTTTTGGTACCTTGTATAAAAAATTGTTTTCTAAAACTTTTTTAATTTTTAACTTTAAAAAATTATTTTCTAGTAACTTTTTTTGCTTCCTCTTACAATTTTTATTTTAGGGGTGTATGTGTGTGTGCATTTTTCTTTTTTTCTTTTTAAAAAATTTATTTTTTTTTGTTTTTTATTTAGCTCTACTGAACTTTTGATCTTTTTTTCTTTCTTTCTCATTCTTTTCACCTTTTCTTCTCTTTTGTTATTCTTTGTGTGACTTAATTGATATTCTGCACTTCCTCAGATGTACCCATAATCGATTATTAGACCTTATCCCCCATTGTGTACACACTTAATCCAGAAATTTATGACTCAATTCAAAACTCTTAGACTTAAATTCCTTAATAGCAGTACTACTTGTTTATACCTATATAATATTTTAAGCATTTTTTGTAAGTTTTTCACGTCTCCTTTATATCCCTCCCCTTCTCTCATTTTATCCACGTTCCTCTCAGAACATTTTGTTTTCAATTTGCATAATTTTTAAGCATGGCATATTTTAATTTTTTCTTTTCTATTTTTTCTTGTCTCTTTTTTCTCTTTCTCTTTCTTCTTTTTCTCTCTCTCTCTACTTTCATTCTATCCAACCTATTTCTGGCTTTGTGATTAGGACTTAGTTAACTCTCCCTGTGCCTTCCCACATCCTTCTATTCCTATTTTTACCTACATCTCTCCCTAAAACTAATAATTTATGGTTTGCCTAATTTTTCTTTGAGGTTCGTAGCCCATTAATATATAGTTGTTTCATGTTGAACTAGCTTGTATCTGCTGACTTTTGACTGTGCAACTACAGACTTTGGTTGATGCTTGCCTTAATATAGTGTTCTAGCACAAAACGTGTTATTTTCATCCCAAATGGACAGAGTAAGCCAGAAAAACACAAGAAAAATGGCAAGTCCGGGTATCTCAACTCCCACTCATGGTAATCAAGAGACAGAACAGATAATGAATAATCCAGAGGAGAATTCCCAAATAGCTCTACAAACATTGCTGGTAAACATGGTAAACGAAAAGACTGAAAACTTACAAAGGACTCTGTATGAGCGTGATAGGGAGAGAGAGGAGGCAAACCAAAGGTTAATACAGGAATATCATGAGCATGAGGAAGCTACTCAAAAACTGATACAGGAATTGCGTGAGCAGTTTGAGCACACTCAAAGAGAAAGGCAGGAATGGCGTGAGCAGGCTGAGAACACTCAAAGAGAACTACAAGAATTGTGTGAAGGTGAAGAAGCTAATCAAAGAGTAGTACAGGAATTGAGAGAGCAGGATGAGAATACACAAAGGTCACTAAAGGCATTCATGGAATCCATTACCAAAGAGCTGAAGTAAGTCAGGGAAACCACAAAGGGAGTGCTGAATGGAACCCAACAGAAGGAATGGGGGTTCAAGGAAACCATAAACAATCAACTAAGTGATTTGAGAATAAACACTGAACACCAAATTAAGGAAGTAAAGAAGTTCATACAGGATCTAAAACAAAATTTCAACAAAGAATTTTAAGCCATCAAAGCTGACCAATTAGAAGGAAAAGAAATAATGAGATGTAGAAGTCGTTATGTCGAAAACGAACTTTACAACTTTGGTGTGGGGTTGTGGGAGGGGATTTTGTGGGGGGAGGGTGAAGGTTGGAAGGGGTGGGAAGGGGAAACAAATGAGGAGGCTACAATGCTTGATTATACATGTACTCATTACCTTGCCCATGTAATTATAACCCCTTTGTACAGTATTTTCACTGTGTTTGGAGACGGCTTGACTTTGAACAGTCCAACATACACATAATGGATTTATCTTGTTTTTCAATGTAGTTGCCAAAATAATAGAGAGCAAACCTGAAAGGCTAGAAAACATCTAAACCAAAGCAGTAAACTTTTGTCTATAAAATAATTGTGAGCGTCTGTCTCTTTGAAAGTCAGGTCCCCAAAGTGTGAAAATGTACTTGCTTTAGTTTGAACAATAAAACACTTAAAATATTGTCTGATAATGTTTTACATATCTTGCCTTGGACTTCTCATGTTGGAGAAGAGGAATGGTATGAAAAAGTTCAAGACTGACTATTCCCCAAGATCATTCTTATTTATCAGCTATAGCAATGGAAGTAGCCTTGGTTACTCTTAGTATCATATTTGTTTACATTTAGAAGCATTATTTGTTGCTGGGTTATAAGCTGCAAACCATTGAGTATTAATAAAATCATTTCCTGAGAGGAATGTTGGTGTGTAAACAAACCTAAAATATCAAAGACGGCCTAGTGGAAACCACTTTCTATCTATATCACAATATGAAGTTGCAGATTTTGTTTCCCATTGTATCAGGAAATCCATTTTTGTTATCTTCTTTTTCACCATCTAGCGATCCTATAACATCCTATACCATCCTGGGATTGCTATATCTTTACTGGATTCTCTAATTTCTGTTGGAATGTTAGGAAAAATGGAAAATTGAGTTCCTTTTTCTGTTTTACCTTATTTTTTTATTACTTTAGAAAGTGTAGCTCAAAATGACATAAATTATTTTTATAATATTAGGAGACAGATTTCATTTCCATAGTCTTACCCTAGCCTTCTACATAACTTTGGTACTTAGTGATCACTAAATGTGAAAATAAAGATAGGGGGCTTCTTATTTAGATATTGTTTAGTATTTCCAGACTTTATTAATGAAGACCGTTAGTAGTATGTACATCATACATGTGTACAACACCAGTGGCAACTTTTTCTTACTCTCAGAAACAAGGACATATAATGTCCCTGTATTTGCATCAGGAAAAAAGCTGTAGTTGAGTTAGTTTACTAAACTAAATGTGCTGTAACAAATTTCTACAAGTTAAGTGGATTGTACCATCTGTATTTATAATTTTACAGTTCTAAAGACAGAACTCTAAAAGAAGTCTCACTAGACTAAAATCGAACCACTGACAGAGCTGAAATACTTTCAGATGATTTTAGTGGAAAGGCATTTACTTCCCCTTCCGCTTTCCAGAAACTTCAGAATCTGGATTGTTGTCTTTTCCTTTATCTTCTAATGTAGCTTCTTTACCTCTTTGTGCTGGTTCTTACCTTATCATGTCCCTTTCAAAATACAGCTGGGACTTTTAAGTACCTATTTCAGTATGTTTCTCCCATCTGATAATTATTCAAATTGGCATTCCTTGAGTGATAAAGGTGATTGTTTTACACACACACACACACACACACACACATATATATATATATATATATATATATATATATATATGTATATATATATATATATATATATATATAAATATACATTTGAGGAATTAGTTGTTTGGGGATGATAGATATATTGGGAAGGTATTTTGCTGTTTAGCATTCTTTCCACTATAACCTGTCATCCTGTCATTAAATTTGAACAATATATAAGCTATTTGCCTTAAAATCATCTATTTTTCATTATGTTTAGATTCTGATAAAAATTTAGCCTCTCAATTCACACAATGTTAATGCAGTCTTATTTCATGCCTGCCAAAAGCAAACAACAAATCACTATTTATTTAAAATTGTTTTTAAAACATTTAAAAAATTCTATTTATTAAAAAAAAAAAAACTGTTTTAAAAAATTTGCCAAGGCCAAGGAATTAGAGAACATTTTGATACTGAGACAACATTAAATCTCAAAGAATCCTGGAGTAATTATTTCAATATTACATTTTGTTCTGCTAGGAGAAGAAAGCATTTTATCGACAATACTTTTTACTTTCTTACCTAGTATCATTTTTTTTCCAGAAATGGAATTTGTTAAACTTTGTGACTATCTACCAGAATAAATGCCTTCATATTTCTGCATCTTGTGCAGATTACATAGTCAATTAGATGTACATGAGAGTTTATCAGTAGCACTTTTTAAAAATGCAGAAAATGTGGATAGGGAGCCAATATACATATTATTCCACCATCACCTTCCACAACCTCCTTCTTCCTTCCTAGGAAATATACCCAATCAATAAAAAGGCTTAGATTTTTGGCTCTTCAGATTTTAAGTGGAAGCAGAATATTATGGGTGTCAGAGATGACTGTTAATGATGTTTTATGTAATAATTACACATGTAACAGCCCTATGAGTCCTGCAGGCCTTAACACTATATGTCCTTAGTGATGTGATAGGAATGTCAGCCTTCCTGGACTTAGTATTGTGTTCCACTTCTTTCTGAATTATAATACGTAGTAACTGAATGAAAAAGTAATGCCATCTTAAGAAAGTCACTTAGAGCTCTAGGAATATGGCTTCGTGTTACAGTTTTATATGGGTAAATAAACCACTCGAACAATTCAGGGACAGAGTTTCCTTCAAGCCTTGGAATATTTTCTTGTACAGTAAAAAGGACAGCACAAAATAACTGAAATTTTGTCATTTCTCTATGTTCAATTCCTCTCTTGCGATCAATTTCCACTTGAAATAACAGTTCCTTCCACTTAACTTCCAGTAACAATCTAAGGGGTTGCTCGAGGTAAAATGAATGTTTTCAGGCTTCATTGATATAGCACAAAGACATCTTTGGACATGAGGTAACACGTGTTTCAGAGACAACTTAGTAAAGACAAAATACGGAATTTAAATGGTATACAAAATCTTTATCCATTCACATATGGCATATAAGATGATGTTAAGTGAAATGAACCCCAAGATAGTTACACAACATACATTTTTTTCTTTCTTGCTATTGTTTTTAATGTATCTAAAATGTACTATGTGATTTTTTTGTTTCTTTTCTATGCTCTTCCCCCATAATATAATCCCTGTTTTCACTGGATTTGATGTCAGTGCCCTGCATCTTGTATATACATTTTTCTAATGTGGGGAGGGGAAGGGAAAAAACAAAATGCTGAAACAAGGATACAGTATGACCCATTGTAGCAATGAGATGAACAAGACACTATGTAGAAAACGAACTTTACAAGATTGGGAGTGGAGGGGAGAGTTAGGGAGATGGGGAAGGAAGGGATAGCAGAGGAAAAACAAAAGAGGAGGTAAGAATGTTCGATAGGAAATATTCTCATTACTTTACTTATGTAACTCTAACCCCTCTGTACACTATTTTTATAATAAAAATATGAAAAAACAATTATACAGGAGTATATTAAGTTCAAATTTCATAAGTACTCCATAAATGAAGGCCAATTTTACTGGGAATATGTTTCTCAGAAACGTTTATTTTTGTTGTTGTTGTTTGTTCGTTTTTTTGTTTGTTTGTTTGTTTTTGCTAGTGTGTTTTGTGCATTATTTCCCAAGTGTACATAAGTTAACAATAGAAGAAACAATAGGAATAATAGGAGAAAGAATAGTTCTGTGTTTAAATGTAATGGTTTTATATACTATAGAAGACAACTTTGAAACAATAGAGCCAAAGCCAGTATGTAAAACTACGGGAGTGATACAGAGAAAGCACTACTACTATGTGCAACATGAAGGATGAGTCCATTCTCTTTCATCTTTTAGCTCTAAATCATGGTAGCTAATCAATCAAATTTTTAAACATAGAATGGAAGAATAACTCTGGTTCCAAAGCAAGTTAGAGATCATGGACTTAACTAGAAAAATAGGCCATTTCTTTTTCTTTGTTTTTTCTTTTTGTTCAATGTTAATGCATATAGGGGGGCTTGAATTCTGGGCCTGGGTGATGTCTTTCCGCTCTTCAGCTCAAGGCTAGTGCTCTACCACTTGAGCCACGGCACCACTTCCAGTTTTCTGGTGGTTAGTTGGAGATAAATGCCTCAGAATCTTTCCTACTCGTGCTGGATTTGAACTGGAATCCTCAGATCACAGCCTCCTGAGTAGCTAGGATTATTGGCATGAGACAACGGCACATGGCTTAAGCTCACATTTCTAACAGTATATACTCAGGAAATGTAATGTGTTTGTTCACCTATGTTTATATGAATTCTTAAGTTAAAAATCTGGGCTAGAGCTTCGAGTTCACACTCACAAGAATATTTCTAGTTTTAAAGTTGATACTGCTGGAAAAATAAAACCTAAGGAGGTAAAAGAGTCTGGGAAGTTCAGTTTGCATCCAGCCAAGGAAGAACAGTGTTTGAGACACTATCTATAATTAACCAGCCAAAGCTGCATTGGAAGAATGGTTCAAGAGATGGAATATCAGTCATGATCGAGATTGCTGAATAAGAGCTTGAGGCTTTTGCATATATACATCCAAACATATACATACACGGAGAGGCACTTATATGTGCACACACAAATACACAAATGAAACAACTCTCAGAATATGTAGAAAAGTTAGAAAACAATAGAAAATATGTCCTGAGTAAGACTAGATTAAATGACATTTTCTAATATTAAAAAGTCCTCAAGTGAACATTCTTCAAAAAAGTTTGAGACTTTTACATAGGTAGGGAACAGAGATAGTAAGAGAGTTAAGTAATCAAGATTAAATGGATCAGATCCATGGAGGAATGAATCAGAGACCCTTGCAGGTGCATCTGAAAATGTTCATATCCTGTGTCAAATGTTAGAACATCTTTGAAAATTGTACATAAACAGTCTGAGCAGTCAGTCTATTGGATAAGATCATCGGAGAAATTCAGAATTGCTAGTCTCTTTCTAGATTAAATAAACCAACAACTTATGGCAGGGCAATGTGATAAAAGCCTGGAATTCTAGCATTCAGACTAAGACAGGAAGTTAGAGAGTGGAATTACGTAGTGATATCTTCCCTGGACCTGGTAGTATAATTTTGTCTCAATGAAACATACCAAACAACAAAAAAGGTATACAAGGTTGGATGTTTGGGCAAATTTTGTTATTATGTTTTTAGAAGTCAAGTTTCCTATTCAAATGCAATTCACCAGTCTTGTGCTAGAACTCTTTTGAGGCAAGGATCAACCAAAGTCCTATAGTTGCTGCAGATACAATCTAATTCAATACATACAATCTATTCAACATCAAACAACTAAGGATTAATTGGATGAGAAGAGCAAAGAAGAATTTGGCAAACCAGAAATTATTAGGTTTAGGGAAAAATGAGGGGAAAAATAGGAGTAGAGGAATTTGGGGAGGTAAAAGAAGAGTGAATTTAACCAAGTCCTAATCTCAGAAAGGGAAATGGATTGGACAGAATGATAGGAGAGAGATTTAAAAAAAACAAGGAAAATGGAAAAAACAAAAATTTAAATTTAAAAAGTGAAACTCATGAAAATTATGTAAGTTTAAAAATGATATTGAGAGAAGAAAAAAATAGGATGAGAGAAGGGGACAGATAGAAAGGAGACATGAAAAACTAAAAAATAAAATTCTTAAAAATAATACTCAGTTGTGTTTTTAATCTCTCTTCATTACATAGCATTCCTAGATGGATAATGTCTCATGATTCCAACCAAAAATTTGAAAAAATAAGCATCGTTCTGTTGGATTCCAAAAAAATGATGACAGATTACAATAGTTTAAGGCTGGACTAATTGCAAAGTTCATCTAATGTAGGATTTTGTAGAACTTGCTAAGTTAGAATTTATATTTAAAATAAATATTATGGTTTTGTTTGTAATTTCATATTCTATATGATTGGGTGGGGGGGAGGGGGGAGGCTGGGAAGGGAGGTGAAGGGTAAACAAAGGAGGAGGCTGCAATGCTTGGTAAGAAATGTATGCATTATCCTGACCATGTAATTGTAACCCCTCTGTACAGTATGTTCTCAAATAAAATAAAATTAAATTAAAAAAAAATTCTTTTAAAGTAGAGGGTTTAATTGACAAATTCACAAATGATTCTGACATTCTATTTGCCTAAAATATTCTTTCAAGCAAGGTATAATTAGAACTTAGTTAATAGATAATTCCAAGAATTCATGTATAAAATAATGTGAATAATCTAGAAAGAGTTGCCAACAAATGTATGATATTAATTTATAAATTTGGAAAAACAATTTTTTGAAGCTTTGGTGTAGCATGTTATGAAGAGAGCAAATGTGTGACATCTTGGTTCTTCTATCTACTCCTAACACATTAAGCAATTTCTTTAATTATGTGCCTCTGGATACAATGAGAAAAATGCTAGAGTTGGGGCTTGTTTTTATTTATTTTATTTTATTTATGTTGTCCTAGAGCTTGAACTCTGTCGGGCCACTCTCTCTGAGCCTGTTCGTGCTCAAGGCTCGTGCTATATACCACTTTTAACCTCAGAGCCACATGTGTCTGTCTTTTCCTGAGAAGTTTATTGGAGATAAGAATCTAAGAGACCTTCCTGCCTGGGTGGGCTTTGAACCATAATCTTCAGATTTTAGCCTCCCGAATATCTATGATAGTTTAAAAAAGTATAAATATAAATAATATTTGCAAGTGTTTTGATTTCAAGAATACCACTGACCGGGGCCAGGGGGTGGGGGTGGGGTGGGACGTTGCAGCAAAGTTTAGTGTAGTGTTCTTTCCACAATAGGAAGGCATCATATTAGTAGAAGTGTAGAATTTTTTCACAATAGTCATAAGCTATTCATGATGTGAATTAAGGGAATTTTAAGGTACACCTTACAAGTTGGAAACTGTTGGGGTGGGATGACTTTATGGAATAAAAGCTTGGGATTGATGGTCGTAGAAATAATAGCTTACTCTGATGAACAAATGTTTACTTTTGAGGAATTAATTTTTACGAATACTTCATAGTTTTATCCTCTACTAAAATGTGGCTATATTTTCTGTTGACTTATCAATACGTAACACCCCATTGGAAACTGCATCTATTGCAGAATTAAATAACATGCAAACAGGTACTGTTTTGAATGTCTCTTGAAAGAAATGTTCAGAATTTGAAAATGAATAGTTAGTAGTTACAGGAATTTTGAAGAATGCATATATTCTGTCTTGTTAACAATTATTCAGTTTTGAAAGTTAGAACTTTCAATTGAATTAAACTGTTTTCTGTTTTACTATGAGACAATAATAAAATATGTTTTTTTCAAAATAATGACAAGTATATTGTGAAAATATTGTATAGGTGGATAACATTCAAGTTGATTACCCTCTGATAAAGAAAGGGTAATTCAAATTAGATGCCATATCTTAGCTATGGTAAATATTACTGTGATAAACATAATTGTGCTGGTAGCTTTAGTGTGGCCTTGTTTGTGGTCACCAGGTTAAATGCCCAGAAGTGGGATTACTGGGTAATAGTGGAGCATTATTATGTACATCAAGGATAATCTTAGTAGATGAGCAGAATAGCTATGTAAATATGACTGTATAAGGTGATTCTAAGTGAAATGAACTCCAAGACATGTTCTTTGTTGTTGTTGTTCTTAATGTACTAGGTGATTTATTTTTATCATTTTGTGTTTTCCCCACCTGTGGTTTATCTCCTGTAGTCACTGTATTTGATTTTGATACCCTGGGTATTGTAAATATGTTGATCTGAACTGGGGAAGGGAAATGAAAAAAAACAAAACGGTGAGACAAAGGACGAAGGGGGAACCTAGGCAACAGTGATACAAAACAATATGTTGGATATAATCTTGGGAGTTGCGTTGGGAGGGAAGAGGGAGAAAATTGGGTGAAGGGGTAACAAGTTAGAAAAGAAATGATTTCATTACCTTACTTATGTAACTATAATCCCTCTGTACATTACCTTGACAATAAAATTTAAATAAAAATAAAATAAAATATATGAGAGCATCAATACAGTCGATGGGACTAGGGGAAATTCTGTACTATACAAAGAAGTGTAGAACAGCTGTGGGGAGCAGCAATTTGACTTTAACATAGGAAGTAATAAACTAGGATACAGATTTTCATCCTCATGTAAGTCACTATAAAGGGAAAACAAAATGCATAATCAGCAAACCAATAGAGATAAAATAGAAAACTAAACAATTAAGGTGAATAGATGACTTGGACCAAGAATAACAAATGACACAATTAGAAACAATAACAAGCTGGTAAGTTTAAAAGTATTACCCATAATTCTATTAAATGTTGTTTACATTACAATTTGTTAGAACTATAATTCAAATCACATTTTAATAGTATATCATGTTAATATTAATATATTTATTACTTATTTCTTAATAGTGAATGTTTAATAGATGATTTTAATTTCTGCATCTCTAGAAAAGAAAAAGGGAAACTAATTTTAATAATATATTTCTTGAATTGTAAAATTGAGAAGCATTAGAATTTAAACTAATAATATATCATCATTGTTTCATTTGTGTGAATTAATGTATTAATTCAAAGTGTATCCTACACTCAGCACTCATCTTAACAGCAAATAATAAATTATTGCACATGACTCGGTATTACGTGGAAAGGTTCAGCACTGTAGTAAAATTCACACCACACAATACATGAGTGTATGACTCCTCTAATCTCACTTAAATTGTGGAAATTTGATTTCTACATGCATGTTAAATTCCTGTCTAGGTGACATCTAAAAAGAATATACAATTATATATACGAGGTGTATTTCAGATGATACTTAGAAGTCATATTCATTAATTAAATTTTTACTATCTTGTACCAAATAAATATTTATAGAGAGACTGAATTTCTGAGTAGATTATCGTATATGTGTGCCAGATTATTCATATTGAGGCTTATTTTATAATTCTGACATTGTTTCTACAGTTGGATTTAATTTTCCTTAAGGGGTTAAGTGTATTATATTGGATATTGGATATATGAAAGTAAACTGAATGTCTATTCCATTAATCCTTTCCCACTTGTCTAATCCCAATATAATTTATCCCTGTGTCTGAAGTAATGAAAATAACAACAGATATAAGCAAGATAAATCAGTCTGTAGTAGACAAGGAATTTTGCCTTTATTTTGATAATTGGTCTTCTTTACACTACAAAATATTCTTGGGAAAATGTGCTGCAGGCTGGTCACAACTGTAGAATATTATGGTTTGGTGTATCATAAGAGAAGGAAGGAAGGGGAACCTTCCTTCCAAAAGTCTGCTCCGAGGAATGTGATCTGCTTTATGGTGGTGACTTGGAAATGAAAATTTTTCACAGTCAACCTTGAAAAGCCATCTTGATAGAATATTTCTGGATGTTGTTACAGAGGATTATTGATGGCTTTGCAAGGATGTCAGATTGCCTCATTTTGAGAAAATTAAAACAGGAATTTAGTCAGCTGTTCTTTGTATCTTTAGGAGAAAAAAACCATTGAATCTAGGTCGGGGTCACTGGGACCCAGAGAATCTACTATCTTGAATAGTAATCCTAGACCTCTAAAACCAAAAAAAACCCCACACAAAACAAACAAAAACTCCAGTAAGCACAGCCTGTCAGGGCTGCTATCACAGCCTACATGAAGTCAGGCAAAAAAACAGAAGCTGAGAGTCATTTTGTTGATAAATAATACAGTTTTTATGAGGCAGACTGAAATGAGGCTCCAGAGAGATGGTCAGAAAGACGGATCAGAGAGACTAAAATTGATCACACAAAGATTAGAAAGTAGAATTCCTTGTAGAACCAATACATCAAAGAAAGCCTGTGCATGTAAGAACAAGACAGCAGACCAAAATCCAGAAATGCACATTTCCTTAGAGGTCAGCTTAATGAATTTTCAATGGACATCTTTTAATTCTTAAATATTTGACCACATGTGGGAGAAGGCTGAAGAGAATGAAAATGTCATCACTCTGTTAGGAGGACCAATATCACATTAGGAAGTAATCCAGCAAAAATTTGTAATAAAAAGAGAAAACAGTTATTTCAAAAGAGGGTCTCACTTGTTTTGATGTAACAGTTCTTAATTTAGGTGTTAGCATTGCCCTACAATTGATCCAATCCCAAAGCTGAGTTGATATTCACTGCAGTATTCCTACATGAACAAAAAGAAAAAAATTATAAATGTCTGATGAAATGAGTTGAAGGTGAAGTGTTCTAATAGTGATATCTGAGGTCTAGACACAAGTGAAGAGGTGCATTTTCTTTTCTAAAAATCCCCCATTATTAGCCTAGTGCCAGTGGCTCACAGCTGAAATCCTAGCTACTCAGGAAGCAGAGATCTGAGGACTGTGGTTCAAAGACAGCCTTGGCAGGAAAGTCCCTGAGACTCTTATCTCCATTTAACCACCAGAAAACCAGAAGTGGAACTGTGGCTCAAGAGATACAGCACTCACCTTGAGTTGAAGAGCTCAGAGCCAGTACCCAAGCCAGGACTTCAAGCCCCTCGACCAACAACAACAACAACAAATTTCTCTTTTCTTGGACTGCCTACATCTTTTCTTAATATTCAACAAAGAAGCCATTTTATCACCCACTACCTTTAAGTCCTATGCTAGCTACTGCAAATAGAATGATTTGTATCTTATGTCAAACAGTTCATATTTGTGGGAACAAATACCAGCAGTGGTAACTTTTTTCCAGTCCTTGAACTCTGGGCCTGGGCAATGAACATGGTTATACTGGTAGCCTTTCATGTGAGATTGTTATTTATTGGATTACTACCCATGAGGGGAATTACTGGGTCTTAAGGGATATCTGTATTTAATCTTTTTAGGAAACTCTGTACTGCTTTCCACAGTGGTTGAACAAGTTTAATTTCCCACCAACAGTATAATAGAGTTCCCAATTTGCTACATCCATGCCAGCAATTGTTATTGTTAGTTTTCTTGATAATGACCATTCTAACTGGGATGAGGTAGAATATGTATTGTTTACTTGTAGATTTGTGGGCACTTTCTAGCTACCATAAATGAATGAATCCATGAAACCTATATTGCTCTGTGTCTGCATTTCTTTCTCTTTTCTCTTATTATAATTTTCCCAAGCCTTTCATTTTCCTTAAGACTGGTGAAAAGTCATCCTTTCTGATGGGTGAATAGAATTCCATTGTGTGTGTGTGTGTGTTTGTGTGCGTGTGTGTGTGTGTAAGATGACTATAGGCCCATGACTATAGGCTCATTTCTAAGCCTTCTGTTTCATCTGTAATTTTGTAATTCCATGTTAAATTTGAATGGCTTTCTCAAATATTGTTGGGGTTTTGATGAGTATTGCATTGCCAATTGTTTAGGGGCAGTATTTCAGTTTTCAAAATGTTAATTCTTCCAACAACGAGCATTGAAAGACTTTCCATTTCCTTGAATCTCTTTCAATTTCCCTTTTTAGATTTTTACAGTGTTTAGAGTAGAGGTCCTCCACATTTTTAGTTAAATTAATTAATTCCTAGTTTGGTTGTTGTTGTTTGGTTTTGGTTAGATTTGATTTGATTTTGAGGCTAATACATATGAGGTTGTTTTTTGGATTTCAGCCTGGAGTTTTCCATTTTTGATAAAAAAAATACTGATTCTTATGGGTTTTATACCCTGCTACATTGCTGAAGGTTAGCATCACCTTTACTAACTTGAGGGAGGAAGCTATAGAGTCCTTTAAATACGAGGTCATTTCATCTGTAAAAAGGGATAGTTTTACTTATTCCCTGTTTGTATGTTCTTTATGCTTTTCTCTTGTATATTGCTCTTGCTAGAAAATCCACTACCATATTGAAGAGTAGTAGAGAGAGTGGACATTCTTGTCTCATTCCTGATGTTAATATTTTCATGCTTCCACTGTTAGGTAAAGGCTAATTATCTCTGTTATATACATACTATGTATTATATTGAGTAATGTTCCATGCATTCCTAGCTTCTCAGACCTTTTAACCATAAAGTGGTATTTGAGCTTGTTAAAAGCTATTTCTACACCCCTATATAGGTTCATGTGTTTCTTGTCCCTGCTTCTGCTGATGGTTTTTATTATATTTATTGACAAGAATATTGAAACCAATTGTATGAAAAATGAATCCTATTTGATCATACCATATGATTTTTTGTTAGTTCCTGAAATTGATTGGTGAGAATTTTATTAATAAGTTCTGCATCAATGCTTATCAAAGATTTGGGTTTATAGTTCTCTTTCTTTGGTGAGTTCCTATGTGATTTGGGGAAGATTCTCATTTCTAGCCTCAAAGAATGTGTTTTGAAAATTCCTTTTCCCTTTCTATTCCATTGCAGAGTTAGATCTGAGTATTGTAAGTTCTTTGCAGGCCTTAATTTCATGATAAATTCATTGAGTCCTAGATTTTTCTAGAATGGGATATGGTTTATTGACATTTCATTTTCATTACTTCTTTTGTGTTACTTCTTGGTTCAGATCGAGTATAGGAAAGCATCAATTTCTCCAGGATTCTCCAGGTGATTGGCATAAGGTTTTCAAAGTACTCTCTTATAACATTTTTAATTTTGCTTATATCTGTTGTGTTGTCTCATTTTTGTCTCTAATTTTCTCTATTTGGGTGAGTTATCTTATTTTTTTTTGGATTTTATATCATGAATGTGATATACTTAGGGGTGGGTTACTGTTACATATGTAATGACTACATTTTTTAACAAAGTTACCCTTCCTCATATTTTCCTCCTTCCCCCAACCCTGACATCCTACACCCCAAAGTTATGAAGTTTATTTCTAACGTAGTGTGAGTGTATATTACTGTTGCTTTAGTTATTCTTTGTCTGATCATTTCTGTGATTTCCTTTCCCTTTCCCAAATCACATTAATTTAGGTATAAGACAAAGGGTACAGAAATAAAAAACAATGACTACAGGGAATAAACCAAAGGGTAAACACTAAATAGAAATAACTAAAAACTGTTCACTATACAATCATCTTGTATCCATTTCTTGGAGCTCATTTCGATAAGCATCGTTTTATATGGTGATATGCACGTTGTAATTGAGCTATTATGAATATCGTAGACATATTCTAGTTTTTCCAAATGAGTGCAAATCTCTAGCCTATGATTCTTTGGGTCTGGCTTGTTTGACTTACTATGTTTTCCAAGTGATTCTATTTTCTTACTAATGGGTCAATGTCATTCATTCTGACAGAAGCATAGAGTTTTGTTGTGAATATATATGACATTTTCTTGACCCATCATTGCTGGGTGATAGGGGAGCTCTATTGAGGAACTTCTATACTTCATTACAGAGTATTTGAACAACTTTACATTTTGACCAATAGTGTAGTAATTTTCCTTTTTGGCCACATCTCCACAGTCCAGCATCTGTTATTATTAATTTTCTTCATAATGGTCATTCTAACTGTGGTGAGGTGGAATGTCAATGTTGCTTTGATTTGCATTTCTTTTATGGCTAGAAAATTTGCATATTTTGTCATGTGTCTATTGGCCATGCATATTTCTTCTTCAGAGAGGTCTCTCTTTAAATCTTAAGCCCATTTATTAAGAAAGTTGTTGTTTCTTTGAGAATTTTTTTTGATGGGTTAATTTTTGGGGCTCTAAATATATTTGAGATATGAGGCAATTGTGCATTGCAGAGCAACTAAAGTTCTTCACCCAATCTTCGTGCTTTTTATCTATACATCTATATAAATTCTCTTCTTAGTCAGATTTGGTATGGGTCTGCCAAGTCTGTTTATTTATTTAAAAAACCAACTCTGATTTGTTGATTCTTTCTACGTTTTATTTTCACTATATTTAGTTATTTCTCATTTAATTTTTTTGTTTCTGTCTACTGCTTTGGGTTTGGGGCTTCTTCCCGTTTTCAAGGAGCTTGAGATACATAATTAAAATATTCATTTGAGATTTCCCCAATTATTGATGTAGGCACTCTGAGCTATAAATCTTCCTGTAATTGCTGCAAATACCAGAGGAGCTGGTATTTTGTGTGTTCATTTTTGTTAAATTCTAGAAAAGTTCAGATTTCCATTCTAATCCCTTCAGTGTTGCACTGGTCATTCAGCAAATTTTTGTTCACTCTTCATGGGTTTGAAATTTTTTTTTGCTTTAGCTGTTTAATTCTAAGTTTATTCTGTTATGGTCTGACAAGATATGGGTATTCAAATAATTTTTCTTTCAATTTGGACAGAATTTCTGTGTGACATAGGTATGTTCTGTTCTGGAGAATCTTCCATGAGCTGCTGTGAAGAATGTATAGTCTAACGCTGAATATATATTCTGTAGATGTCTGTTAGGGCTAAGTGGTCAATTAAGTTATTTAGGTCTGCAGTTTCTTGGTTGAGTTTTTACTGGATAACCAATCCATAGATGGGAATGATGTGTTGAGATGTCTTTTTGGGTTAAGTAGAATTTGGTTGATGAAGTGGGATGCTCCAGGATTCAGGTCATTTATATTTAGACTGGCTATATCTCCTAATTGAGAGTTGCCTTTATCAATATGTAATGTCTTTTCCTACTAATTTTAATTTGAATTCTATTTTATCTTATGTTACTAATTCTACTGTGGCCTGTTTATGGTGTCCATTTGCTTGAAAATTTTACTTCCAGCCTTTTAGTTTGAGTAGGTGTTTGTTTTTGTCAATAAAATGTGTCTCTTGAATATACTAGATGGATGTGTCTTGGTTTTTTTGATACTACTATCTAATCTATGTCTTCTATTTGGAAATTTAAATCCATAGATATTGAGAATTAAGACTGAGAAATATCTGATAAGTCCTACTATGTTATAACCCGACTGTTAAAAGCTGTGCCTTACCTACTGTTGTTATATTTACCTTGTTCTTTGGTAGGGAGCATTTTATAAAACCAGTTCCTATTCTTCTTGATCTTCTCTATGTTGGATATATTTGATTAATGATTATCCTGCTGATTTGGTGGAGATACATTGTTTCAAGTTTTCTTTGTCATGAAATATTTTTATATATCCTTTAAATGTAAAGGAGAGTTTGGCTTTGGACCATATTCATGATTGGTAGTTGTTTACCCTTAATGTTTGTCTTATATCATGCCAGGCTCTCCTTTTTACCATATCAGCTAAGAAATCTGTGTTTATTCTGACTGTATATTCTTTATAAATAATCAGTCTTTTTGCTCTGGCATCTTTAAGAATCCTTTCCTTGATCTTTAATGATCCTCTAATGGATTATGATGTGGTGGTGGATTTTTCAGTTCTAGAATTCTGTTTGGTTTTCTAAAGGCTTCTCTTCTCTGAATGAGCTTATCTCTTTGGATGTTTGGCATGTTCTCTGCTAGAATTCTGTAATATGTTTCCCATCAATTTAGTTTCCTGCTCTTCTCTTTCTTGATACCGATCTCCCTGAAATTTGATCTTCTGAGTCTTGAAGTTCTGGCAAGATCATTTCTTATTTCTTGGATTTGTTCTAAATGATTATTTCCTCTTTCCTATTAGACCTATTCTGTCTTTGATCATGAGATTATCTTCCATGTCATTTATTTGCTGTGGAGACTTTCTACTTTGTTTTTGATTTCCCTGTCTTCTAATTTTGGTCATTTTTAGTGGTTCTATCTCTTTATTAATGCTTTGTTTTAGGTCCTGTATGGACTTTTTGTACGTATTTTCTTTGGGTGGGGAGTAGCAAGGGTTGTTTTCTTAGCTGTGTCATCTCTCATATCTTTTAACCAGGCATCTATTTTTTCTTGGACTCCCTTGCCTTCTCAGTATTTTTTATCTATCTGTTTGTAGTCTCCATAAATTATTTTGCTAAACTTTGGTTGGTCTCATCTTGTTCACAAATTTCCTTGTAGAGGTTTTCTATCTTTCCTTCAATCACATTTTTCAGCAGTATTTGTAATGTATTTTGATAACTACCTTCAAGGTCCTTGATTGTCTGTTCCAATACCTGGTTATTTACTATGTGATTTATACTACCTTGACATCATTTTTCTTGTATTTTTCTGATTTATGCTGTCCATTTGGAGATTTTCTTTTGGGGGAACTATGATCTTAATACATGACTCTCTGTGTTCTTGGTTGATTTGCCAGGTGTTGGTTTTCTGCTGAGATTTGCTTTTCTGGAATTAGGTTTTTGTCTAGACCATTAAGTGTAGAAGTAGAAACTAGTTGTGATGAGATGTTGTGATGTTAATACTTGTGGTTCCAGCCACAGTTCACACTGTCGAGTGGTATGGTGAATTGTCTCTGAATATGGATGTGGCTTTCTGTAATGTACATTTCTGTTCCTGCTTTTTTCAATGTTGCCCTATTTCCACACTGCAGATGTGCTTTTGAATATGTTGGCCAACACACTCACAACAGTCACCTACCTGGCTGGGTAACTTTTCATATATTTTTGCTTTCTTCTGAAGACAGTACAAACTCTTCTTTCGAATTGTATATCTATATGTAATTATAGCTGACTTGGTGTGACCCTCTAGAACTGGAGTACCTGCTAGGACTCTAAATCTCTGTTTCATTAGAGAGAGCTAGGGTAATCTTCTGTTGTTCTTCTGTCATTGTTTTTCTTTTTCCTCAGATTTATTTATTTATTTATTTATATTTTTTGGGGGGTGGGGATCCAGACGTGGGGCCTGAACTCTGGGCCACTGTGCTGTCCCTCAGCTTTTCAGCTTATGGCTAGCGCTCTACAACTTGTGCCACAGTGACACTTCCATTTTTTTTCTTTTTGCTTATGTGGTGCTGAGGAATTGAACCCAGGGCTTCAGGCATGCAAGACAAGCGCTTTACTACTAAACCACCTTCCCAGCCCAGATTTATCTATTTTTATTGTGGAATTTTTCATTTAATTTAGGATTTGTGATTGTTGTATCAGGTTATTTTTGTTTTTCTGTGTGTGTTACTTTGAAGTAGTGATTTCAGGCTTCTATGAAGTGACAGTAAAGTATGAAATGTATGTTATTATATTGAAGGAAAGAGAGCAAACATTTTAACTTTTTGCTACACAGTTAAATTAATATTAACAAAAGCTAATTAAAATTATTACTTTTTTACATTTCAGAGGATGAGTATAGTACTCTTGGATATCTTGGAGGAAAAGACATTAGACTCATTATGACTGATGCCTTACATTGAAATTACCGTCTAAACTTTCTTATTCAGAAAAGCAAAAACTCCATTTCTTTCATATTAGCATTATAAAATCATACTAGCTGCATGTTGAATTGTCTTCCTCTGCTATTTTCAATTCCATTCTTCATCCATGAGTTACCTAGGGCTTTGAATGACCAATTCCTTAAAAATATCTATATTGCTTATATTTGATGTAAATCTCAGTAATATTAATATGAATTTATCTGTTTCTCATCTTGAGCTACATTCATATGAAATTTATGCAGTCTCAAGCAAGGAACATATTTTACTCTTTTCCATGTTGTAATCAATAAATCCAATCTCTTTAGAAATATGTTCTCATCTTTTATATTGCTCCGGTAAATATCATGTGT
Organism: Dipodomys spectabilis; assembly: GCF_019054845.1. Lineage (NCBI taxonomy): Eukaryota > Metazoa > Chordata > Mammalia > Rodentia > Heteromyidae > Dipodomys > Dipodomys spectabilis. The sequence goes on from NW_024870787.1 coordinate 4,302,513, forward strand.
TTCTAGTACTTTTACTGAAGTAAATATAAAGTTTGGAATAGGAAGACTCCACCCCATTATTAGTTTAAAGTAAACCCTTGAGGACTATTTTATATGTAAAAATAAAAAAATGCCAATGCACATGTTCATACACAAACAATGTAGTGGTTAAGTAAATAAGACACAAGAACTACCACATCAATTCTCAATTTACTTAAAAGCACCAAAATATTGTGTTCATGAATATCACTCATTTTAAGAAAATGACTAGTCAATACAAAGTTTATATTATTTTTGAAATTTACAGAATGAAAACTACACCCAGATTTACTGTCAATATCCTGTTTCCAGGAATACATTTATTCAGCAAATAGAGAAACAAAAAATAAGGGTTCGTCACATAGAATGAAACATGTAGTAGCAGACTATCTGCTTAAGATTATAAGTATATGCAAATTGTGTGATTTATTCAAAGATACTATGAACATTCATAAAAGGATTTGTGATCAGAAGTGATAGGTAAGCAAAGTAACTGGAAAACTGTATATGTAAATTGAGCTTTCAATATAGGATGACAAGTTTTCAATACATGAGCCTACAGAAGTTGATTCTGTATCTCTAACATACATTTTCCCACATACTCCTGTTCTCTTACCTCTGTACCTGATCAATATTCCTCTACTTTCATGATGTCAATTTCTACTAAAATAACAAGGTGGGTGTTTTTATTGGTCTCCAGATCCAATACATCTTAGTATTTTGGAGTAGTAGTATGAATTCACGGTGTTTGACTTGAATGTACTTGATTTCAGGGAAAGATACAGGTCCAGGCCATATGCTTAATCAAAGAAAAACCTATGGAGGAAACATCAATCAACTATAATTACAAAAAAGTGGAACTGATGTCTCATTTTTCTGGGTGGCAGCTGTGTGTGTGTGTGTGTGTGTGTGTGTGTGTGTGTGTGTGTGTGTGTGTGTGTGTAGAGAGAGAGAGAGAGAGAGAGAGTTTTATTGTGGCTTCCCTTTTTGCAGTCCATATAGCATTACTTGTTAGGGAGAAGGTGCTCATATCAGAGCTCTGATAGCACTATCACTTTTCATTGTGATAAACACTTGTTTAATACCTAAATAAAAAGGGAAAATAAACTAACATCATAGGTGATTGTTTAGACTATTAATTAGTATATTGAAGGCCAAAGATAGGAATTGGAGATCAATATAATCTTTTTCCTCTCTTCTGAATATTACACAGCAATAGCTGTGATTTCAGGAGTCTCCTGCCATGTACTGACAGCTGAATTACTAATATACTTAACAATATGAAACATATGACAGAGAAATAGATCAGCCAGCAAGCACAAAGAACTGGTGATAAGATTGAACTTTTGAGCAGGGTTGCCACATCTTTTGGGAATGTAATTCCTTCATATGAACTTCAAATTTTGTGGCTTTCCCTGTGTGATTAAATGGTAAGAATGCACTGTAGAAACAAGAATTATTATTCAGCCAAGTAAAAAGTCCTCATGATCCCATCTTCAAGTTGCAAATTTCCATTCCCTGTGGGAGACAGGAAAAAATATAATTTTGTTTGAATATTAAAGTATTCAAATTAGTGTGTACAGGCATGTTTTGTATAATTACAGAACTTTGTAACAAATGTAAGTAGGGATTATGTTACAAATGTAAAATATAATTAAAATCACATAACAAGACAAGAAGTCACAACATTTTGTGCAAGAAAACATACATTAGGTTAGTTGCAGAATTTATTTTTGGAGATAACTTTATATAAAAGTAAAATGAACTTTATCTAAGGATTGAAACATCTTATTGAAAAATAAATTTCTTAGAGATATTTTGCTGCATAATTTTAGGGATACAGGTGGACCCATTGCAACAATGAGATGTACAAGATGTTATGTCGAAAAGTGAACTTTACAACTTGGGCTGGGGGGTGGAGATGGGAAGGGATGGGAAGGAATGTACTCATTACCTTGCCCATGTAATTCTTACCCCTCTGTTAGGTATTTGAACAATTAAAATAATAATGATTATTATTATTGTTTATTTATTTTATTATTATTATTATTATTTAAGTTCAAAATGCAATTAAATTTTAGACCTACACGCTGAGCAAGAGATAGGATAAATGTGAAATAGAAGCTTGCTATTAACATTATAATTTGGTTATATGTAGGCTTAGGATTAGGCAAGGTGTTGCAGTTAAAGTTGGGGTTAAGATGTAAGATATTGTGTAAAGCTGCAGCATATTTTAAGAAGAATGAATAACATCAAAGTTACAATGAATGAAAACCAGTGTCGGTGTTACTTTAAACATTCAAATATAATTTGGTTTAAAGTGTGAGTTACTGTTTTAGTTCTGGTTAGGTTTAGAGAAGGACAAGCTTTAGGGTAAAATTTAGTATTCGACTAAGAAGTAGAAGCAAAAAAAATGTGTGATTGATTAAATAGAGACAATTTTCCTTACATTAATCATTCGGTTTTAATTCAGATTGTGATTAGCGTTAGGTTTCTGCTTAAAGGGGTTGAGGATAGAATAAAGAAATGGATTAAACTGGTGGCTCATGCCTATTATCCTAGCTACTCAGGAAGCTGATTTCTGAGGATCAGAGTTCAAAGCCAGCTTCCTGTGGCTTTTTCTATGAAGGAGTATTGCCTAAATTTTATTCTTACTCTATTAGTGGTTTAGTAGCATTCTTTAGTGCTACCCTTCATTCTTCTAGTTCTGTGTTCCATTTGGAATACTATTGTAACTTAGTTTATAATCTTTGTTATCAGAATAAATAAACTACAACTGCTGAAGTTTTAAATAAAGAGACAATTTTAGGTGTGCATTACATTTTATGTGCTTAATACTTTCCTATAATTATTCCTTTTAGGTTATATATCCCTAACAAACTATTTATTAAGATTTCCTATATGATTTATAGATTTATTATATGATTCTTACATGATTTCTTAGAGATCCATAAATAAAACATCTCAGAACAAGAAAAGAGTAGGTAAGAAGTCATAAAAATACTATTATGGTGTCTTAATGGCTAAGTGTAAAGAACATGTAACAAAACAGTTGGAAGATTCATTTGCTCTGTTTTCTATTCTCTCACCCTTCATTGTAGAAACCTCCTCACTATAAAGTGCCAAGTCGTCTGGACCTTTCAAGCCTCGTCTCAGTGACAGAAGTGATGGGATTAGGACAAGTGCTCCTATGACTGGCTTTTAGGAAGTTCACAATAAAGCAATACTAGTACATATAAAGAAACTTTTGTGAGTGATGTGTATTGAGTTCCTCAATTGCCAAAATTAAATTCATATGTCAAAACATCAAATTACTTACATTATAATATATGCAGTTCAACTGGCATCACTAACACTTCCATAAATCAAATGCAAACTAAAAGCTCTATATCAAAAACCAACATCTAAGGCAGTGTTGGAAATACAATAAGAAACACAATAAATCTAATGGAGTGAGATCTTTAACACTGGCAATGAGAAATGATAGCTGAATTTTTAACCAAGCTTGGAAAGTTCAGGTGTCCACTAATGATGTGATTATAGTTGCGGAACTGACCTTGGTATTAAGATTAGAGCTAAAATTCAAAGGCAGCTACGGTTGCTGCAGTATTGTAGCTGGATACAGTGTGACGTTCCCTGATAATGGTAAAGCACAGAGTAGAAGCTAAGTCAGTAAAATGTATAGGAAGGATTTTCCACTGAGAATAATTGCAGGGGATGATCATCACTCTTGTATTGAAAATGTACAGCCCATCATTCTACTTTAAACTGTAGAGTATTTCTGATCTGAAGACAATTATAACACACCAATTTGCTGTGAGCACTGAGCCGTTTAGGTGTGTATTACTGTAATATATGTAAAATCTTTAGAGGTATGGCGTGGCCTGACCCTCAAATTTCATTCTGTTAAGTTTCATGGAGAAATGTTCATAATTATGCAATTCACACTCATCTAAGTCGGAATCAGGCAACTGAGATAAGACATTAGTATCATTACTTCAGTGATGAGGTTTGTGAGTAAGGTACATTCCATGTTGAATACAATGCTTGATAAGAAATATACTCACTATATTGCCCCTGTAATTGTAACCCCTCTGTACAGTATTTTCAAAATAAAGTAAAAAAATAAAAAAGAAATGTACTCATTACCTTGACCATGTAATTGTAACCTTTCTGTATATTATTTTCACAATAAAAAACAAATAAAAAATTAAAAATCCCCCCAAAACAAAAAAATAACATTATTTCACAATGTATATGCGTTTCTGAAAATTCATGCAATATCAAATACCAAATGTAAAAAGGGGACAACTGTCCATCGCTTATATTATCAGAAGTTAAGATACTCCTGAATTATACTTTCTTGCTAGAGGATCATAGGGTGACTGCTGATGTTTGGTACCTTTTCAGGTGCTCCTATACATTTGTAAATTTTCTTTGAGGAAGTGTTTTTCCATAGTTTGTTTTGAGGTGTTCAAAATATCAGTGCTGTCACTAACCACAACCATAGAACAGCAAAGATGATGGGATACCTGGCCAAAGAACTGAGAAATCACAGGAAGTGATAGGAAAGAGACACCAGAGGACCCAAAGCCTCAATGCTATCTTCTGGACCCTCAAATCCTGCTTAACATGCTTTATATTCATTCTACTACAGGGGTGAGATAGTGAGTGGCTACAGGTATGTCCACAAACTAAGGCATCAATCTAGCTTGTGGTTACAACTATTAACTGAGGTATTGTTTGTATACATAGTGATAATTGAATCCCTTATTTTTAGGGAGCAGAAGGAACCAATAGTCATTACAACCATAGCACAGACATCCATCTTGTCTCCAAAGTCTTAAACTTTTAGTGTACAACAGCTCTAACTTAAATACTTTTGAGGTAATAACCCATATGCCTGTCTTCCCTTAACTGTTTGACCTTTCCAGAGCACAGCTCTCAGCCTTTTGATTGTCGTTTGAGATGGCTTCCCAATATATCCCTTTCCAGGTATAACAGTTTGACTCTAGAATCCCTCACAAGTACTATTACAGATGGGTTATTTTGGGGTCTGGTAGTGTGGCCTGAACTCTGGGCCTAGGCACTGTCCCTCAGCTCTTCAGCTCAAGGCTAGCACTCTACCACTTGAGCCACAGCACCACTTCAGGCTTTTTTCTTTTTGCTTATGTGGTGCTGAGGAATTGAACCCCGGGCCTCATGCATGCAAAGCAAGCGCTCTACCACTGAGCCACCGTCCCAGCCCTACAGATGGGTTATTTTGAAAGGCTATTTTTTTTTTCTAGGGTAGGTTCACTTATTTAAATTGTATTTTATTTAAAGGTACTGTACAGATTGGTTACAGTTACATGAGTAAGGTACATTCCATGTTGAATATTGTTACCCACTCCATTGTTGTTCTCCTATCCTTTCCCACTCCCACCCTTACCCCCCCACCCCAAAGTTGTAAAGTTCATTGCCAGTATAGTGTCTTGTGGATATCATTGTTGCAATGGATCACTTCTTTGATCATTATGTTATTTCCCTTTCCTTCTCCAAATCTGATAATGTATATACAAGATGGAAGTTACCAGAATCAAGACAGAGATGTCCAGGGATAAATCAAAGACAAATGAAATAAAATAAGATCTAGATACACTACCTTCCGACATCAAGGTTGATATCTGAAAAAAAAAAAAGTACTTGTTGTTTCCATGTCTTGGAGTTCATTGCAATTAGCATCTTTTTGTATGGTCAAATGTACATAGCTCTGGAGCCAGCAATCCCCCTCATGGTCATTTGTCGAATTTATCTCTAGATACCTAATGGATGAAGAATGGAATTGAAAATAGCAGAGGAAAACAAATCATCATGCAGGTATTATGATTTTGTAATTCTAATTATGAAAGAACTGAAGCTTTTGTTTCATGAAGAAGGAAGTTTAGCCTGTAATTTCAATGCAAGCCATCAGTTGTAATGAGTCTAAAGTCTTTTCCTCTAAAATATCCAAGAGTACTATACTCATCCTCTGAAGAGTAAATAAGTAATTATTTTATTTAGCTTTGCTTAATATTAATTTACTTGTAGAAAATAAGTTAAAATATCTTCTCTCGGGCTGGGAAGGTGGCTCAGTGGTAGTGTTTGCTTTACATGCAAGAGGCCCTGGGTTCGATTTTTCAGTACCACATAAGCAAAAAGAAAAAAGCCAGAAGTGGCACTGTGGCTCAAGTGGTAGAGCACTAAACTTGAGCTGAAGAGCTGAAGGACAGCATCCATGCCCATAGTTCATGCCCCACGACCGGACTCTAAAAAATAAAACACTAAAACTACCAGCACAAGTATGTTTTTTGCAGCATTATTACCAGATCTAAGATATGCAACCAGTCCAGATGCCCCTCAATAGATGAATGGATCAGGAAAATGTGGTATATATATATACACACAATGGAATTTCATGCTTCTATCAGAAAGAATGACACAGCCCCTTTCTTAAGAAAATGGAAAGACTTCTAAAAAAATCATTATGTGAAGGAAGCCAGACTCAAATACATATTTTTAAATGAAAAGGGTGTGCGTAATGATATTGTAGGTGATCATTATACCAACTAAAGCCTGAGCAAAAAAGAAAAGTAAGGGGCTGGGAAGGTGGCTCAGTGGTAGAGCACTTGCCTTGAATGCATGAGGTCCTGTGTTCAATTCCTCAACACCACATAAGCAACAAGAAAATAGTTGGAAGTGACGCTGTGGCTCAAGTGGTAGAGCACTATCCTTGAGCTGAAGAGCTGAGGGACAGCACCCATGCCTAGAGTTCAGGCCCATGACTGGACCCTCCCACTCCCAAAAAAAGAAAAATAAAAGAACCTAGGCCCCAAATTTAAGTCATAATTCTGGCACTCATATACCATATATATATATATATATATATATATATATACACATATACAAATGTGTGTGTGTGTGTGTGTGTGTGTGTGTGTGTGTATAGTTCCTAAAATATACAGTGAGTTTATTTGTCGAACCCTGGTCATAGATTAAATATGAGGTGTGAAAATTATGTAAGTCTGATGACTCCAAGGTATTTTGAAAAGACACCTGGAAGATTTATCACTTAATCAAATAGTAATGAGGGATTGGTTTGTAGATAGAGATCAAAGCTCACATTGGGATCTTTTAAGTTTGCTAAAATCAGTACTTAGGAGTTGTCAGTAGACAGGATGCTATTAAGGACTTGAATTAAATAAAACAGAACTGGAGAAAAAATACAGAAATAATTACTCTACTCAGTGGTAACAACCATGAGAAGGAATATTACAGAGCTAAGTCCTGGGATACACAAATATGTAAAACATGACAAATGAAGAAAAACAGTAATAAGTATGTAATGCAGGCTTATATGGGTAGGTATTTTTAATGGTTAAGGTCTATGAAGTGATTGTGTAATGACCTAAAATTTAAGAAATTGGTAAGTTCAACTATCCTTTGGGTCAACTATAGCTGATAGTTTAAGTAAAACTTGGCCATAATAGTGTGTCTTGTTTTACCAAAGTGAAAATAGGCCAATATTTGGAAAGACGCTTTTTGGACATGTGGTTGGAGTGGCAATTACTGCAGCTTGTTCAACTGTCAATAGAAAACTACAGGTTTAGCACAATGATAGAAATCTTTCAGGGATCTGGTAGATTTTCTCTCTGTCTTCAATTTCCCTTTTTTTCTGAGAGCTAAAATATCATTACTGGAAGCCTGTCTAAATTGTGCCTTTGGCAAGTTAACAGATAGTCAGTCTATCACATGCTCAAATAAAAGAGAATGGGAACAGGTCTACATTGAGCACTCACAGTAGACGGATCTCTGGACTTTCTCAGGAAGAGCCTTACGCCATGGTGGGATGGATAGGGCTGAATAATATGCAAAATACACACCATAGATTGAAAGTATTCTGCTAAGTTGACACTTGAGATATCAGATGTTTTAACTGCATTGTATTGATTTTTATGAATCAGTTAATCAGATTCTTCATACCATATCATGTTACTAGACTGTAAAATGCATGCTTATTGCATTTCCTTTGTATAACATATAGTATGCTTTGAAATTTGGTATAAAATATTCATCTTTTAATTTACTTATTTTTAATATGGATTACGCTAGTTCTCAAGAGTAGGGAAATGCCCTGGAACTTTGTAATTTGATGTCATATATAATTTATTTTTTTAATTCTTATTTATTGTCTATTGCAGCACTGGCTATATGTAATTTAAACTGTAGTTTTCTTCAAGTGTATCATCCAACACTGAAGTTTTTTCTTACAAGCTTTCTAATAAATATGTAATCTATTCAATTTTGAAAAGTACTGCTGTACCTTCCACTTTTTTGTGGCATTTCTGAAATCCAAGTTCCTCTGTGTGTCAGGGTGGATACTTTTGCCTGTAACACTTTTGTTATTGAATACATAGCATCTGGCTACTTAGGGAACAGTGGATGTGAAGCTACAGTATCCCGATAAAGAACTTCCAGGTCAATTCAAGGGCAACTCATATACTCTCTGTGTTGGTGAATAGGAGCAAGAAAAGAAATTCTTATACATGAAGGTGACTGGGAGTGTGTGCACATAGGTATTTACTTATTTATCTGTTGTTATAGTTTTACATATTCACTATTAATAAACGATATGTTTTATATATGTAAATATATATGATCTTTTTCATATATATATATATGAGATCACAATATCCATAATCCAGAGAACCACATCCATGGGCATAGCTTTCCTATGTTGCTCTCTGGGTAATAAGAATGAAACCTGGTGTTGTCCTGTGGTAGAGAAATAACTCATAGATTCAATCATTTTTTTTAAATATGTTGCCTGTTCCTACATCTAAAATTAGGCAGTCTGTTAATACATAATACATGTTATAATATATTTAATATATAATACAATGTATAATATACTCTATATTATAATATATATTATATAATAACTGACAGTATTATATATTTATAAGGAAAAATACAACAAACATATCAATGTCCATACTTTCCTAGCCATGATTAGGTTCAGTAGAGTTAGGGGCATTATATCTCAACAGGAAAAGTCTACTGAAGTTCTGATGAGCTTGAACTAGATAAGGAGAATTTCTGTAAAAGGAGCCTCTCTTCAATTATGAGAAAAGATTAGTTTGGAAGTTTTTTTCTTTTGTTTTATTTTTTTGTTTTTATTCAGGCCGGACAATGGGCCTGAACTCTGGGCCTGAGCACTGTACCTCACCTCTTCAATTCAAGGCTAGTTATCTACCACTCGAGCCATAGCAGCATTTCTGGATTTTTCTGCTTATGTGGCACTGAAAAATCGAACCCACGGCCTCATGCATGCAAGGCAAGCACTCTACCACTGAACCACATTCCCAGCCCAAGTTTAGAAGTTTTTGAGAAGAGGAATTTGGCATTTGCTTTGCATTCTTGATTAGTAAAAAATAGATATCATTTTGCTCCAAATTTTTTCTCCTTTTATGTTCCCTAAACAGTTACACATGATCATCATTCCATCGCATATCTTTAAGTCCTTTTATTTCTTTTATCATTATTGTTTCTTGTTGTTTTGCTGATCCTAAATCTTGCACTCGGGGCCTAGGCCTTGTCCCTGAGCTCAAGGCTCGTGCTCTACCTCTTGAACCACAGGACCACTTCTGGCTTTATCTGCCTGGGCTTGCTTTGAATCATAATACTCAGATCTCAGCCTCCCGGGTAGCTAGGATTACAGGTGTGAGCCACCAGTGCCCGGCAAGTCACTCTCTTTTAGATATTATTCTAAAAGCCTCCTATCCAAGGTCACTCCTAAGATAGTAAATGGACCTATGCCAATATTTCCTTCATACTCTCATCTCCTGTTATGGCTATGGTGTGTCTTTCCATTGTATCCTGAACCTACTTTACTGCTCTCTTCCTAATCCATGATTCTAGATGTATTACTAATAGTTACCTAATTTTGTGGCTATAAACCCTAAATTACTTAACTATTAACTTAATTTAATTTTTTTCAATATGATTGTTGTTCTGTACAAATCTGAGCTTATTTTCACCTCTTGAATCTACCTTTTGACATGAGCATAGCCTGGGGCTATTCTACCTTAAATGCAAGAGGTTAGCCAAAGAAGAGCCTACAGTATTCCTGCCTACGTGTCAGGACAGGTAGTTGAGTGCCTGAAAGAAGCAATGCATTCCTGACATGAGAAGGGCGAGAGAGACAACAGCCTAGAGAGCAAACTGGCAGTCACAACATTTAACAACTTCTCCTTTGGTGAAACTGACCTCCAGCAAAGTGGCAGTGAGATGAAGGAAGTTGTCGTGTCTCACTACATAACTCCCTTGTAATCAAAGAGAGGGTCATTCTTTTGTTTCCTCCTTAGGCCCAGTCTCAGTTTATATCCATCTTAGACTTTGCTCAGACTCTATTCCTACCAGAAGGTCCTTGATGAGGAGGAAAGTGTGATCTCTTGGCTTCTGACTGGCCCTTTGGGACCTGAGGCCACTTTTAGTTTTCAACCTGTTCCTTCTGACAATGGGAAAACTCATTCTCTGATTTGTGCCCTAGTATCAAATCTCTTCAGAGAAAGTCAAGGAATGACAGATTCTGCCTGAGGGAGTGAGTTTCTCCATTTCCAAAGAGGTCAATTAATATCATATTCTGAGAGCCAAGTGGAAGTCCTTTACCAGATCCTCCAAGCTGGAGGAGATGTTAGCTCAGACTCCAAGCCATCCTCATATTTCTCCAGCTTTTTCTCATGAAACAAAAGATTACAGGAGTTTAGTTCAGAAACAAGGAGAAATGAGAGTAGCAGAAGAACCATTGGCAGGGTGAGGAATTAGAAACTTTGGGTGAAAAAAAGGGCTCAGAAAATCTAGAATCAGGGAGCTGGGAAGGTGACTCAGTGGTAGAAAGTTTGACTTACATGCCTGAGGCCCTGGGTTCAATCCCTCAGCACCACATAAGCAAAAAGAAAAAGGCTGGAAATGGCACTGTGGCTCAAATGGTAGAGCACTAGCCTTGAGCTGAAGAGTTGAGGGACAGGGCCCAGACCCAGAGTTCAGGCCCCACAACCGGATCCCCCCCCCCCAAAAAAAAGAAAATGCTAGGATAACTCACATCATTTGGGAATCACATCAAAAGATTAGGGAATAAAAGTAATAAATTACTACCTAAATTACTAACTCCACTGCTCTACATTACAAGTGTTCTGTCAAAAGTTAGCTGTCCTAGCTCTATTTTGATCAGGAAAACGGAACACATTCTTTCCTCAAAGTTCTACTGAGTATCTTTATCCATACCCCAGGTTGTTCTTACTCTCTACTTCTCTGTTAATTTCCTTTCCTGGATTCAATCAATGACACTTGAAAGTATTAGCATCTTCAAATATGTAATTACACTTTCTTCTAATCCATTTGGTATAAAGTAAAACAAATTATGGGGAAACGTACATCTATGGTACATTTTCTTCCATGGCATATTTATTTGATGTTATTATTATTTTAATAGTTTCATTGTTAAAACTTGAGGAAAATGTTTTACTATTAGCAGTAATTAGTTTCACATATTTTTGTATTTTTCCATGTCTGTGTATTTGTTAAGCATGTAACAGCGTCTATTTCCCCAACCGTTGCCTTCTTAAAATTGGTTCAAATTATAAACTATATATGATGGTCCTCTATGTGTTCATGGATATATTTAAATTTTGATCTAATATCCACATATTATAGGATATCTTCAACCTATTGTAACTGGTCTGAAAATCAATATGGATGTTCCTCATTAAAGCAAAAACACAATGCCACAAAACCTAGTGAAAGTAGGATTAGGTATATATTCAAAATATTTAACAATGATACAGTAGAAACATTCACTTCTCATATACCAGAACATGTTTACAGCTATGAATATCACATTTTAATCATTCCCTCTTTCTGGTGCATCTAGGTTGATTACACAGCTTGGTTTCTATGAATATTGCTGCCATGAACATGGATGTTCATGTTGATTTATATTCCTTCAATATGCATCCAATGGTGGTAAAGGACATCAACATATCTGTCTTTTTGATATTGTGTAAACTTCCATTAAGATATCCCTATGGGTTGCACTAGTTTACAATGCCACAAATCCAAATATAGTTCCAGATTTATTTCAACCTCTCCAGCATTATATTTATTTGAGTGGTGATAGCTATTCTGGTGTGTAAGATAGGATCTCAGTGACTTTCCTCTTTATTTTCCTTCTTATTTGCTATGTGGATAGGAATCTCAAACATTTCATTTATTTATTAAACACTTATATTTTTCCTTCATTCCTGATTAGTGTCTTTCTTTCTCTTTTGGTATTTGATCGATTTTAAAGATTTATAACGTTTGATTTTTTCCCATTACTAATACTCAGTTAGTAAAAAGATTTTTTTTTCATTACAGTTGTGCACAATTAACTAAAAACAACAGATTGTACATTTATATCACTGGATGTTTTTGTTTGTATTTACAGCCAGGAAATTGTTTCAATAAAGATGCTGAACTTCTTTCACTGATATACTGAAAGTATAGTATCTCATATTGGCCTAAACTGATCTCAGAATTAACAGTCACAGCATGGGCCATCACAGTCTAGGCTAAGTAAAACCACTAACACAGCACAAATTGCATTTAAAGAGAGCAAAGGGTTTCATAAAAGTTAGAAGAAAGACATCACCTTCATGAAGAAAATGTTGAAGTTCATAAGCAGACCTTAGGAATCTGAATATCAAGAAGATCAAATGATAAAAGAATTTAGAAGGACAACTTCAGAACTCAAAATTGGGGAGGTGGGACAAAAAATAGATACCAAAACTCAATGCTGAAGGGAAGGAGTATTTTACCCCAAACCTCAGCTGTGCCTGACTCTCTCACACAACACACACACACACACACACACACACACACACACACACACACACACACACCTAGTGAGAAGTCTTTGCCAAAGTACAGGCATTCTAGACTTAGACTCCGAATACTCTGAAAGTATCCATTGTGAAGACCTTTACTGAAAGTACTCATTGTAAGTAGACTTTTACTGAAAGTTAGAATTCAGGTTCCTGGAAAAACCGTGAAATGTCACAATAACGTTCTGCCCATAACTCCCGAAGCAATAGCCATCAGCGGATGACAGGAAGTACCTAAAGCTACAGGTTTTTTAAATTTTTTATTTTTTTTTTTTACTTTTTTATTGTGAAAATACTGTACAGAGGGGTTACAATTACATGGGCAAGATAATGAGTACATTTCTTATCAAGCATTGTAGCCTCCTCCTTTGTTTCCCCCTCCCATCCCTTCCCATCCTTCCCCCCGCCCCTCATCCAATCCTCCTCCCTCCCTCCCCCTCACCAAAGCTGTAAAGTTCGTTTTTCTCCATAAGAACATTTACATCTCATTGTTGTAATGGGTCCACCTGTATCCCTATTTAAGCGATTTGTTTTTTTCCCTTGTCCTCCACAAATTGTTCTTTATTGCTTAGCCTGCACTCTCTAGCCAATAAGATTATAATAAGATTACCCAGTTAACTGAAGGGTCTGGATTCTCAACTCTGACCCACTGCAATGGTGACAGTTGTGAGTCCAGGCTCGAGTTTGCAATAAATGACTCTAATGTGGTCACATCAGACTGGATTCATGGTGGTCTTTGGGGATCCTTATCTAAGCACAAGACTAGTGTACACAGAGAACCCCAGGGGCAGCTGTATCTGAGACAATGAAGCTTTTTCCCTCTTCTTTTTAGATAATCATTCATGATGTTGCAGTTGGCTCCACAGCTGCTCCACACCAGAGCACGAGGAAGGAAAGGATGCCTTAGACTGCAGGACAGCCTTGTGTACTCCTGGATTTCTGTGTAAGAATGCAGTTTTTGGTCCTCTAGGCCGGGGTCGCCAAGCTGAAATGGGGGTATGCTTTGCCTGGAGGATGGCACCCTGTGAGCCCTGCATGCATGGTGAAGCAGCCTGGATAGCCCTGTGAACATCTCCGGGATGGCCTCTCAGTGGCTTGGAGAAGTTGACTCCTGTAGTTGGACATGGCAGGAGGCAGGAGGAGAGCAGGAATCCAGAAGATGGGAGAGGCACAGAAGCAAATGCACCTCTCCATTGAGACTCCTTGGCCATTCTAAGGAGGTTCACAACCCACACGTGGCAGCCACTGCACAGGCCCGCAGAGGCCCTACTTGTCTGGGAGCAGTGCCTGATCCTGATCCAGACCTGGAACTTCCCATGTGGCCCTGAGCTTGGCTGCCCTGGAGCAGAGCCTACCAGCCATGCTTCCTCTGCCCTTCTGTGTATACCTTCCTAGCAGCTTCCCAGGCTACAACACCCACAACAGGCCACCTCCTTGGGGCAGGCTGAGGCTGTGCTGACAATTCCTGGTGCCTGCTTCAAGGCAAAAGCCAGGCCTAGCCCACAGCAGAGCTGGCCCTCACTTCCAAGGGCATCGAGAGAGGCATGACAACTACAGGCCCAGCCTTGCTGTCTTCACTGCCCCGAGAGGTTACCTATAAGTCCCTGCCTTTGTTCTTGAAATTCTTCAGGCATTGGTTGTCTCATTTATCATTATCTGTTTGGGTGGGACTAGAGACTTCTTCCTCTCCTCACCAAGCAAACAGGCCCTAGCAAATTCACCCCAAATTCCACACCTCACAGACACTCCCCAGAACCCAGCTGCCTTTAGGGCAGCTGCTGCATGAGCTGTTAGCCAACTGCCTCTTCCTCCCTTCACAGCCTCTGTCAGGGCCTCCCCACCGCCCTTAGCCCCAACCAAAGCTCGGCCTCCCATGTGGCCTCCTCCCTCTCCACACAGCTCCCATCCACAACCCCAGGAGGGCCACTGCTCTAGGGAAAAGAACTGTGGGCCTGGCACAGCAGAATCAAAGGTGTAACAGTGTGCAGCCTGCTGAGAATTGGAGGCAGCATGGGTCTCTGATAACTGTCTTTCACTTCACTTAAACATGTATTAATGTATTAATTTGGTATTTAATATTGGATCTCATAACTTCTTATTAAGCCTTTGCAGAATAGCTAGTAGAATTATAGTCCCAAATTCGTATTGTCTCTTGTTTAATTCTTTAGAGATTCAGAGATATTTTAAGTAGATATAACCATCAGAAATTCTCATTTACATAACAGAGTGTTATTCAGAAAATATTTGCTTATGCATCTGTTATCAATTATTTCCAAGAGTGGAATATTTTAAAGTTCCAAATATTATAGGAAGATCTTTGATTCATGTTGAATGGATGTGAGTAGATTGAGCTGTTGCATACATTCGTGTGTGTGTATGTGTGTGTGTGTGTGTGTGTGTGTGTGTGTGTGTGCGCGCGCGTGCTTGCGCGCGTTTATGGGGGAGTTATATGTATCATTGAAATCAAGGACAAGGAATTTTTTCCATTGTCTGAGATATGCATTATGGTGTTTCTTAGTTGGTGGTAAGCTCTGATTTCTTGCTTTTGCTTGATGTGCACATTCCAGCTCAATTTTTCAGTTAAACCTTCTTATTTATTATTGAGCATATAGTTCTCTGATATTGCTTTGTCTTTAATTTGTCATCTAGGATCTTCTTTTCCTCTTTAACTATTAACATTCAACATAAATTTTACCTCCTGACTGTTTTTCCCCTTTAATTTGCATCTTGAAATAAGAATTATAAGACCTTTGATGTCTGTATTCATGAAGAAAAAACATTTTGAATTTTCTATTTAATGTAATAACACCTGGACACATTTGTTAGCAACAAGAGCTTAAAATTTCTTTTGTAGTTTTAGTTTAAAAAACCCTCCTCCATGTGTTTAGTATGGGGAGACAAACACTTCCTAGTATCAATGATAACAGTTTTATTCATTAAAATATCAGATATTTCATAATTTTGAATTTGTCAAGTGGCAATTGAATATATTTGCTCAATAGATTTGCTTGATAGACTTGTGCACAAACATACCATTCATAGGGGCTGAGAAGTTGGATCAGTTGTACACAGTTTACCTTGAATGCACAAGACCTTGGGTTTGATTCCTCAGCACCACCTAAGCAGAAAAAGGTAGAAGTGGTACTGTGGCTCAAGGGGTAGAGCACTAGACTTGAGCTGAAGAGCTGAGGTATGGCAACCAGGCCCAGAGTTCATCACCGCCGACAAATTAAATCAATAAATAAAACTCATACTCAAGTACAATAATTTCAAAGATTAATTACCATTTTAGTTAGGGGCAGGGTGCCAAGATATAGCAGACTTTTGTCACAAAGATTTAAGAAGGATTCAACACCTGACAAGTACTAAAAACAAAAAGTAAAAATTTAGCTCTGACAACAACATATAGAATCGCCACTGAAAGAGAAAGAGGTACTAAGAATGAAATACTTTTTATAACATTTCTTAAGAGATTCTGGCTCTACATTAATTATCATATAATGTGACCTTCAAAAACTCCAGGTGAACCTGAGTCTTAAGGACCTCTACAAAAACTGGGATAGAGAATCATCAACCTGGATTTTTCAAATGGTTTTTGTTAAGGTAGTGTACATACAGATCACCATTTTATAAGTCGCTAATGAGATCACTTCTTGTTTGACAATCGCATCACTTGGTTCTCTCTCTGATTTTCCATCCTGTCCCTGTCCACAAGTTTAGCTCATTGTGAATATAATATCTACAGCGTACAACTGGTGCATTGGTTTCCCCATTCTCCTTGAATTTCTGTGGCTCCTTCAATATCCATAAAAGGATAAACAAGAACAGAAAAATCACTCTTGTTTCCAATTCCTGGAATTCATTTAAATATAAATACCAGTAGTTTTATGAGAGTGTCAGACTCTGTCCACACATCCTGAACACTTATACTTCCTGCATATAGTCATAACTCCCACTGGATTCATAGGTTCACAAAATAATTCTTTTCACTTTCCACACAGGAAGAACCTGAGTGTCAGAAATATTAAGTAACTTACTGGAAATACTGGGTTGAGCATAGTGGCTCAGATCTGAAGACCATAGTTTGAAACTAACTCAGGTTGACATATCCATTACATGTTTATCTCCAGTTTGAGGCAACCTGGACATCAAAGTAACCCATCCTGGCTACAAGAGTCTGGATATCCAGAGCCACAGAGAGAAGTTGGAAGAGCATCAGCAAATGCTCTTGCCCTATTCTAGGGAGTGGCTTGGTGCCAGCTTAGGGTATAGCTTCACCAGTGAAGGAGAGTAAAACAGGAGTGGTTATTTAAGAAAGCACTGGTCTGAAGCCTCAAAATAAGGACCCCAGTCTGTGTGGACCAAAAAGTCTCTAGCAAGAGGTTCTTTTTAAATTAACAGGCATGATTTTAGATTTTTGCAGAGTGGGATGGTGTATAGTTACAGGCAATGTCTGCTATGTCAGGTAATCCAGTGTGCTCTTTCACATGTTACCCAATAGCCAGGTTTCAACACAAATAACTTCAATGAGATTGTTAAAATTATACTGTGACTTTTACCTCTAATGAATCAAAATTCTGTCAAATGATTTCTGACTTCCAGATGTTCACACATTTCTCATGATCTTTTCTACTATTTTGTCTTTATTATTGATGTTTATACTACTTTTTTGTTGTTGTCTTTTGTGTATATGCCATTTTTAGGGCTTGAACTCAATGTTTAATAGTCTCTATTGTATTTTTTGCTCATGGCTTATGACACGCCATTCCTTGAGCCACATCCTCACCTTCTGCTTCCTGCTAGATAATTGGAGATACGTTTTCACATTTTTGTCTGTTTGGACTGATATTGAACTAAAATATTCAGCTCTTAGCCTCTTGAGTTTCTATGATTCTACACATGAACAGCTAACACCAAACTTTCCTATACTGTTATTTTAATTATGTGTTAGAAGAAAGTGGAAGTATATTTGTATACTTTGGAAGTATATTTGCTGTGTGCAATTTTCAAATACAAGTTTGAATCAATTTGATATAATATAATTGTTATCAATTTTAAGTTAAATCAAAGAATATTACACAATCCAAAGAAATATAATTGAAAAAATGCATAATCATTTTCTTTCAACATGTAATGGAACTATGAATTTCTTTCACTTTACCATTCATGTTTGATATAACTTTAATTAGCAGACTTCCATGACTAAAAGTAAATATATTAATGCTATACTACAAGAAGCAAAGTGATTATAGTTAAGAATAGATATTTCATCATAGCCAGAAGATAAGTTTTTGAGCATTCTCACTATAAAGAAGTGTTACATGCAGAAATTAATGGATATGATGTAGCTTGATCATTAAACAACATATAAATGAATGGGATTACCAGTCCATACTTCATAAATGTGTAAAAAATAATTATATAACTAGGCGCCAATGGCTCGTGTTTGTAACCCTAGCTACTAAGGAGGCTGATAGGTGAGAATCATATTTCTTTTTTATTTTTTACTGTGAACATACTGTACAGAGGGCTTACAGTTACCTGGGCTAGATAATGAGTACATTTCTTATCAAGCATTTCAGCCTCCTCCTTTTTTTACCCTTCACTTCCCTTCCCAGCCTCCCCGGCCCCAACACCCAATCCTCCCCCCCCACCAAAGTTGTAAAGTTCGTTTTCGACATAACAACTTGTACATCTCATTGGAACGGGTCCACCTGTATCCTTAAACGACTTGTTTTTCCCCTTCTCCTCCACAAATTATACCGACATCAAATATAGTGAAAGCTGGGGTTATACTGTGGGGGAGGGACATACAAAGCAACAAAGAAATAATCTAATAAATGTGTTAGAAACAAATGAATGAAAGACAAAAAAACATTTAAATACGTATCTAAGGATTCATTTTCCTAACATCACATTATCTGACATTTTCCGCTTGACTCATACATATACTACATATTTTCCGCTTGACTCATACATATACTAGATATTAAAATAAGGAAAACCATGGGACCTATGTTTCTTTGGGCTTGGCTTACTTCACTTAATATAATTTTTTCCAAGTCTTTCCATTTCCTAACAAAAGGGGCACTGTCAGTCTTTCTGATGGAGGCATAGAATTCCATTTTGCATATATACCATATTTTCTTGATCCATTCATTTACTGACAGGCATCTGGGTTGATTCCATACCTTAGCTATGGTAAATAATGCTGCAATAAACATAGTTGCGCTGGTAGCTTTAGTGGGGTCTTGTTTGTAAACATTTGGGTAAATGCCCAAAAGTGAGATTGCTGGGTCATAGGGGAGCTCTATGTGAAGTCTTTCGAGGAAACTCCATACTGCTTTTGAAAGTGGTTGAACAAATTTACACTCCCACCAACAATGAAGTAAGATTCCCTTCTGTCCACATCCCCTCCAGCATCTGTTGTTATTAGAGTTCTTGATTATAGCCATTCTAACTAGGGTGAGGTCCTATCTTAATGTTGATTTGATTTGCATTTCTTTTATGGCTAGGGAGTCTGAGCATTTCTTCATGTGTCTATTGGCCATCCTTCTTTCTTCTTCAGAGAAGTTTCTCTTTAAGTCTTTAGCCCACTTATTTATTGGGCAGTTGTTTCTTTGAGGATTTGTTGTTGGGGGATTTATATTATAAGTATAATTTAGATATGAGACCCTTGTCCGTTGTATGGCTGGTGAAGGTCTTCTCCCAATCCGTGAGCTTTCTATTGATCTTGCTAGATATGTCCTTTGCCATGCAGAAGCTCTGCAACTTCATACAATCCCATTTGTCCAACCTTTCTTTTATTTGTTGTGTTTCCGGGTCTCTATTCAGAAAATTTCGGCCTGCACCAAGGAGACATAGGGTTTCTCCTATAATGTTTTCAGCATGTCTGCTTTGACTTCGAGGTCTTTGATCCATTTGGAGTTGATTCTGGTGCAGGATGATATATAAGTATCCGGCTTTAGTTTTTTAAAAGTAGTTAACCAATTTTGCCAGCACCATTTACTGAAGAGCCTGTCTTTCTTCCATTTTATTTTTTTTTAGCTCCCTTCTCGAAGATTAAAGGGCTATAGGTCTGTAGGTTCATTTCTGGGTTTTCAATTCTATTCCATTGGTCCTGAGATCTGTTCTTGTGCCAGTACCAAGCTGTTTTGATTACTATGGCTTTATAGTAGAGTTTTTAATATGGTATTGATATTCCTCTAGCAGTGTTTTTTCTGTTGAGAAGCGTTTTTGCTATTCGGGGTCTTTTATTGTTCCTTATGAATTTTTGGATTGCCTCTTCTATTTCTTTGAAGAATGAGTTTGGAATTTTGATAGGTATCGCATTGAATTTGTAGATAGCCTTGGGAAATATTGACATTTTCACGATGTTAATCTTTCCAATCCAGGAGCATGGGAGGTTTTGCCATTTTCTAAGTTCTGTTTTGATTTCCTTTTACAAGTTTTTAAAGTTTTCATTATAGAGTTCCTTTACTTCTTTGGTTAAGTTAATTCCTAGGTATATTATTTTTTGTGGGGCTATTACAAATGGAGTAGCTTTCCTAATTTCAGGCACACTTTGTTAGAATCATATTTCAAATCCAACTTAGGCAGGAAAGTCCGTGAGACACTTATCCCCAAAGACCCACCAGAAAACTGGCTGTGGCTCAAACGGTAGAGCACTATTCTTGAGCTGAAGACATGACGGACATCGTCCAGGTCAAGATTTCATGCCCCATGATCAACAAAAACTAAAGATAAACAGTTACATATAAACAAATATTTTGGCATAAATGTTAAAATATGTATTATAAAAAGGTTAAAGCCTCACTAGATATAATGGTTAATATAAATGTAGAGAATTATTTTCTGGTATTAGTTGTCATTGAATCAATTGTGTAAATCACACATTTCTCACTCAATTCATATTTGCGTGATTATATACCTATATGCCATAAGTATAATTAACTGATATGTGATAGGCAGTGCTCCCTTGGCTTTCTAACATTAACCCTTCTACCCTAAACTAAATATGCCCTCCAACCTTGTAAGAGGTTTCATCTAATTGAAGCAGAAAAGAATAAACCATAATCATTTTTTTTGAATAAGTGTAACATTGTACATGCATTTCACTTAGTTTAAGAAACAAAACATTCAAGTCATCTTAACCGTACCAGTAATAACAAAATGTCTTCTGAGCTTTTCAGTCTCTTAAGAGATGAAAACGTTTAATTATACATCTATTTTTTTCTGCCTAACATCCTACTCCTTAGGAAGATCTTTTGTACAACCTTGTGTTCCTGATTCGAAGACAGAACAAAGGCAATAATGAAAATAGCCAAAGAAAATATTTGAAAACTATTATAAAACAATCGCAAACACTCCTGTAATCACCAGTTTCAAAAAGAATATACGTTAAAGTATCACATTTTTATCATTTAAAGAGTAATAATTAAACTTTAATCAGCAGTGAAGAAGGGAACAGAAAACTGAAGACATCTTGACTTTGAACAATCCAACATAAGCAAAATGGATTTATCTTATTTTTCTATGTAGTTGCCAAAATAATAGAGAGCAACATGCAAAGGCAAGAAAACACCTAAGCCAAAGCAATCAACATTTGTCTATAAAATAATGGTGAAGGTCTGACTGGTTCAAAGTCAGGCTTCTAAAGAGGAAAAGTGTATTTGCTTTAGTGAAAACAAAAATATATATATATAAATCCTCTATTAAAATTTTACATATCTAGACTAGGACTTCTCGTGTTGGAGAATTGGAAAGGTATGAAAAAAATTCAAGATTGTTTGACTATTCCCCAAGATCATTCTTCTTTATCAGCTATCGCAATGCAAGTAGCCTTGGTTACTCTTAGTATCATGCTTGTTAATATTTAGAATCATTATTTGTTGCTGGGTTATAAGCTGCAAACACTTGAGTATTATTAGTCATTTCCCAAGAGAGGAAATTAGCTGTGCAAACAAACCTAAAATAGAAAGACTTAGCATAGTAGAAACTATTTTCTAGCTATATCACAATTTTTATGTATAGATTTTGTTTCCCATTGTTCCAGGGGACCCATTTTTGTTAACTTTTTTTTCACCATCTAGTGATCCTATAACATCCTGGGATTGCTGTATCTTTACTGGATTCTCTATTTTTTTGTTGTAAATTTAGGAAAGATAGAAAATAGACTTACCGTTTCTGTTTTGCCTTATTTTTTATTACCTTACAAACTGTAAATCAAAGTGACATAAATTTTCTTTATAATATTGGAAGACAGATTTCATTTCTATATTCTTACCCTAGACTTCTACATAACTTTGGTAATTAGTGATCCCCAAATGTGAAAATGAAGTTAGGAACCTTCTTAGTTAAATATTATTTAGAATTTCAAGACTTCATTAATGCTAGGCCCTTGGTATTATGTACGTCATACATGTGTACAAAGCTGGTGGCAACTTTTTCTTATTCTCAGAAACTAGGACATGTGGTATCCTTGTAGGTGCATCAGGAAAAGGCTGTGTTTGAGTTACTTTACTAAACCAAATCTGCTGTAAAATATTTCTACAAGTTAATTGGCTTGAATAATCCGTATTTATCATTTTACAGTTCTAAAGGACAGAAATCTAAAATAATTCTCACTACATTAAAATTGAGGCCCCCACAGAGCTAAAATATTTTTCAGATGATTGTAGTGGAAAAGACATTTACTTCCTGTTCCGCTTTCCAGAAACTTCAGAATCTGGATTGTTGTCTTTTCCTTTATCTTCTAATATAGCATCTTTACATCTTTCTGATGGTTCTTACCTAATGATGTCCCTCTCGAACCTACAGCTGGGACTTTTGAGTATACTTTTCCCATCTGATAATTATTCAAATTTTGTTCCTTAGGTAATGGCAGGTGATTATTTTATGAACTTATATATAAAATGTAAATCTACATTTCATGGATTAGATATTTCTGGACTATAGATATTTTGGGAAGGAATTTTACCGCCTACCACAATGAGTATGTAAGCATTCTTTCTCCTATAACCTGTTAATTTTGAACAAGATATTCCTTCAATGAAATATAACTAAAAAAATTCAGTTCCTGAAAGTATTTAATCCTGATTAAAACATTGTCATGTACTAGAAATCTTAAATGTCAGAGAGAAGCTCCTGAAGCAGTTCTGGCACTATCACTTTTTGTAATATTCTGCTTACAATCTTCTCTTTTCAAAAGCATTTATTTATTATTATTTTAGAATTATGGTTAATAGTTATTTGACTGCTATTTTTAAAGAATGCACCACCAATCCTGGTTCTCTTCTTCTAACTTTTTTATGTCTAATCTATTTCTGAAAGAAACACAGCTATTTGAATTACATGAAGTGCTTATTGAATTGTGGAGAGGAAAAGAAGAAAAAAATG
This sequence comes from Dipodomys spectabilis, assembly GCF_019054845.1. Lineage (NCBI taxonomy): Eukaryota > Metazoa > Chordata > Mammalia > Rodentia > Heteromyidae > Dipodomys > Dipodomys spectabilis. The sequence continues at coordinate 4,325,870 of NW_024870787.1, forward strand.
GCCCTTTGTGTATGTCATGTTGAAAATGTGCTTAAAAGCTATGTATCTTAACATCATATATTTTTCATTTTGTTTAGATTCAGATAAAATTTAGCCTCTCAACTCAAACAATGTTAATGCAGTCTTATTTCATGCCAACCAAAAGCAAAAAAGAAATTACTATATATTTTAAATTTTTTAATTTTTAAAATTATTATTTATTTTTAAACACTATATTTTTTAAAAATTAGCCAAAACAAATGGTTTATTAAATATTTAGAGTTGTGTTCAGACTCTATTGGTGAAACCAGAAAGGGGAAAAAATCATGTTTTTCTTCTTCCTTGAGCCACTCTGATTTACCTCATCTATTTCTGAAAGAATAAAATTCTGGCTTTGAAGCCTTTTGCTTGATATGTACAATGTCTCATTCTTCCTTTACTAATAGGAGAATTTGGAGAAAGGATGAGAATTCTCACTAGAAAAAGGAGAAGAGGAAAAGAGAAGCAAGAAATCTAGATATTTTGTTCTTCTTCATCTCAATCACAAGATCTGGATAATGATTGTGACTGTTAGATACAGTGCTCTAGAGTGATTAAACACATTTATAGAACAAGTTAACCCCTCAAGTGATCACATAGAGAATGCTTATTTATTTAAAAAATGTAATATCATCAACCAGGAAATGTTATCTATTTGTTTAGTATTGTTTAGTATTTCTTAAATTCTGATGTGCTGTATTCAACTATCATAAAGATATAAAAGAATAGTAAGAAACTAACATCTAAATATCATATTCTAATATTAGCTTAATTCTTGCTGTGTTTGAGTTTTGCCTCAATTTCACATGCTATATTCTTCCAGTATATAAGTTGAAAGAAGATTCCCTCTGGAGATATGCTATTTTTATAGCTAAGGGAAAAGAAGTTAGCTCTTAGACATAGACAATGAGATAGAAATTTTCCCCTAGAAATAGCCTTTGACCACTTCTGGTTCATTTTTGTAAGCCGAAGTAAGTCACATGCCCCATCTTAACATTGCAGACTAGAGGTAAATCTCACCTACAGGAAGCTGATGCAGGACAGACTAATATGCTAAGATATGTAACATGAGATGAATAGGAAAAAGAAGATAACTAAAATACAATCAGTCATACATGCCATCACATGTCTCTGCAGGAAGGAAGCTACTATATACTTTTGTTTCTGAAACTACTGAGATCTTCAAATCAGGTCTTTTATGCTTGAACATTACTGGAATTAGAGAACATCTTGATACTGAGAGAGCATAAAATCTCAAAGAAAGCTGGATTAATCATTTCAATATTGCATTTTGTTCTGCTAGGACAAGAAACCATTATATAGACAATATTTTATACTAGTAACTTTTTTTTCCAGAACTGGATTTTGTTAATATAAGTGACTATCCACCAGAATAAATGTCTTCCTTTATCTGTATCTTGTGCAGACAACATAGTCAAGTTGATGTGGGAGTTCATCAATACCACTTTTTAAAAATGAAAAAATATGGACTGGGAGCCAATATACATATTTTTCCAACATCACCTTCCACATCCTCTTTCTTCCTTCCTAGGAATAACACCGAATCAATAAAAAGGCTTAGATTTTTGACACTTGAACTTGAAAGTGGAAGCAGAATGTTATGGATGTCGGAGATGACTGTTAATGGTTTTTTACATAATAATATAAAATATTATGTAAGAATGTAAAATAATAATGTCACATGCAAGAGCCCTATGAGTCCTGAAGGTCTTAACACTGTACTTCCTTAGTGATGTGATAGTAATGTCAGCCTTACTGGGCTTGTATTGTTTTCCACTTCCTTTTCTACCACCCAACCTAAATTATAATACATAGTAATGTAATGAAAAAGTAATGTCATCTTAAGAAAGTCATTTAAGGCTCTGGGAATGTGGCTTCATGGTACAGTGATTGCTTAGCATGCATGAAACCCTGGGTTCAATTCCTCAGTACCACAAAAACAGAAAAAGAAGTGGTGTTATGCCCCAAGTGGTAGAGTGGTAGCCTTAAGCAAAAAAAGAAAAATCTCAGGAAGAGTTCCCTGGCCCTGAGTTCAAGCCCCAGGACTGGCAAAAAATTCATTTAGCTAGTAAATGCCAAATAAAGGAGCTATACTTGGAATATATAATTGCTCCTTTCAACTATGACCTAACAATTGTTCTTAATTCATGTACTTTACCTATATTAGAAGACTGTGTTGAGGAAAAAAAAAAAAAAAAAAACGTTTGGTTAGTAGGTCACAGCAATTAATGTCAAGAATGTGCTTAGATATCAGGTGAGGATTAATTTAAGTCTAAGTGAGATTTGGAAAACTTTTTGTTCACTTTTGGCACCAAAAAGGCACCAGCTAATTAATAGTTGTGATAGAAGTGAACGAATAAATCCAGATGGAAGAAATTAAAGATAATAATAACTAAATTATACCAGAAACTGTTCAAGGGAACCATATTTGGTTATTAAAGAACTAGTTATCAAGTAGGTTTATTCCTCATTGCCTTTAGCATTCTAAATTCCTTAGGCTAGTTCTTAATCTCTGTGAGATAAGTTTATCTCATTCTATGTTGTTCTCTCATATCTGATCTCCTTTGCTTTCTAAAAATCTGTTTCTCTATTTCTCTACTAACAATTGCTTATACTAAGTCCACTGATGCAGACCTAAGAGGATGCTAAAGTAAGAGTCCAATATCTCATGAGTCATTAATGTAACAACATGGAAAAGGATGACATAATTTTTACTACCTCAAATTTTCTGAAAACTGCAATATCATCATTTGATTCAAATTTCCATTATTTGTCTACAGTGTCATTATGTGCACATAAATGCAAATATGAGCCGGGTGTTGGTGCTCACGCCTGTCATCCTAGCTACACAGAAGGTTGAGACAAGAGGATTGTGGTTCAAAGCTAGCCTTTTCAGGAAAGTCCATGAGACACATCTTCAATTAGCTACCAGAAACCCGGAAGTGGTGCTGTAACTAAAGTGCCAGAGCACGCAACTTGATCTGAAGAGCTGAGGGACATGCCCAGGATCAGAGTTCATGCCCCACAACCAACAAAAAAGTGAAATATATTTTAAGTTTCCCCAAAAGGAATTACGAAGTCAATGGTAATCTACACAAGCAGAAAAAATTTTCCAATATCACTCAGTGCACCGACTCTTGCTGAGTTATTTAAGTTATGGTTTCTTTGCTGCACATATTCTCTTCTTTTAAAAATTGTCAATTATTACATTTATAATAAACTTCATCTAATATTTCTTGGTTCAAAAGAGAAGTCCATACAGTTGATGTGACTTGATTTTCTTACTGTCTTAATTCAAAGCCAACTCAGGAAGGAGAGTCTTTTAAAATCTTATCAGTAATTAAACACCAAAGAAGCCAGAAGTGGAGTTTTTGTTCAAGCAGTCGAGTACTAGCTTTGGGGACAGATGGGCAAGAAAGACACAGGGTACAGCCTCTCAGTTCAAGCCCCAGAAACAGCACAAAGTAAACAAACAAACAAGCAAACAAAAAAACCCCACGTATTTCTTTGGGACCATCCTTAAAGCACTTCTTTGAAAAGAGGCTCCTTTTGCTGATCATAGTCACTGGATCCTGCTTTTTGGAATCCGTATTGATATGGCGAACTCAGGACCAGAATAAAGGAATGGATATCTGACTTTTGCAACAAGAGAATCATCTGAGGAGTTAAATATCCATGCACAAGGCATTTAAAAATGTCCATGTCTTTGTTTCTTTGTAGTAGAACACTGTAAAACAATGTTATTTCCTTTTTTTTCCATGCTGGCCTTCAAATGGCATATTGTTTCCTTTTTTAATACTCTCAACTAGAAGTCTATAGAAAAGTTTTATGACTAAAGTGCACACTCGAAAAAGTTAGGGACAGAGTTTCCTTCAAGCCTTGCATTATTTTCTTGTACAGTAAAAACGAGAGCACAAATTAACTTGAACTTTGTCATTTCTCTATGTTCAATTTCTCTCCTGGATTCAGTTTCTACTTCCTGTAGAAGTTCCTTCCACTTATTTCCAGTAACAATCTACGGTATTGCTCCAGGCAAAATGAATGTTTTCTGGCTTCAATGAAATAGCACAAAGACATCTTTGGACACGAGGTAACACGTGTTTCAGAGACAACTTAGTAATGAGAAAATATGGAATTTACATGGCTTATAAAACATTATCCAGATACATATGGCCGTATAAGATGATGTTAAGTTAAATGTACCCCCAAATACGGACACAACTAGTTTTTTCTTTCGTACTATTGTTTTTAAAGTATCTACCATGAATTATGTGATTTTTTTTGGTTTTTCTTCTATTTTCTTCCTCCATGGTATAACCTGTTTCCACTGTATTTGAGGTCGGTGAGCTGCAACTTGCATATACATTTTTCTAATGTGGGGAGGGGAAGGGAAATAAAATGCTGAAAGAAGTATACAGTATGACCCGTTGTTACAATGAGATGAACAAGAAACTATGTTGAAAATGATCTTTACTAGTTGGGGATGGGAGGAGAGAGTTGGGGCGGTGTGGAGAAAAGGGATGGCAGGGGAAATACAAAAGAGGAGGTAACAATGTTCCTTAGATAATGTACTCATTAACTTACTTATGTAACTCTAACCCCTCTGTCCACCATTTTCACAATAAAAAAAAGAAAAAAATTCATCCTGGAGTACATTAAGTTCAAATTTCCTAAGTGCTCCGTAAATTAAGACCAATTTTAAGTGGGAAGAAGATTCTCAGAAACATTTTTGTCAGTGTTTGTGTTGTGCATTACTACCCAAGTGTACATAAGTTAACAGAAGGAGAATCAATAGGAATAGGAAAAAGAGAAGTTCTGTGTTTAAGTATAATGGCTCAATACACTATAGAAGACTCTGCAAATAAGACAACTTTGAAATAATAAAGGCAATGCCAGTATGTAGATCTATGGGAGTGATATAGAGTGACATTATTACTAAGTAGAACATGAAGGATGAGGTCACTCTCTGAGTTCTGAGTTCCTGAGTCAATACAATAAAGGATGTATATGACAAACCTACAGCCAGCATTATACTTAATGGTGAAAAACTAAAGCCATTTCCTCGAGTGATAATTTTTAATAATAGAAAGTCCTCAAGTGAAATTTCCCCAAAAGAGCTTGAGAATATTACATAGGTGGGAACAGAGATAGTAAGAAAGTCAAGTCATCATTAATAAAGGGATCAGATCCAGGGAGGAATGAATCCGAGACCCCTTCACTGCATCTGAAAATGTTCATATCCTGTGTCAAATGTTAGAACATCTTTGAAAATAGTACATGAACAGTCTGGGCCATCAGTCTAGTGGAAAATATTATTGGAGAAGTTCAGAATTGCTAGTATATATCTAGATTAAATAAACCAACAAAATATGGTAGGACAATGTAATACAAGCCAGGAATTCTAGCACTCAGACTAAGATAGGTGATTAGAGAGTGGAATTACACAGTGATACATTCACTGGACTAGGTAGTATAGTTTTGTCTCAATAAAACAAACCAAAAAAGGAGTAAAAAATAAACAAGAAAGTTATACACAGTTAGATGTTTGGGCTAATTTTTGTCATTATGTTTTGAGAAGTCAAGTTTCCTATTGTAATGCAACTCATATATACTCCTCAGTTGTGTTTTAAATGTTCTCTTCAAAACAGAACATTACTAGATGCAAAAGAGCTCATGATTCCCAACCAAAAATTTGAAAAAGTATGCATCATTCTGTAAGAGTACAAAGAAATGATGAAGGATTAAAAAAGCTTAAGCCTAGAGAAGTAGGAAAGTTCATTTAATGTAGGACTTTGTAGACCAGGCTAAATTAGAATTTAGATTTAAAATAAATATTTTTTGTTTGTATTTGATATTCTATAGGTTACTACCAAATACTTTTAAAGTAGAAGATTTAATTTACAAATTCACAAATGAATCTGGCATTCTATTTGCCTAAAATATTCTTTCAAGTGAGGTACATTTAGAACTTAGGTAATAGTTAATTCCCACAGTTCATAAGTAACATGATAATGTGACTAATCTAGACAAAGTTGCCAACAAATTGATGCTATTAATTTATAAATTTAGATAAAGAGCAATTTTTTGAGATTTTGGTGTAACATGGTATGAAGAGAGTAACTGTGTGACATCTTTTTTCTTCTGCTTATACATAACATAGAAAGAAATTTCCTGAACCATGTACCTGTGTATAAAATGAGAAAAATGCTACGGTTAGGGTTTGTTTTTATTTTGTTTTTGTTGTTTGGTTTGTCCTAGGGCTTAACTTCTAGGCCTGGTCACTGTCTTTGCTCAAGGCTATTACTCTTCCACTTGAACCTCAATGCCAGTTGTGTCAGGATTTTCGTGAGCAGTTTATTGGAGATAAGAATCGAACTAACCTTCCTGCCTGGGTGGGCATTGAACCATAATCTTCAGATCTTAATATTCAGACATTCAGATCTCCTGAATATCTATGATAGATAAAATATATAACTATATATAATATTTGCAAGTGTTCTGATCTCAAGAATAACACTGGGTGGAAAATTATGCTGCAAAGTTTAGTGCAGTATTCTTTCCACAATATGAAGGGCATCACATTAGCAGAAGTGTAGTATTTTTTTTACAAAAGTTATACGCTTGTCATGATGGGAATTTAGGGAACTTTAAGGTACACCTTAAAAGTTGGAAATTGTTGGGCTAGGATGACTTTATGGCATAAAAATTTGAGATTGATGGTCATAGAAATCATAGCTCACTTTGATGAACAAATGTTTACTCTTGAGGAATTATTATAGATACTTCATAATTTTACCTACTACCAGACTGTGGTTACTTTTTTCTGTTGAATTTAAATATGTAATACCCAATTGAAAACTGCACCTATTGCAGAATTAAATAAAATGCAAACAGGTACTGTTTTGAATGTCTCTAGTATGGCATGTTCAGAATTTGGAAATGAGTAGTTAGAGTCATAGGAATGTTGAAGAACACATATACTCTCTCCTCTTAACAAATACTCAGTTTTAAAAGTTAGCTGTTTCAACAGAATTGAACTATTTTTGTTTTAGTATGAGACAATACAAAAATTTTTTTTTCAAAATAATGGCAATTATATTCTGAAAATATTGTATACTTTGATAATATTCAAGTTGATGACCCTCTGATAAAGAAAGGGATAATTAAGTCAAATTAACAGCCAAAATGTTCATTATAAATGAACATTTAATATATTATATTATAATATTTATATTTATAAGTATTATAAATAAATAAATATTTATATAATATTTATATATTATAATATTTATTATACCAATACAGTGAAATTTTATTTTGTGCAGCTCATTTTTTAATTTAATTTTATTGTCAAGGTGATATGTAGAAGATGTTGCTGTAATTGTAAGGTAGTGAATACATAACATGATGAACTTTTTACCCGCTCCCTCATTTTTCTCACAGTTTTCCTTCACTCCAATACCCCTCACAAATTGTAATGTAAATTTCCAACATGTTGTCTTGTGAGCATTGCTATTCCTTTGGTTTTCCCTTTTTTTCTTTGTCTCCCATTTTGTTGTTCCTCTTCCCTTGCCATATTAAGATAAATGTATATACAATACACAGGATACTTTAATCAAATATAACAGGGATAAACCAAAGGGAAAACACAAAAGAAAAAAGAAATCACATAGTACATTAAAAACAACAACCACAAACAGAAAACTCTGTTCCCATATCCAGGAATTCATTTTGCTTATCATCATTTTATACGGTCATACATACATACAGTTGAGCAATTCTGTTCAACTGCTAGGACTATCCTAAACATTTCCTACTTATTACAAATGAGGAAACCACGGAATCTGTTTCTATGTGTCTTGTTTATTTTACTTAGTTTGATTTTTCCAAGACTTTCTATTTCCATATGAATAGGAAGCATAAAATTAGACAGTGCCTACATAAATCACATTTTGTCAATTCATTCATCTACTGAGTGGCATATTGTTTTAAAACATGACTGCTTGTAAGTATCACTTAAGGGCATTCAAAAACGAGAGATGCCACTTCCCCAGACATTCTAAAAGCATGATTTCTAAGTAAGATAGGATGTTATGGTGGTACGAGTGTTGAGATATCTGGATGATTCTAATGTATATCTTGCACTGAATTAGGCAGGAAGATATCCAATATCATAGAGGATAAATATGGTAGTGAAAAAATATTTCCCTTGAGAAATATATAGGAGGCTTCCAGAAGTATAAAGTAGTTCAGATAATTTTGAAGAATTTATAAATGCAAGGTCAAGTATGTCTCTTTAAATAATAATTATGTAAGTGGAAGGGCAAAAGAAGGGGAAGAGAAAAAAATAAGTGACAGCAGATCACTGTCCCAATAGAATATAAAAAGACATAATCTATAACTTTCATGTTAAGGAGAGACCAATAGAATATATGCAAAATCTGTACTTGGCTTTTTCCTACTTTAATGTTCCAATGGCTTTCACAAAATGCAGATGCATAGATTTGTGTCTTCTGTCATTTGCTAAAAGTTTCTTCCAGAAAAGCTTATCAATTACTTATAAATGATGCATAATTCCTAGGTATTCCAGTTATCACATACACTTTTGATTGAGTTATCTCTGTATAAACTCAAAATAACAGACAAAAAAACCCTCAAAATGAACAGAAATCACATCTTTGTTTTAAACGCTGTAGATTACAAAGATTTTAGCCAACACCAAAAACGTCTCTTTAGGTATTCTGCATTTTGTGTGAAGAATTTTAACAATAGTTTTTTTGCTGACATGTAATTCACTTGCAATATATTATCTCCTTTTATTGTATACATTTAGTGCTTTGGAAGTGAATTGTACCTTCATAGGTTTTCAAAGCCTAATTTTCACAAACTTGCATTTCTTCAAATAGAAATGCTATACATTTTATAACAGACATTAAAATAGATATAAAATTGTGTTACAGGAATTTGTCCAGCATACATCCTCTATAGTGTGTCTTTTCAAAATTTGATTGTGGGGATTTTTTTTCAAGGGTCTCACACATACTACTCAAGTGCACTGTCAATGAACTACTTTTCCCTTTCCAAATGCTTTTTATTTATCTTTAATACATTCATAGAAGTGTAATGAATTGATCCTATACAATTTTTTTGACCTTTAAGATTTGAAAACTTGCTTGCTAAAATAATTGCAGTATTATACAAATCGATCATTATGAGGAGTTTATCAATTTCTCCACAAATGCATTACTATATTTTGTGTCATCTTTTTATATTAAGGTCATACTAGTGAGTTTTCTTTTTCTTTATTCTTAGATACTAAAGAGGAACTTATTTCATATGCTCCTCCTATTAACTATTAATTTACACATGTTCTTTAAAAAAAATCCTATTCAGGAAAAATTATATAGAATTAGAAGATATAAAAATACTTAAGATTCAGAATCATTGTAGCATTCACATTGTAGCATTAACAAATATGTTCCCTGTACCTGTTGAATATGTTTTCACTTCGGTTATAGTGTCCTTTGAATTATGGGTATAGTGTCCTTTGGATTTGGAAAGGCTATCACTTGATATAATCCAGTATATTCTTACATTTCTTTAGCCACTAATGCTTTTCATTTAGAAGCCTTTACTGATACAATGTCATGAATTTTTACGTTTATCTCTTATAGGTTTTTATATCTCACATTTAGTTTGATAATCATTTTTTTATTTTAAATTTTTGTATAAGGATTGAGGTAGGCCAGGCGCCTGTAGGTCAAGCCTATAATCCTAGCTTCTCAGGTGTCTTAAATCTGAGGATCACAGTGTAAAGCCAGCCCGGCAGGAAAGTCCATGAGACTCTTATCTCTAATAAACCACTAGAAAGCCAGAAGTGGTGAGGTGGCTCAAGTGGTAGGTTGCTCCCATTGAGCTGAAGAGCACACGGACAGCACCTATGCCCACAGTTCAAGCCCCATGAGTGACAAAAAACAAAACAAAAGAAACAAAAAAAGGATTGAGGTAGTAGTCTAAGATCAATCTTTAAATCTCGAAAGAGATCAATACACCCATTTAAGATTTTATTTTTATTTCATAAAGTCATAGGATAGTTTTCAAAATCTATTGACCATAAAACAGAATTTATTTTTGACAAATCTGTTACATTCTTCTATATGTCTGCTCTTGTAGTAGAACTATGTTGTCTTCACTACTAAACATGGTAATAAGATTTAAAGCTAGTATGAAGGCTGAAGCTACACCATTTTACAAGATTGTTCTGACTGTATTCCTTGAATTTACATACGAGTTTATTGAGCAGGTAGACCAATAATCTACAAAGATATCTAGATGTTTGATAGACACTCATATTTTGTACCTTGTAAAAACACAAGACCCCAGATATTATATATAGAAAAATGTCTTCAGAGAATACTTGAAACAACTAAAATTAATTCAGGAATTAGTTAAGATGTAGATAACACTGTAGCATAACAAAGCTGAATGCTAACAACTTGAGCTGTACAACAGAGGAGAGTGAGAGGGGAAAGAATGATGGACCGCATAGGAGCTATATATCATTACTATTGTGTTTCAAAAAACAGAATTCAGAGAAGAGAAGGAGAAAAATAAAGTGTCCTGAGACAAGTTTATTTTTAATCCATCTAATAGCTTGTACTAAAAGACAGTGAAAATGGGAAAAATTAAAATAGAAATTAAAGCATTGTATATACCTGTTACAATGAAAAGAAATTGTAATAGGAATATGATAATTAATTCCCAAAGAAATAAGAGAAAGAATAGTTAAACTCTAAAGGGAAAAAGAATGAAGAGAGAAAAGAAGCAAAGTAAAAACTTTATCAATAACAAATACAAGAGTTTGGAAGTGGAAAGGCAGTGGAAATATTCTAAATAACAATAAAAATTGCTACCATTGAAAGAATATGGGTCACATGTTATCATGTATAATTTTGAAAAAACATACTAGGAATGAAAGTTTGAAAGTCATGGTTTAAAACACTATTAGGATTATAACTAGACAGTATAGCTCAGTGGTAAAACATTGGCTTTGCATATATGAAGCAATGGTTTGATCTCCCACGCATTACAAAGTACACACAAAGCACACATACACACACACACACCCAAAAACCACATAAGCACACACACACACCACATACACAAATTTGCAATATTGATTTTATCATATTAAACGGAGGAAATTATCACAAATAGTAAAAGTATGTTAATATATGAAATCATAATATTGCTTGTACTATTTAAAAGTTTAGTAGAAATAAAATAGTCACAATATACTTGGATTTTAATAGATTAAGTAAATTGAAATTAATAGAAGACATGAGAACTTTTGCAAATAAGTTTTAAATAATAAACATTTTGAAACATGTGTCCTTTTATTTTGACAAAAGATTGATGTTACTGGTGTTTTGACTCAAGATTTAGAATATGATAGTGATGTGCTGTATATAACGCTAGGGATATAATCTATATCCCTATATCTATAATCATGTCACTCTTACTACTTTTATAATAAGGTCTCATAGTTTCCCAGTCTCTCCCGAATGACAAAGCCTATTTACACTTCCCACCATAGCTAGAAAATGGATGCAACAAATCACTATGCCGACTTCAAACTTTTTTTTAAATTTAAGTACAAATATTTCCAAAAAGTGATCAGGTAATGAAGCCTTTCTTAATAAAGTATGTGCTTCTTGAAAATAAAGTAAGCATTTGTTAGCTGAACAAATACTTTTATAACTATAAGAAAATAAATGTGGTTAGATTCACAAACCATATAAGAATTAAGAAAATAATTTTTAAATAGCCACATGTTAAATATTTTAAAAGCAAAATATATCTGTCTGAATAATTTACATGTGTAAAATCATGCAAAATTAAATTAACTGATCCTAAACTCTGAAAAAGGTATTACCCTAAAGAAACAAAAGGAAACATTTAATATCAAAATTTGAAATTTAGAAAATAAAATGAAGTAGGGGCTGGGAAGGTAGCTCAGTGCTAGAGCACTTTCCTTGCATGCATGAAGCCCTGGGTTAGATTCCTCAGCACCACATAAGGAAAAAGAAAAAAGTCGTAAGTGGCGCTGTGGCTCAAGTGGCTCAAGCGCTACCCTTAAGCTGAAGAATTGTGGGACTGGGCTCAAGCCCAGAGTTCAGGCCCCACAACCGGACCACCCCCCACAAAAAAAAGAAAAGGAAATGAAGTGTACTATTTAGTTGACTTAATTAAGTGTAAGCCCTCTGTATATCAATTTTATCATAAAATGCATGAACAAAAAAAGCAAAAGTACCCATTGATCAATAGCAACAGCAAAAACATCAGTAGTTCTTGTTTTGAGTGTACAAAAATATCGATGGAAGATATAACAATGTTCCTTCCTTATGAAATGTACTCGTTACCTCATTTATGTAACTGTAACTCCTGTGTACATTACTATTAAAATAAAAATAATTTGAAATTAAAAATTAACCAAATGATATACCAATTACGAATTCTTAGAAACCATTGGTTAAAAACTTTGTAAAAAACTGCACTAAATATCCAAGGAATATAATTTGATGATACTATTTAAATACTTCAACTTCTGCAGAAAAGCAAAGAGTTTGAAAACTGTTACAAAGTACCTCCCATGCTCCTGGATTGGAAAGATTAACATCGTGAAAATGGCAATACTTCCCAAGGCTATCTACAAATTCAACGCAATACCTATCAAAATTCCAACCTCATTCTTCAAGGAATTAGAAGAGGCAATCCAAAAATTAATATGGAACAATAAAAGACCACGAATAGCAAAAACGCTCCTCAACAGAAAGAACAATGCTGGAAGAATATCAATACCAAATTTCAAACTCTACTATAAAGCCATAGTAATCAAAACAGCTTGGTATTGGCATAAGAACAGACCTCAGGACCAATGGAATAGAATTGAAAACGCAGAAATGAACCTACAGACCTATAGCCATCTAATCTTCGATAAGGGAGCTAAAACAATAGAGTGGAAGAAAGACAGCCTCTTCAGTAAATGGTGCTGGCAAAATTGTTTAACTACATGTAGAAAACTAAAGCTAGATCCTTATATTTCACCCTCCAACAGAATCAACTCCAAATGGATCAAGACCTCGAAGTCAAAGCAGACACTCTGAAAACATTACAGGATGGAATAGGAGAAACCCTAGGTCCCCTTGGCTCAGGCGGAAATTTTCTGAATAGAGACCCGGAAACACAACAAATCAAAGAAAGGTTGGACAAATGGGATTGCATAAAGTTGCAGAGCTTCTGCAGGGCAAATGACATAGCTAGCAAGATCAATAGAAAGCCCACGGATTGGGAGAAGATCTTTACTAGCCATACAACGGACAAGGGTCTCATATCTAAAATATACTTCGAATTCAAAAAATTAAACCCCCAACAACAAATCCTCAAAGAAACAACTGCCCAATAAATAAGTGGGCGAAAGACTTAAAGAGAAACTTCTATGAAGAAGAAAGAAGGATGGCTAATAGACACATGAAGAAATGTTCAACATCCCTAGCCATAAAAGAAATGCAAATCAAAACAACATTGAGATATCACCTCACTCCAATTAGAACGGCAAAATCAAGAACTCTAACAACAACAGATGCTGGAGGGGATGTGGACAGAAAGGAACCTTACTTCATTGTTGGTGGGAATGTAAACTTGTTCAACCACTTTGGAAAGCAGTATGGAGGTTCCTCAAAAGACTTCACATAGAACTCCCCTATGACCCAGCAATCCCACTTTTGGTCATTTACCCAAATGTTTACAAACAAGACCACATTAAAGCTACCAGCACAACTATGTTTATTGCAGCATTATTTACCATAGCTAAGATATGGAACCAACCCAGATGCCCCTCGGTAGATGAATGGATCAAGAATATGTGGTATATATACACAATGGAATTCTATGCCTCCATCAGAAAGAATGACATTGCCACATTTGTTAGGAAATGGAAAAACTTGGAAAAAATTATATTAAGTGAAGTAAGCCAGGCCCAAAGAAACATAGGTCCTATGGTTTCCCTTATTTGCAATATCTAGTATATGTATGAGTCAAGCGGAAAAGGTCAGATAATGTGATGTCAGGAAAATGAACCCTTAGATATGTATTTTAATGTTTCTTTCTTTCATGCATGTGTTTCTAACACATTTATAAGATTATCTCTTTGTTGTTTTGTATGTCCCTCCCTCAGAATATAACCCTGCTTTCACTATATTTGATGTCAGTATAACTTGTGGAGGAGATGGGGAAAAACCAGTTGTTTAAGGATACACATGGACCTGTTGCAACAATGAGAAGTACAAGTTGTCATGTCCAAAACGAGCTTTACAACGTCGGCGTGGGGGGGGGGGAAGGGGGGGAAGGAGAAGGATTGGGATTGGGGGAGGAGGGAGGAGGCTGGGAAGCTAGATGACGGGTAAACAAAGGAGGAGGCTGCAATGCTTGGTAAGAAATGTATGCATTATCCTGCCCATGTAATTGTAACCCCTCTGTACAGTATGTTCACAAATAAAATAAAATTAAATTTAAAAAAACTGTTACAAAGTAAAGAAATAAATCAGAATAAATTACTATTAATAATAATCATAAGACAAATATATAGAGTCAAATATGTAAGACCTGAGGCAATTTGCATTCTTTTGCACTTAATAAGTGAGAATTTTCTAGGTCTTTTAAAATTATCATAAGTTTAATGAAGAAATTATTCTGTCACATCATATGATAATCAGATAAAGCTGATATTTGAGCAAAGAACAGATTGCATTAAGTTTTGGGATGTTAATGTATATACTTATTTTGGTTGTGGGAAAATGTGGGGATTTCCACTTTGGGTATATTGTTCTTGCAGGCCGGTGCCATATCAGTGGTTAATTTTAGGAAAGGGTTCCCTTTCCACAAGAACATGCACCTGATCTGTCCTTTTAGCCTTCCCATCATCAATAGCATCAGAGTTGCACACCAACTTGTCTAGCTTGCTACCTTGACTGGCCTGGATCCGCAGTCCTTCCAATCTTAGTTTCTAGATAGCACAGGATGGTGGAAATGATCCAATTCACCCAGCTATAGATTGAGAAGTAAGTCCACTAAACTTTTGGCTTGGGTTCTGTTTTCAAGCCTCCTAACTAGTTAAGAGTACACATGGTATCCCTTGGTGCCAAGCAGTAAGAATATTTTTAAAGCAACTAGACATATATATGACTTAGGCTTGTGAATACCTCAGAAAAAGAATAAAAGAGCAGTGAAGCGCAGAGGACAGGGAGAATTTTAACTAGCTATTCAGAGGCTGAATAAGCTTAGCTAGCTACTCGGGAGTCTGAGATCTGAAGACCACTGTTCAATCATGAAAGTACAACGATTATCTCAAAAAAAAAAACAAAAACAAAAACCAGAATTGTAGCAGTGGCTGAAGCGGTAGACCACTATCCTTGAGCACAGAAACTGAGGAATAGTTCCCAGGGACTATCAAGGCTCAAGAATGATGAATGCATTCATGAGCATATGCACATGTGCGTGTGCGTACTCCTACATGCATGCACACATACAAAAACACAAATGAGTATTTCAATGTGTAGTTCTTTATTTTTTTACCTTGCTGTACTTTATTTCCCTGTATTAGTTCACAAATTAACAAAATCAGCTAAGGACATATTTACATAAAATTCATCAGGTTTCTCTAAAATCTACTCTCTCTTTGGAAGCCCGGTTTTATTTGACGCAAAAGTAAATTATTCAGGAATTCAATTCATCACTCTCAAGTCTATAGTATTAGAAGATTTTTAGGTTCCTCCTAGCAATATGATTTTTTGAAATCCTGCAACAAGCAATATATTTCTTTCACTAGAAGAGAAACCTCTGTCAAACAGTTAATAATAGCTTATTCTCCTCCTGGCATTCATCTGTAGTTTTATTTTCTTCATATATTTCATGATCTGTCTGTGTATGCCAAAGACTGCCGTGAAAATAAAAACACCCTTCTCAGAGTTTAGCATGTGTATACCATTCATAGATACTGAAATTGCTTTGGAATAAATAATGTTCACGCTGACTATCTTGAGAAAGAAGAATTGGTTTTTCAGCCCTTTAGGGAAAGAAACAAAAGGAAAAGTGAGGAACAACTCAGCACATAGATTCAAATGAAACAAAACAACCCAAGAAAACACAAATTAATTCAGTACTCAAGAACCTGCAGGAAATGAAAGATTTAAAAAAAAATCAGCTATGACAACCTTATGAAATTCATGACTACACGGGAGTGCACTGTTTTGAGGATAGTGGCTAAAGCCCAGACTGAACAGAAAGGTCTGTATACAATGCACCTGTTATTCTAAATTCCAGGCAGAATAAAATCAAGTTGATTGAGGCCAAGTTCATACACAAGTAGGAAGCCAGTTTCTAGCTGAAAAATAATCAGGATAACTTAGGGCTGGGGGCATGACAAAGTGGTAAGAACATCCATTTAAGGGGCACAAAACACTCAATGCAATCTCTAGTATTAGGGGTATTAAAAAAAAGCTATGGTTTTAAATAATTAGAACAATCATAATACTTGAGTATTTGAGTGGAGAAAAATCCATTAGAGAGATAGAATGAACCCACATTGCAATGCTACTTTAGTGATGTTTAGTGGTACTTCAGACAAAATAAAGTTACCTTGCAAATAAGCATGGATGTGAATTTGGGTGATGAAAATACTCTACTTACGCAGGTGTAAATTAAATAGATTTTTTTTGGGTTAGATTGTAGTTCTTGAACTAAGAGCCTAGGTGATGTCCCTGAGCTTTATCTCTCAAGGCTACCACTCTAAAACTTTGAGCCACAGTTCCAATTCTGATTTTGTATTCGTTGTTTGGAGATAAGAGGCCCATGGACTTTCCTGCCCAGGATGGATTCAAACCATGATCGTCAGATTTCAGCCTCCTGAGTAACCAGGATTCCAGGCATGAGCCGTCAATGTTTTTAATAATTTAGTAAATTGTATAGGTACAGAAGTTATAAATTATCATTGTAACCTTTGTAATATATGTGTGTATGTATAGATCAATGCATACAGTTAGAAATGTATTAACATATTTTTGCATCTACAGTAGATTTATGAAATAATCCTTCATTATAAAATAAAATGGAAACAAAAGTTAATAAGGAGCAAAACAAAGGGAATTGTTACACGTTACTTTTTTGAATGGAATATGAATTGTGAGAAATAGTTTGGGAAAACCATCTCTACTTTAACAAAATGGATAATTGCTATTAATTCCAATCCATCTATTTGCCTATATTGTGCACCCTCACACATGAGTGTCAAAATCAAACCACACTTTTTGCCTTTGTATTTAACACCCCTGATATAATTCAGGGGATAGATGAAGTAATCAAATGAAGATTAAAATAATAATAAGTGAGTCTATGAGTTAGAGCTGAAAAAGATTTTAAATATGATAATAGCTAATTAAAATGCATACTTCTTACTTTTTCTCTGTTGTTATGTCTCTCATTCCCACATAAGGAAAGTGCATAGATTGTTCTAAATTTATGTAATTATTAAAAATGTATTGAAAGAATATGGGCACAGTGTGGTATTAGCTTATTGAGACCTGTATGGGTTAGTGTGTTTTTGAGGACTTTCAATACGTTGTGATGGAGATGAAAGGAAGGATGTGCTTATTCTGGAAACTGGGTAGAGGATTTCACCCAGAAAGATAGTGATGAATTCTTCCAAAAGGTTACAGTAAAATCACTTTCAGTGCACTATTCACTGTAGCCATGTTATGGAAACAGCCCAGATGCTCTTTGGCGGAGGATCATTGGCAAAAGTGTCATATATACATAAGTGGATTGTTCCTATCCATTATGAAGACTATTACGTTATTTGCAAAGAAATTGATAGATCTAAAATTATGTTAAGTAAACGAAGTCAAAGCCAGACACACAAAGGACCCATATTCTGTCTCATATTTGGAAGCTAGAACTTTATGCAAGTTTACACAGCAATATTAACCAAATCGTGCTATTTGTAGAGGAGTATTTAAAAGATGTAATTTTTTATAAAATTGAACTTTTAATCCAAAAAAATGAATACCAGGAAACTATCACTTGGAAGATGTGAGGAGAAGTCAAAGGGAAGGAATAAAGAGAGTTACGGAGGAAGAAACTGAAGACATAATATTCAATGCAGATAGTATGAAACTAGAAAAAATTAAAGTGTGGTGAGGTTTAGAAGGGTAGGGAAAAGTTATATAAAGATCCATTATACTTGAAAACATGATTTATTGAATGGAAATTCCCTCGTACAACTAGTTAAGATAATAAAAATATAATTAAGAACAATGAAGACATCTGATCTTAAACTGTGTTCTCTTAAACCATGAGTCAATATAATAGTTACCTCCTCAGAAATTTTCTTTGCAGGTATTTTCCTCATAGTGAGAGAAAAATGATCAATGCAATGAATATCAATACATCACATTGCACATCATAAAGAGACACAATAAAAATCACAGTAAAAATGTTAGAATACACCACATGATTAAATAACAGGTAGAATGTGCCAAATGCTAATTGATTATTTTTCCAAGTACTTTACCTGTGGTATCTAATTTAATCCTCACAATAATTCCATAAAGTGGAACTACTTACATTTTTAATTCTCAGATGATGATATTGAAGTCTTCAGAGTTGTAATTCCATGTACAACATTGCACACATGGTAAGTGTTAGCCTGAGGTCCATCTCCAACTGTATCAATTAACCTCATTCTATTTTATGACTAAAATGCCAGCATTTAGTCTACAAATTCAAGGAAAAATTCCCAGAATTATTGTGTACACTCATAATATTTCAGTTTACCTTTGTTAGAAAATAGGGAACTGTAATATGAAAACTCAAAGTTCATAATCAATGCATACCTCCCTGGTGAAAGGAAGTGCTAAAGTGTAACATTCTTGTTTTCTAGGTCAAAATAGCAGAAATCATATTATATCCCTTCACTCAACACTGCACTGCCTGGGGACCCTATCTCTGTTTAACACTGTCTTACAGAAAGAATGACCTCCCCAATTCCTGATGGAAAGAGACTGCAGGTTTCATGGACCAATCATTTCCACATTGTAGCTCAACTAAGTTGTTTACCATTAGAAGTATTTTGATTGCTTTTTATACCCAATATTTTGAGAGAAAGGTACTACTTTAAAATGCTATTAAAGCAAGACTGATATAAAAATCACCTTTGATCCCAGATAAATATTTTACCTTTCATGTACCCAAAAATGCAGTCTGACCTATCATTAATGCTAGGAATGAGAGGATAAAAAATCATAGACAACAAGGCCTAAGCATGAATTAAAGCCTCTCCAACTTGTGAATACTATTGGTTTAAAAAGACATAAAGGGCTGGGAAGGTGGCTCAGTGGTAGAGCGCTTGCCTAGCATGCATGAAGCCCTGGGTTCGTTTCCTCAGCACCACATAAGCAAAAAGAAAAAAGCCACAAGTGGCGCTGTGGCTCAAGTGGAAGAGCGCTAGCCTTGAACCGAAGAGCTGAGGACAGCGCCCAGGCCCAGAGTTCAGGTCCCACTACCAGACTCCCCCTGCCGCCCCAAAAAAAGACATCAATACTACTACATTTGTTTAAAATTTCTTATGATACTGAAGATTCAATTGTAAACTGTTAACACTTGAAAATAACTCATTTTCTTGGGAGTAGGAAACAAAAAACAAGATTAATCTTAATCATTTTCAAAGACATTTATTTATACTACAAATTCACTCTTATAACTACAAAGATTCTAAAAATAACTGAAGCATAGTGTCACAAAGGACATAATTTAACTTCATCATGTACATTCAAAGGACTTTGCTAATAGAAAATAAATTTATACTAATAATTACCTCACCCAATTCACTTCCATTCTTTTACTCAATATCTTTTAGTTTCATAAAAACTGGCTTTTCATAAAATGATGCATAAAAAGCCTATATACCCACTTACATTTTCAGATTTTAACAATGTTTATTTCAGAAATGTCTTTAGCTGTATAGTCAATGAACTGAAAAAACACTAAAATATTCAAAGGGTTTTCAGAAATTGCAAGACTCACTCTGGGTTGTTATTTATATTGGAAAAGATATTCAAAAAGCCTTATTTGTTAAAGTTGTGATAGTTACTCCCACAAAAGAACTATTAATGAAGAAACCTTTGTATGTATAATACAACTTCAAATGCATCCACAATCTGGAGGTGGCACATGTTTTTGTTTGTTTTTTCAATGTGTATCTATCAAACATATCCACAATACTGATTTTTCAGTCAATATGATGGGATATTCAAACCTAAAAAATACGGGGTTTATTATCTTAGTGTGAATAGATACAATCTTACAAAGAAAGATATTTTCAACAGAAATCCGGAAAGAGTTTATCGACCTTGAGTTTCACAGGAATAACCAGAGAGTAATACTGTTTGGTCAAGTTGGTCAAAATCACTCCATGAGTATATCTTAAAAGTATATCCAATGTAAGAGGTCAAATTCATATTTTGTACTGACAGTCATCTTACAGCAATAACTTACTACCTAATTATATGTGTATCTTCTTACCTAACATATACTAAGAGCTGAAAGTGATCTCTTTTATCTAACTTAATGATGTAAATGCTTTGATTATGATGATGTTATTATTTGACAAATAAAATGTACAGAAGGGTGGTTCCACTGAAATGACTGGACGGAACACTGATAAATAACAAAATTGCAACCCAGCTCTTTTTAGCTTCACTCTGTCCACATTGGCAAGCAACATTGCAACCGCACACACACATACGCACACACATGTGTGCACATGTAAACACACATACACATGCATGCCAAATTCAGGGCTTATTGTACAAAGTTCAAATAAAATATTAGTGATTAGGAAAAATGATAATTTGACTTATTACAAAATAATACATAATCCAGTCACCATGGTTGTTATATTTTACCTGTCTCTCCACATGTGACCACTTAATTTATTTTTAGTTCATTTATTGGTTCATTCATTCTTTCATTCATTAGTTTGGTGCTAATACTAGAGCTTGAACTCAGGCCTGCCTCTGTCCCAGAATTTGTTATTATTTTTTGTTTTAGTTTTCTCAAGGCTAGCGTTTTACTGCTTATACTACAGCGCCATTTCTAGATTTTGTTGGTTACTTTCAAACCAGAATCTAATGGACTTTTTTTGTCTGGTTTCAAAGCACAATCATCAGATTTCATCTTTCTGATTAGGTAGGATTAAAGATCTGAGCCACCCGTGTGGCTCCTACTTTTTCCTGTACTTATGTAATGTACATACTTAGATAGTAAATTAAAACTGAGAACATAGAAAGCAAGATGTACAGTGATGATATTGTCCTGTCAGAAATTCAAGTTAATAATGTAAATTTCTTCTTAAGACCATACACAAAAAATACTTAAGAAATCTGATGATGATGATGATGATGTGTGTGTGTGTGTGCTGTTGCAATATGTTCCACAAATAAGCACTGTGCACGGGTGTCCAGCCATTCACAGTTATTGCATGAATATGTGCCTTGACATACCAACTCATGGACAATGTCTAGGTGTCCACTCTAGGCTTCCCCATGAAGAGGGGTATACTCATTCTCATCCCTAGTATTCATATGAGTGGCCTTTTTGGAAAGTAGTCTCTGCACTGTAGTAAGCTGCAAGGCAAGCACTCTACCACTGAGCCACCTTCCCAGCCCAAGGATTAAGATTCTTCTCTTTATGTAGGCGACTAAAAATGTATTTACTAATTTCTATATATGAATTCTATTTCCATCTCTTTTAAAAAATAAAAAAATTGTTTGCTCTGTTAATTGATTAGAAGCATGGATTTTGTGGCTAGTTAGGTCATTGCACATCTGTATCTTTCTTCCTCTTTCTCTTTCATGTTTCTCATAGACAATATGGTTGCTCCATAATTATCCTAATTTATTTTGCTTTTATATTTTTGGTTGCATCATTTCACTTTCTGCTCTGCCATTTCCCAAAACAGCACCAAATAAACAGAAAAATCCAGAAGTGGTTCTGTGGCTCAAGTGGTAGAGCCCTTGCCTTGATTTGAAGAGCTAAAGGACAGTGCCCAGGCCCAGAGTTCAGGCCCCACAACTAATTTTTTTAAAAAAAAGAATCTAAATACTTGGTAATTCTACTAACAGATGTGACTGAAATCAGGTGAATTACACTTTTCCCGTACAATGAAGGAATAGATCCAGGCTAGGAAATCAACTAGAGAAGGCAGGCAGATTGTATCTGTGACAAAACTTTGTGGAAAATGGAATCGTGGATTACTTACTGGTGATTCATTTGCAGTTGAAGCATGATTCTGAACTATTGCTTGCTGATTGTGAACTATTGCTTTGATCATTATATTCTCCAAGAAGTAAAAGTGAAATTTAATTGATAGCAAAGGACTACTAATACATTTTGACTTCTCATTAAGCATCTTCAATCATCAAAGTCACCTGAAGACAATAGACAGGCCTATTTGTAGATGAAAACAAGTGTCTTTAAAAAAACAAGAATTGGACATTCTTCTTTCTTCTTCAGAGAAGTTTCTCTTTAAGTCTTTAGCCTACTTATTTATTAGGCAGTTGTTTCTTTGAGGATTTGTTGTTGGGGGATTTAATTTTTTGAGTTCCAATTATATTTTAGATATGAGACCCTTGTCCGTTGTATGGCTAGTGAAGATCTTCTCCCAATCCGTGGGCTTTCTATTGATCTTGCTAACTATGTCCTTTGCCATGCAGAAGCTCTGCAACTTCATACAATCCCATTTGTGCAAACTTTCTTTCATTTGTTGTGTTTCTGGGTCTCTATTAAGAAAATTTCAGTCTGCACCAAGGAGACCTAGGGTTTCTCCTATTCCATTCTGTAATGTTTTCAGAGTGTCTGCTTTGACTCCGAGGTCTTTGATCCATCAGAAAGAATGACATTGCCCCATTTGTTAGGAAATGGAAAGATTTGGAAAAAATTATATTAAGTGAAGTAAGCCAAGCCCAAAGAAACATAGGTCCCATGGTTTCCCTTATTTGCAATATCTAGTATATGTATAAGTCAAGCAGAGAAAGTCAGATAAGGTGATGTTAAGAAAATGAAACCTGGGCTGGGAACGTGGCTCAGTGCTAGAGCGCTTGCCTTGCATGCCTGAGGCCCTGGGTTTGATTCCTCAGCACCACATAAGCAAGAAGAAAAAAAGCCGGATATAGCGCTGTGGCTCAGGTGGTAGAGTGCTAGCCATGAGCTGAAGAGCTGAGGGATAGTGCCCAGGCCCAGAGTTCAGGCCCCACGACTGGACCCAAAAAAAAAGAAAAAAGAAAATGAACCCTTAGATATGTATTTAAGTTTTTTTCTTTCATGCATTTGTTTCAAACGCATAAATAAGATTATTTCTTTGTTGCTTTGTATGTCCCTCCCCCACAGTATAACCCCTGCTTTCACTGTATTTGATGTTGGTTTAATTTGAGGAGGGGATGGGGAAAAACAATTTGTTTAAATAAGTATACAGATGGATCCGTTGCAACAATGAGAAGTACAAGTTGTCATGTCGAAAACGAACTTTACAACTTTGGTGGTGGGGGGAGGCTGGGAAGGGATGTGAAGGGTAAACAAAGGAGGAGGCAACAATGCTTGATAATAAATGAACTCATTATCTTGCCCATGAAATTGTAACCCTTCTGTACAGTACGTTCACAATAAAAATTTTAAAAAAATTCAGAATTGTGTAGCTATTTAAAAAAAAACACAAGAATTTAGGTAGTCATACAAAGGACTTCTATTTTACTACTGCATTATACATTTTTTCTAATGTTGGATACCAACATTAGAAAGCTATTAGAAAGCTCTTAAACCCTTTTTGTTGAATAGTGAGTTCTTTTACACTATAACATGGTATTTCCCAAATCATTGATATAGAAGTCATTGTTTCCTATTTTCTCATTCCTAGAATAAGCTGCACATGAAGACCCCACTGGTCCTCAATTTCAGTCTGTACTTTTGAATACTGAGGAAAATCTTTCCTCTGCTCTCTATCAATTCCGTACTATCCAGTTAGAATAATTTAAAATAGTAAAAATGGAAAAAGAGAAAGTAAATCATGGTGAAAAAACATATGCAGGAAATTCACCAGATTTTTCTGACCAGTTCGACCAATGTGAACTGTTGGTGAAATACATGGACATCTCATTCCCACTGGCACTCAAAGTCTCTGGTTAGGCAATTCTGAGGAAGACAAGGAACAAGATGAAAAAGTGAGGAATGGTATCAATTGCAAGAAAAAAGTGGAGTAGGATGCAAGCAAATTTATTCTTTGGGATGCCGAAATTAATCAACTTACTATGGTGCAGAGACTACTTTCCAAAAAGGCCACCCAGATGAATACTAGGAATGAGGATGATTATACCCCTCTTCATTGGGAAGCCGAGAGTGGACACTTAGACATTGTCCATGAGTTGGTAGCTCAAGGCAGATATTCATGCAATAACTCTGAATGGCTGACAACACTGCACAGTGCTTATATGTGCAATAATACCAGGGTGGCTTCTTTCTTAATTCATCATGATGCAGATACCAATACCCAAACTAAAGGCCTCTTGACTGCCTTGCATCTTGCTGCTGGAAATAGAAATAGAAAAGATACTCTGTTGAACCATTATATCAAACCAGGTCTGAAGAACAACTTGGAAGAAACTGCATTTAATATTGCAAAAAGGATAAGTATGTATCACTACCTTTTTGAAGTTGTGGAAGGCTGTACAAATTGTTCTCCTGAGTTGTAATGGTTTGGTTAAGTTTCTTATATTTCAAAAATGCCAGTCCATCCTTTGTGTCCCTTAAATTTTTTTTCATAATGCAAAGCAACAGCAATATCTTACTTTAAAAATTCATGGATTCCATGGTATTCTTCCAAGTGAATTGCCTGACTTTGATGTCAAAATATATTCAAGAGTTGTTTGTATACATCTATAATGATTTATGCAGAGTTTGTGATTTTTTAAATCAGAAATAATTTTAACTTATCTGTTAAAATGAATAGTATAGAAACTACAGTGGTTCCTGGTAGTTTTCTGAAAAAAAGTATATCTATGTTTGTATAATATCCATAATCTATTTCATTCGCTCCTAGATATAATACTTGGAATTCTACATTGTTATATAATGTATAGATTCATTAATAAATGCGTCCTTTCAAATTGCATTCCATATAGAAGAAGTTTAAGATTTCTTTTTTTCCTAGGTCTTTATATTATTTTATTTCTTTGGGATAAAATTACAATGTTATCTAATTTCAAGTTTTGTAAAGGTTATGCTATGTAAAGGCCTTTCTAAGGTGAAGAATTAATACACTGATGTGAAATTAACCTTTAATTCTATGAATTACATGTATTGTTACACTTGTATTTTTATAATTAACTTTTTAATAACTGTTTTTCATTTCTTGCGTGAGAAGAATGAAAAATATGGAATACTTCACAAATTTTCATATCATCTTTGTGCAAGTGCGTTGTTAATCTCTGTATTGTAATTTGGGTAGACCTGCTTCTGAAGCATATAGTACCCTCTAAATTTAAGTACTTAATGATGCAATCTTTATACAGGCATATATATATCCATGGTTCCCTATTTGTAACAAGGAACCCTTATTGTTCCTAAAAATGCTATTGATCTTATTTCTCTAAAATTCTGTGTATAGTGGAAAAAACATATCATTTGGTCAATTGCTCATATTTACAATTTTTTTGTCAATGTCTATTTTGTCGTGTTCATTTTAAATTTGATCATACTTTGAAACATTTTCAGCTAAGTCCAAGTACTTATTTATCAACTCAGTTAGCTTTGTAGAGCTAATGGATTCAAAGTAAGCCTTGCTTAAGAGCTACTTCTAAATTTCTGCAGCATAAAATTTCCTAAATGAGGTCTCAGTGGTACAAATGTCTACCTGAACCTTTACACTTCTTCCATGTAGGAACAGAACAACCAGAATATTTTACCCTGACAGCATAGATTGTCTTACTGGAACAAAACTAATCTTAGTTACAAGGGATCATAGAGAGATGAACAGTTCAGACAGAATTGTTCAGAATGGAAGTTATTTTATCAAAATATAATTGTTTATTATACTTATCATTTCAAAAGTAGCTAAAGCCAAGAAGGTGAAAAACTTGTTCATATGCATGATTACCTACTGTTCTGGCCTGTCTATCATCCAACCAGGCAGGAATTTACGCTACTGACTTTCTATCACCAAATATTTCCATAGCTCCTGGAGAAGGCCATATGTTTCTCCTTGATATTAGGCCTTAAATTGGTAATGTTTTAATCATAGTGTTTCCTCTTGCCTCTAGGCTGTAAATGTACAAATGGTAAAGCTTTAAATCTAACTCTACCAAAAACTGAGGTAGAGATAATGGAATAATACTTTAAAACAGAGTTGCCTTTGATTCCCTAACCACAACACAACAATGCAAAACAATTTTTATTATATATATATTTACATATTTTATATTTATATGTGCTGATTTTGAATTTCACACAGTGAATCTTTCTAGAAAATAATTGAAGACTCATCTCACTTTCTCATTTCCTACATTATTTCAGGACCCCAATTCCTTACAAGAATTAGCAGAAATCAATTGTGAAATGTAAGGCAACTTAAAATGAAAGATGAGATCACAAAATCTGAGAGAAAGTACTGTAATTCAAACTTTCAATTTACAGATGACCAGCCCATACGAGTGAACAAAATCACAAATGAACAAGATTATTTTTAATACTCCTCTCCTAATGATTAATGAAAGATTTCAGTGCAGCCAAAAAAATAGTTCCTGTAGGGCTGGGAAGGTGGCTCAGTGGTAGAGCACTTGCCTTGCATGCCTGAGGCCCTGGGTTCGATTCCTCAGCACCACATAAGCAAAAAGAAAAAAGCGGGAAGTGGCGCTGTGGCTCAAGTGGTAGAGCGCTAGACTTGAGCTGAAGAGCCGAGGGACAGTGCCCAGGCCCAGAGTTCAGGCCCCACAACTAGACCCCCCAAAACAATAGTTTCTGTAATGATAGATCCATAATTGGTCTACCAAGGCTAGGAATACTTGATTTAGAGGTCAAATATAATTTAGAAATACATTAAGTGGGAAGATCCTTAATGCTTCAAAACACTGGTACTTCAGTAAAACTAGGTTCTGTAGTATAAAAATGTTGTCATTCTCAAACCAATGATAACCTACATTTAATCTCCTGAATGTATATTCATTTTCAAATAAACTGTTAAAAATCACATTTGCAAAAATAACCATTGACAAGCAGATGATAGTGACATTACAACGTTTTCAAGTTTAGGGAGCAAGTTACAATAGAGTTGATTTACGTACCCAGCAATAATACCAAACAAGTTCAACCATTCATTAAAGTGTAGAAATAGTACCCTCACCATTTGTGTTGTTCAGTAGGTGCCTTCCATAAATGTGTTAAATGTATCAGCCTCCCATATTTCAAACCCAAATATTAACTAACAAAGTAAATTTCATCACATAAGAAGGTACATTTTTAAAAGTCACTAATAGATGCCTCATCATGTGTTGTTTTATGTTTTCCCTATCTGTCTAACATAGTAAGAAATATGATTTTAAGTCTTGAATATGGATACTGATGAGAGATGTGACAAACATAAAATCTGTCTTCTATTTCTGTCATATTCGACTAAGAAGTAAATTTTAGTTTTCTTATTTTTCCAAAACTTATAGGTAGTAGAAAAAATTATCCTATGTAAAATAAATAATCACACACCATTGTACAAAGCCATTTATAAAAACTGGTAGTTAGGAATAAATTCTAAGCCATTTTTAAACTTTCTTATTGATTAAACATTAATCTTCCAAATGAACGAGAATAAAATCATGTCTAAGTGCTTAACATCTCCAGTCTTGCAAATTGTTATTACAGATGAATGAATTATGGAAATATAAGCTGACAACAGTTCAAGTGTATGTGGGAGTGAAACTCCATGGAATGTATATAAACCTTTCAAAGTATTAACAAGCAGTTTAACAGAATGACTATCAGGAAATTGAAACCAGAGAGGAATAGTCAAGAAATAGAATGAATGAAAAATGGAACAAGGGGCAAGTACAGCTAGAATACTCAAAGTACATATGTAATAAAGGAAGTGGAAAATCTGAACTAAATCTTGGAGAAAGGGTTGGTTGAGATTGATAGAAGGAGTGACTCTGATCCAGGAGCATTAGACAATTAGATGGACAAATTTAATTGTAACACACTTGCACAACCTTTTAAAATTCAGTTAAAAACAACAAATAAAAACACACAAAAATCACAACCAAACAGCAATGTCTAGAGCGTATGAATATGACCTCTCAAAATTTTAAGCAGTTAATGAAGAGCAGTCTTTGGGAAAGCAAACAAAGCTGTTCAAAGAGGGCAGTTTGAGGTAGGGGAGAATTTTGAACAGATTTTAAAAGATTGTCTAAGGTTATAAATCACCCATATCTACTGCAAATATTTTCTTCTGCGAGTGCTCTTTGTCTGAACTGGATACTCCAGTCCTGAGGCACATTTGATAGCTTGTGAAGATAGAATGGAAGAAGCAAGATCAAGAACCTATTACTCCAGTGGAGAGAAAACAGTCCTCTATGTTTTCTCTCAATCTCTTCACTACTCCACTTTCATACGTTTAATAACGTCATGTGATTTTGAATTATCTTTCCTTCCTTGTTCTCACAAAGTAATTGTTCAAAATAATTCATTAAATATTATTTGCCATTATTTTCTATCATGCTGTTTACTTGTTCAAGCGAGTCCATTAAACTTCCCCTTTTCATTTGGTTGCCACGAAAACCCAACAACTATGTTAATGAGGACCAACATTAATGCAACACTTTGTCTCCAAAAATCCAGTCCAAGAACCTATAATCACAAATATTTGGCTATATTTTTTTTTCTTTTTTCTTTTGCCTTGAAATTTTCTTGTGTCTAAAGTGCCCACAAAAATAAGTACTCCACCACTTTTTGATTCAATCACTTCTAACCTCAAAGATATATTTTTCTAACAAGATATTTAAAGGAAACCTAAGAATACTCCACTTTTATCTTCTCTCTTAATACTTTTATCTTCTCTCTTAAGACTCTCCTTAGATACCATATCAGGAACAGTGAAGTTATTCTTTGCAAAATTATTTCAATAGATTATTTTCCTCTTGGTCTTGTATTTGCTCAACATGATGTATGGAGAAGAATAGAGTTAAATCACCGATTCCTTGGATGACATTGTCTGTTACAAAGGACAATACTTCTATGTCCTACTTCTATGTCCTCCTCTTAGCTCTTGCTTGATTTCCAATTAATCACAACTTCTTGGCTTCAAGTCTAGTGAAGCTGAAGGACTATAAGGCGTCACCCACTGCTACATCTTCATGGTTTCTCTTTGAAAACTCTTTTACTTGGAGATGGAATTTATTGTTATGTCTTCATTCAATTTGTTCTGCATTATACTGAGCCAAATAGGCTCTGTAAAATCACTTTAGGTAGCAAAAACATTAAGACAATCTATATCAAAAAGTTTTGGCCCCCTCCACTGCTGAAACCAAAATGCTTAGCTAGGGTTTCTAATAACGTGTTTTCTTACCTTTTCAAATTGCTCAATTATTTTCTGATCCCCAAACTTTTAGGCTTATGTAATAAAAGAAGTCTTCACTATCTCATGTTAATAAGGATATTATATTTTTGAGCTACTATGAAATGTGAAATCATTGGTTTGAAGTATCTAATCAGATTTTTTTCTATGTTTAAGTGCTTCACGTGCAAAGACATTGTGGAAAGTATTAAAACAGAAAAGTGTAAACTCAATACGTTCTTTCATTGTGAAGGGCACTTTCTCCCTAAATATTTTGACCCAAATTATCTTTTTAAGAGAAGTACTGTTTAGTAATTAAAGGTCAATTCACAAATTTTGATGTCTTATTTAAAAAAAAAAAAAAAACTTTGAATTTAAATTCCACTACAACCTTGTTTCACGCAGTAAGAGTATATTTCCTGGGTAAGGACAATTCTCATGGGAACCTACAAGATTTACAGCAAGGTTTTTGAGGTTTGTTTGTTTACTGTGAAAATGAGCCATCTTACCCACATTGCTCCTTCTCTGCTAAGTTTCCATGAATTTCTTTGCATGAAAGCCTATTTTCCCAGGCAATTTTAAATTTCCTTAATAGGCTAAGTTAAAAAGTTTGAACAATTAAAATTTACCTGTCATAATTTTAAAACTCTTTTGAAATTCCTTTATCAGAATCGCAAATTTACCAATCCTAATTCCACCTTTACCATCAAAAACAGTTAACATGTTGTTTTCATGATATAGTATCCATGACACTATTATTTTCCAGTGGCTTTGTTATGCATATATATGAACATATAAGCTGATGCTGAGCAAAATGAACTCCAAGATATGGAAAGAGATATTTATTTGCAGTTGTTGTTTTTAATGTACTATGTGATTTCTATTTTCCTTGGGTTTTTCCCCTATGTTTATCTCCTACTGTGTTTGATTTTGGTGTATTGTGTATCCATTTACCTTAATTAGGGAAGGGAAGAGGAACAACAAAATGGCGACACATAGGACAAAAGGCAAACCAATGCAATAACAATACTCAGAAGACAATATGTTGGAAATGTACATTACAACTTGTGAGGAGTTTTGGGGTGAAGGAAAACTGAGAAAAATGAGAGAGGGTATAAAAAGTTTGAAAAGTTATGTATTCACTGCCTTACAATTGCTAACCCACTGCACATCACATTCACATTAAAATTAAATTTAAAAAATAAGCGGCATGAAATAAAATTTCACTGTATTGGTATAGTAAATATTGTTCTTTATGTAGTAACTTTTTAAAAAATCAGTACTATTTGACATCTATTTTGAATGAATTACCCCTTCTTTATCGGAGGGCCATCAACTTGAATGTTATTGAACTTGACAATTTTTTCACAATATACTTACCAATATTTTCAAAAAAGAATTAACTAGTACTTTCTCATACTAAAACCGAAAACCATTTAATTCTATGGAAACCCATAACTTTTAAAAGTAAATAAGTTGTTAAGAGGACAGAATATGTATATTCTTCATAATTCCTATGACTAATAACTACTCACTTTCAAATTCTGAACATTCCAT
Source organism: Dipodomys spectabilis (assembly GCF_019054845.1). Taxonomy (NCBI): domain Eukaryota; kingdom Metazoa; phylum Chordata; class Mammalia; order Rodentia; family Heteromyidae; genus Dipodomys; species Dipodomys spectabilis. Next base: position 4,357,164 of record NW_024870787.1, read on the forward strand.
ACCTAAGAGATTCAAATAGTACCTGTTTCCATGTTATGTAATTCTGCAATAGATGCATTTTCCAATGCGGTGTTACAGATTGAGAAGTGAACAGAAAAATAGCCACATTCTGGTATAGGATAAAACTATAAAGCATCCATTATAATTAATTTTTCAAGAGTAAGCAATTGTTTATCAGATTAAGCTATTATTTCTATGACCATCAATCCCAAAATTTATACCATAAAGTCATCCTAGAACAACAGTTTTCAACTTGTAGGGTGCACCTCAAAATTCCCTTAATTCACATCACAAATAGCTTATCTCTATTGGGAAAAATACTACACCTCTGCTAATGTGATGCCCTCCATGTTCTGGAAAGAACACCACAATAAACTGGGTTGCATCATTTTTCCTCCACTGGTATTCTTGCAAATATTATTTATATTTTTACTTTTTTAACTATCATAGATATTCAGGATGCTAAGATCAGAAGATTACATTCAAAGCCCACCCAGGCAGGAAGGTTCCCTAGATTCTTATCTCCAATAAACTTCTCAGCAAAAGCCAGACCCAAGTGGTACTGAGGTTGAAGTGGTAGGGCACAAGCCTTGAGCTTAACAGGCTCAGAGACAGTGTCCAGGTCCAGAGTTCAAGCCCTATGACAAAGCAATAAAACAAAAACAAAAATAAAAACAAACCCCAAACCTAGCATTTTTCTCACTGTATACAGAGGCACGTAATTAAGGAAATTGCTTCCTGTGTTACATACAAGTAGAAGAAAGAAGATGTCACACAATTATTCTCTTCATACCATGTTACATTAAAGCCTCAAGAAATTGCTTTTTCTACATTTATAAATTAATATCATCAATTTGTTGGCAACTCGGTCTACATTATTGATATTATCATTTTCTACATGAACAGTTAGAATTATCTATTAACTGAGTTCTAATTATAACTCCTTGAAACAATATGCTAGGCAAGTAGAATGCAAGAAACACTTGTAAATTCGTCAATTAAACCTTCTATCTAAAAAAAAAATTGTAGTATCCTATAGAATATGAAATTACAAATGAAACCAAAATATTTTTTGAAGTCTAAACTCTAATTTAGCAAGATCTAAAAAGACCTACATTAGATAAACTTTGCTATTCCTCCAGGCTGAAGCTTTTGTAATCCTTCATCCTTTCCTTGGAATCTAACAGAATGATGATTACTTACTTTTTCAAATTTTGGATGGGAATCATGAACCATTTTGCATCTAGGAATGTTCTGTAATGAAGAGAGCATTTAAAACGCAACTGAGGATTATATACCAGTTGCATTTCAATAGAAAACTTGGCTTTTCAAACCATAATGAAGAAATTAGCCCAAACTTCCAACAGTGTATTCCTTTCTTGTTTGGTTTGTTTTATTAAGACAAAATTATACTACCTGGTCCAGGGAAGGTATCAGTAGTAATTGCAGTCTCTAATCTCCTGTCAGTCTGAGTGCTAGAATTCTAACCTTGTATCACATTGCCCCACCATAGTTTCTTGGTTTATTTATTTATTTGTTTGTTTGTTTATTTTTGGGTCCGGTAATGGGGCCTGAATTCTGGGCCTGGGTGCTGACCCTCAGCTCTTCAGCTCAAAGCCAATGCTCTACCACTTAAACAACAGAGCCACTTCCGGCTTTTTTCTTTTGCTTGTGTGGTGCTGAGGAATCGAACCCACGGCTTCATGAATGCAAGCCAAGCTCTCTACCACTGAGCCACATTCCCAGCCCCTTCTTGGTTTATTTAATCTAGATATAGATTAGCAATTCTGAACTTCTCCAGTGATATTATCCACTGCACTTCTCAGACTGTTCATGTACTATTTTCAAAGTTGTTCTAACATTTGACACAGGGTATGAACATTTTCAATGCATCTGCCGGGTCTCTGATTCATTACTCCATAGATCAAATCCCTTTAATATTGATTACTTGACTCTCTTATTATCTCTGGTCTTTACCTATGTAATATTCTCAAACTTTTTTGAAGAAAGTTCACTTGAGGATTTTCTCATTTCAAAAATTATCACTTGATTCTAGTTTTACTCAGGACATCTTTTCTACTGTTTTCTAACTTTTCTACATATTCTGAGAGTTGCTTCAAGTGCCTCTGTGTGTATGTGTATGTTTATATGTATGTATGCAAAAGCCTCAAGTTCTTATTCATCATTCTTGCTCATGACTGTTATTCCATCACCTGAGCCATTCTTCCATTCCAGCTTTTGGCTGGTTAATTATAGATAGTGTCTCAGACACTGTTCTGCCCAGGCTGGATGCAAACTGAACTTCCCAGACTCCTTTACATTCTTAGGTTTCATTTATCCAGTAGAATCAACTTTTAAACTACAAACATTTTTTGAGTGTAAAGTCTAAGCTGTAGCCCAGATTTTTAACTCAAGAATTCATATAAAGATAGATGAACATACAAATTACATATGCTGAGTGTACACTGTTAGACATGTGATCCTAAGCTGGGTGGTGGTGAGATCTGAGGATTGGGGTTCAAAGCCAGCCCAGGTAGGAAAGTCCCGGAGACTCTTTTCTCCAATTTACTGCAAGAAAACTGGAAGCGGCACTGTGGCTCAAGTGGTAGAGCATTAGCCTTGAGTTGAGTAGCAGAGGGACAGTGCCCAGGCCCCGAGTTCAAGTGCCAAGACCACCACCAACAAAAAATATATAAGTAAAGGAAAGAAAAAAATGTGATCTTATCCAGCAGTTCATGGCTAGTATAAACCCTCTCTCTGAAGATTGACTTTTTTTTTCCAATTAAGTCCATGCTGTTATATCTGACTTTGCATTTGAAACAGAATTATTCTTCCACTCTACTTTCTACAAAGTTGTGTCATTAGCAAGCATGATTTAGAAAGGGAGTGGCCTCATACTTCCTGTTTCACGTAGGAGTAATGCTTTCTCTATATCACTTTCGTAAATCTACATACTGGACTTGGCTTTATTGTTTCAACGTGGTCTTATTTGTACAGTCTTTTGTAATGTATTGAACCCTTATACTTAAACACAGAATTTCTCTTTCTCTAATTATTGCTATAGTTAACATGAGTTAACAAATTCATGTAAACTTGGGAAATAATGTGCAGCACATACACTCACAAAAGAAATGATCTGAGAATCTTCTCCCCTTTAAAATTCGCTTTAATTTACAGAGAATTTACAAATTTTGAACTCAATATACTCATGGATAATGTATTTATAAGAAATATAAATTTCATATTTTCTCTTTACTAAGTTGTCTCTGAAACACGTGTTAACACAGGTCCAAAGGTGTCCTTGTGTTATTTCGGTGAAGTGAGAAAACATTCATTATACCTCAAGTAGCACCATAGATTGTTCCCGAAAGTAACTGTTACTGGATGTGGAAACTGATCCCAGGAGAGGAATGGAACATAGAAAATTGACAAAGTTAAAGTTAACTTGTGCTTTCCTTTTTACTGTAAAAGAAGAGAATCCGAAGGCTTGAAGGAAACTCTGTCCCTGACTTTTTCTAGTGTGTTTTTACTCATATATAATTTTTCTGTAAACTTCTAGTTGAGAGTACTACAAAAAGAAATAATGTGCCATTTGTTGGCCAGCATAGAACAAAAGGAAATAACAATAACTGTGTTTTAAATATGATCTATTGCAGGGGCTGGGAAGGTGGCTCAGTGGTAGAGCACTTGCCTTGCATGCCTGAGGCCCTAGGTTAGATTCCTCAGCACCACATAAGCAAAAATAAGCCAGAAGTGATGCTGTGGCTCAAGTGGTAGATCGCTAGCCTTGAGTTGAAGAGCTAAGGTAAAGTGCCCAGGCCCAGAGTTCAGGCCCACGACTGGACCTCCCCCCCAAAAAAATTCTACTGCAAAGAAACAAAGACATGTTGGTTTAAAAGTGTTTTATGGATGGATATTTCACCCCTGAGATGATTCTTTTGTTGCAGGAGTCAGTTATCAATTCCTTTATTTTGGTCCTGAGTTCTCCAGAGCAATAAGGATTCCAAAAAGGCATCTAGTGCATATGGTCAGCAAAAGGAGCCACTTTTCAGACCAATACTCCTTTAAGGAGGGTCCCAATGAAATATCTGGTTTTTTGTTTGCTTTTTTATTTAGCTTGTGTTGGTTCTGGGGCTTGAACCCAGAGGCTGGACCCTGTCCCTCAACAGTTTTCTTTCCTGCCCACCTACCCACAAAGCTAGTACTCTACGCTTTAACCAAAACACCACTTCTGGATTTTTTTGCTGTGTAATTACAGATAAGAGTTTGACAGACTCTCCTACCTGGTTTGGCTTTAAACTAATATAGTAGAAAGCCAAGTGACATCAACTGTATAGACTTCTCTTTTCAAAAAGAAGTATTAGATGAAGTTTATTGTAAAGCTAATATTTGACAATTTTTTCTTTCTTTATTTGTGTGAGTATACCGTACAGAGGAGTTACAATTACATGGGCAAGATAACGAATGCATTTCTTATCAATCATTGTTGCCTCCTCTTTGTTTCCCCTTCCCATCTCTTCCCATATACCCCCTCCCCACACTTGATCCTCCCCCTTCCCCACCAAAGTTGTAAAGTTTGTTTTTGACATAACGACATGTACATCACATTATTTCAATGGGTCCACCTGTATCCCTAGTTTAACGATTTGTTTTTGGAGAATATGTCCAGCAAAGAATCCATAACATAACTCAGCAAAAGTAGGTGCACTGAATCATTTTGGAATTATTTTCTTTTGCTTGGGAAGATTATTGATCTTTTCGTTCCTTTTGGGAAAACTTAAAGTCATATTTCACCTTTTTTGTTGGTTGTGGGGCTTGAACTCTGATCCTGGGTGCTTAGCTACAGCACCACCTCTTGGTTTCTGGTGGTTAATTGAAGGTTAGGGTCTCATGGACTTTCATGACCAGGCTGGCTTTGAACCACAATCCTCTGGTGTCAACCTCCTGAGTAGCTAGGATTACAGGAGTAAACCACCAGCACCTGGGTCATATTTACATTTATGTGCACTGAATGACACTGTGTAGACAAAGAATGGAAATTTTAACCAAATGATGACATTGCAGCATTTCAGAAAAATTGAAGTGGCAATAAATATGTCCTCCTTTTCCATTTTGTTACATTAATGACTGATGAGCTATGGGACTCTTACATTAGCATCCTCTGCCATCTGTATAGGTTTATTTAGTATCAGGAAATGTTCATAGAGAAATATAGAAATCATAAAATTTTTAGAAAGCAAAGGAAATAAGGAATGAAAGAATAGCATAGAAGGAGATACATTTATCACTCAGACATTAGGAGCTAGCCTAATAGATTTAGAATGCTAAAGGCAATGAGGGAAAGCCTAGTTGACAACTAGTACTACAATAACCAAAAATGGTTCTCAAGAACAGTTCCTGGTATACCTTAATTACTATCATTTATTCCTTCTATCTGGAGTTATTCCTTATTTTCTGTCACAACTATTAATTAGCCTCTGCCTTTTTGGTGCCATAACTGACAAAAAAGGTTTCAAAATCACACATAGCCTACCCTTCACTTTGTGATTATCAGTGATGACACAAATCCTGAAATCGTTGAATTTCCAGAATTAAACTTTCCCTGACATATGAGCACATTTCTGGCATTAATTGCTGTGACTTAATGAACAAAACTTTTTTTAACACAGTATCTTCATATTAGTAAAGTACATGAATTAAGGACTGTTGTCAGGTGTCAGTATGGAAGGACCAATTATATATTCCAAGTATGGGTTATTTATTTTGCATTTACTAACTGAATTTTTTTTTGTTTTGATTTGTTTTTCTCTTTTTGCCAGTCAAGGGGCTTAAACTCAGGGGTAGGGAATTTTCCTAAGCTTTTTTTTTTCTTGCTCAATGCTAGCTCTTTATCACTTCAGGCACAGCACCACTTCCAGTGGGTTTTTTTTATGTGTTACTAAGGAATTGACCCTAGGGTTTCATGGATGCTAGGCAATCACCGTACCATGAAGCCACATTCCCAGAGCCCTAAATAACTTTCTTAAAATGGCAATACATTTTCATTTCGTAACTACGTATCAGAATTTTGGCCAGGTGCTAGAAAATGATGTAGAAAGCAATACAATACAATAAGTCTAGTAAGGCTGGATGGACAATGAAGAACTCTCACGCTCTAGCCAGGGAACAGAGGGGCTTATCTCATGGAGCTGTTTCAACAAGCTGAGCTAGACAGCTCCTGACCCACAGCCAACCTCCAGAATGAGAGGGCCTCCTTGGGTTCCAGCCACATGGGGATGCTGGTCCCCCTCCTCCAGCACCCATTCAACCAGTTCTTGTGAGAGAGAGACAAAAAAATGTCAAAATTACAATTAAGTCTAGTGCCAGTGGCTCAGAATTCTAATCCTAACTACATAGGATGCTGAGATGTAAGGATCATGGTTCATAACCAGCCAGGCAGGAACGTCTGTGAGACTCTTATCGCCAAAGAACCACCATAAAATCAGAAGTAGTGCTCTGGGCTCAAGTGATAGAACACTAGCCTTTTGCTGAGGCTCTCAGGAACATCGCCTATGCCTAGAGTTCAAGCCCCACGACTGAAAAGAAGTGGGCTTCCTACCACAAGAAGTGGATTGAATAGCACCCATTGTCCTAGGGAGCATGGTAGCAAAGTCAGGCAGAGCTTCCTGTGAATTTGAAGTCATAACTAGGTCACCAGGCTTCTCTTTGCCTTGGTTTCACCAGCTGCAAAACTCAACACAGTGAAGGATCCTCTTCCTCATGGGGATAGGGTAATTATGAAAGAGAGCAATGTTTTGTTTCATAATCCCACATCTGTTGCACAATTAACAGGCCCCACCTGAGCCCTTTCAGGCTACCTTCCTGTCATTTGCTCACAGAATTGCCGAGAACCTTATCTGAAGGCAGCTCCCTCTGTACTTAGCCATGTTCCGGAGATCCCTCTGTATAAATCCCTTGTTTCCTCACAACTCCTCTGAGGAGAATGAGGTCTAATGGTTGCGACCCTACCCAGAGGTTCAAGAATCGTCTGCTATGATTTTTTTTTGCCTGCTCAAACTGACTTAAGAAACAATTCAAGCCACAGGAAAATCAAACACCACAAGCAGACCAGAGACTCCAACAAGAGACAGGTTAAGGACAGAAGGGAGATACAGGATCTTCCCTTTCCCCCAAAAAAAATCAAAGAACTCTTTTTTTTGTACCTTTTATAAAATTTTTTTCTAAAAGTTTTTTTTTTAATTTTTAACTTTAATTTTTTCTATTAATTTTTTTTCTTCCTCTCATAATTTTTAATTTAGGGGATATGTGTGTAAATTTTTTTTCTCTTTAAAAAATTTTTTTTGTTTAGCTCTACTGATCATTTGATCCTTTTTTTCTTTCCTTCTCACTCTTTTCACTTTTTCTTCTTTTTCATTCTTCTTTGCGTGACTTAATTGTTGTTGGGCTCATCCTCAAATATGCCAATAGTCAATTACTAGACCTTAGCCCCATTATGTACACACTTCATCCAGAAATTTATTACTCAATTTAAAACCTCTTAGACTTAAATTCCTTAATAGTGGTACTACCTCTTTATACGTATATAATATTTTAAGCATGTTTATTTTTAAGTTTTTCACGTCTCCATTATATCCCTCCACTTCTCTTATTCTATCCACATTCTTCTCTAAATATTACGTTTGCATTTTGCATAATTTTTGTGTTGTAATTCTTAATTTTAAATTTTTGTTTTTCTATTTTTTCTTGTCTTTTCTTTTTCTTTCTTCTTAATTTCTCTCTCTCTACTATCATTCTTTCCAACCTATTTCCTGCTTTGAGATTAGGATTTAGTTCATTTAACTCTCCCACTGCCTTTCCACATCCCTACATGCCTATTTTTACCCATATCTCACCCTTAAAATAATAATTTCTGTTTGCCAAATGCTTCTTTGCGGTTTGTAGCCCATTAATACATAGTTGTTTGATGTTGAATAGGTATATCTGTTGAACTAGATTTTATCTGCAGATTTTTGACTGTGCAACTACAGACTTTGGTTGATGCTTGTCTTAAAATAGTGTGCTAGCACAAAACCAGCGTTACTTTCATCCCAAATGGGCAGATCAACCTGGAAAAACACAAGAAAAATGGCAAGTCCGGGTATCTCAACTCCCAGTCATGATAATCAGGGGTCAGAAAAGATAATCAACAATCCAGAGGAGAGGTCCCAAAAAGCTCTACAAACACTACTGGTAATTATGGTAAATGAAAAGATTGAAAACCTGCAAAGGACACTGAATGAGCGTGATAGGGAGAGAGAGGAGGCAAAACAAAGGTTAATACAAGAATATCATGAGCGTGAGGAAGCTACTCAAAGATTGATACAGAAATTGCATGAGCAAAGAGAAATAAAGGAATGTCGTGATCAGGCTGAGATCACTCAAAGAGAACTACAGGAACTGCGTGAACATGAAGAAGCTAATCAGAGAGTAATACAGGAATTGAGAGAGAGGGATGAGAATGCAGAATGATTACTAAAGGCATTCATGGAATCCATAAACAGAGAACTGAAAGATGTCAGGGAGAACACAAAGGGAATGCTGAATGGAACCCAACAGAAGGAATGGGAATAACCAATCAACTAAATAATTTGAGAATAAACACTGACAACCAAATTAAGGAAGTAAAGAAGTTCACACCAGATCTCAAACAATGCTCCAACAAAGAATTTGAAACCATCAAAGCTGACCAACTAGAAGAAAAAGAAATTTAAAACAAAATATAAAGTCTTGATAGTAGGTTAGGCCATGCAGAAGATCGAATCTCGGAGATTGAAGACAGCCTAGATAAAATAGAGAAAGGACATACAACCATCCAAGACAAATCCAAGAAATATGATAGATCTATTCAACACCGGGAAGACACCATCAGAAGGCCTAATCTAAGGATAATGGGTGTAGAGGGGAACCTAGAAACAGAAGTTAATGGTCTAGGAAATCTGTTTAACAGGATCCTAGCAGAGAACTTCCCAAACATGCAAAAAGATAGGCCTATTCAGATACAAGAAGCTTCTAGAACTCCAAAAAGACCAGACCAATATAGGACATCCCACTGTCAAATTATAATCCACACAGGATCAATTCAGACCAAAGAAAATCCTTAAAGCTGGCAAGGAGAAAAGATCAATCACCTATAAAGGGAAACCAATTAGAATCACATCAGATTTCTCAGCGCAAACAATCATAGCAAGAAGAGCCTAGAATGACTTATGTCATGCCCTAAAGACAAAAATTATCAACCAAAATTCTGTACCCAGCTAAACTCTCCTTCATTACGGAAGGTCAAATAAAAACCTTCCATAGCAAAGAAACATTAAGACAATATATCTCCACCAAACCAGCTATACAAAACCTTCTTAAAGACATCCTACACATAGAAAACTTACGAGATAACAATAAATGCCAAGAAATCGCAACCAAACTGAGAATCCAAGAACCATAAGAAGAACCCAGTTGACGCAGACCCCAAGAAGGTGGATAAAATGGCAGGAACTCCCAAATACCTCTCAGTCCTATCTCTCAACATTAACAACTTAACTCTCCAATTAAGCGACTTAGACTATCTAGTTGGATTAAAAAGCAAGATCCTTCAATATGTTGCCTTCAGGAGTCACATCTTGCCCATAAAAACAAACATTTTGAATGTGAAAGGCTGAAAAAAATCTACCAAGCAAACGGCCCCCATAAACAGGCGGGAATTGCAATCCTAATATCAGATATAAGAGACTTCAAATTAAAATTCGTGAGAAGAGATAAAGGTCATTACATACTAATTAAGGGATCTCTCCTTCAGGAGAATATTACAATTCTAAATATCTATTCGCCAAACACAGGAGGACCCAAATTTATCCAAGAAACAATACTTTCCCTCAAATCTCACAGAGATACAAAGACATTAATTGTTGGGGAATTTAACACACCACTATCCCCACTAGATAGATCAACTCCACAAAAACTCAAGAGACAAACTGCAGATCTAAAAACTTGCATAGATCAACTAGATTTCACAGACATCTACTGAATATTTCACCCAGCAGCATCAAAATACATATTTTTCTCAGCAGCAAATGGAATATTTTCCAAAATAGAACATGTTTTTGTCCACAAAGCAAACTTGTCCAAATTCAGAAACATTGAAGACATACCTTGCATTCTCTCAGGCCACAAGGGAATAAAATTAAACTCAACACCAAAAGCCACCAGAGAAAATCCTGTAACACATGGAGGCTGAACAACATACTGCTGAATACTGCTGGGTCATGGAAGAGATTAGAAAGGAAATTCAAATGTTCATGAATACACAAATTACCAGCTCCTTTGGGACACAGCAAAGGCAGTACTCAGGGGCAAGTTTATAGCTATGAGTTCCTGCATCAACAAATTGGAGAGATCTGAAACCAACCATTTAATGAGACATCTGAGTCTCCTTGACAGCAAGATAATCCCCAATCCAGTAGATGGAAAGAAATAATTAAAATTAAATCAGAAGTTAATGAATTAGAATCCAAAAAAAAACATAGAAAGAAGCAACAAAACAAAGATTTGTTACTTCCAAAAAATTAACAAAATTGACAGACTCTTAGCAAATCTTATCAAAAAAAGAACACACACAAATAAATACACTCAGAATAAATACACTCAGAAATGAGAATGAAAACATCACCACAGAATCAACCGAGTTTCAGAACATTATAAGGAAATATTTCTCAAAACTTTACGCTAATAAGTTTGAGAACTTAGCAGAAATGAACCTTTTCCTAGGAAATATTGACATGCCGAAACTAAACCAAGATGAGCTAAACCATCTTAACAGGCCCATATCAAGCATTGAAATAGAAACAGCAATAACAAACCTCCCATCTAAGAAAAGCCCAGGACCAGATGGATTTATAGCAGAATACTATAAGGCCTTCAAAACAGAGCTTACACCAATACTCTTCCAAATCTTCAATGAAAATGAAAGAGAAAGTTGACTACTGAACCTATTCTGTGAAGCCATAATAACCCTCATCCCAAAACCAGGCAGGGACTCATCACAGAAAGATAACTAGAGACCCATTTCTTTGATGAACATTGATGCAAAACTTCTCAACAAAATTTTGGCTAATCGACTTCAACTTTTCATCCAAAAAATCCTACACCATGTCAAATAGGATTAATTTCAAGGATGCAAACCTGGGTCGATATGCACAAATCAAATAATATAATTCATCACATCAACAGGAGCAAGGATAAGAGCCACATGGTTATCTCAATAGTTGCAGAAAAAGCATTTGACAAGATCCAACACCCCTTTATGATGAAGGATCTGGAAAAGTTAGGAATCCATGGAACTTTCTTCAATACAATAAAGACTATATATGACAAATCTACAGCCAGCATTATACTTAATGGTGAAAAAGTAAAGCCAATTCCTCTTAACTCAGGAACGAGACAAGAATGTCCACTCTCTCCACTTCTCTTCAATCTAGTATTAGAATGCCTAGCTACAGGAATAAAACAAGATGCAAACCTAAAGCAGATCCAAATAGGGAAAGAAGTAGTAAAACTCTCCCTCTTTGCACATGCCATGATCTTGTATTTAAAAAATCCCATAAACTCCACTCCCAAATTACTCAAGCTGATTCAAAACTTTGACAAAGTAGCAGGGTATAAAATTAACCATCAAAAATCAATGGCTTTTCTGTATACCAACAATGAGAAAAGTGTGGCTGAAATTAGGAAAGCATCTCCATTCGTAATAGTCCCACAAAAAATAAAATGCCTAGGAATTAACTTAACCAAAGAAGTGAAGGACCTCTATGATGAAAAATTTAAAAACCTGAAAAAATAAATCAAATGAGATCTTAGAAAGTGTCAGAAACTCCCATGCTCCTGGATTGGAAAGATCAACATTGTGAAAATGGCAATCCTTCCCAAGGCTCTTTACAAATTCAATGCGATACCTATCAATATTCCAACCTCATTCTTCAAGGAAATAGAAGAGGCAATCCAATAATTCATAGGGGACAAAATAAAAGACCCGAAATAGCAAAAACGATCCTCAACAGAAAGAACAGTCCTGGAGGAAAATCAATACCAAATTTCAAACTCTACTACAAAGCCATAGTAATCAAAACAGCTTGGTACTGGCACAAGAACAGACCTCAGGATCGATGGAATAGAATTAAAATCCCAGAAATGAACCCACGTACCTATAACCATTTAATATTCGATAAGGGAGCTAACAAAATAGACTGGAAGAAAGACAGCCTCTTCAGTAAATGGTGCTGGCAAAATTGGTTAGCTACTTGTAGAAAACTAAAGCTAGATCCTTATATATCACCCTGCACCAGAATCAATTCTAAATGGATCAAAGACCTCAGAGTCAAAGCAGACACTCTGAAAACATTACAGGGGAATAGGAGAAATCCTAGGTCTCCTTGTCACAGGCTGAAATTTTCTTAATAGAGACCCAGAAACACAAGAAATCAAAGAAAGGTTGGACAAATGGGATTGCATGAAATTGCAGAGCTTCCAGATGGCAAAGGACGTAGCTAATAAGATCATTATAAAGCCTATGGATTGGGAGAAAATCTTCACTAACCATACAACGGACAAGGATCTCATATTTAAAATATACCTGGAACTCAAAAAATTAAATCCCCCAACAACAAATCTTCAAAGAAACAACTGCCCAATAAATAAGTGGGCTAAAGACTTAAAGAGATACTTCTCTGAAGAGGAAAATAGGATGGCCGATAGACACATGAAGAAATGCTCAACCTTTCTAGCCATAAAAGAAATGCAAATCAAAACAACATTGAGATACCACCTCACCCCAGTTAGAATGGCTATAATCAAGATCTCTGATAACAACAGATTCTGGAGGGGATGTGGACAGAAGGGAACCTTCTGCATTGTTTGTGGGAGTGTAAACTTGTTCAACCACTTTCGAAAGCATTATGGAGGTTCCTCAAAAGACTCCACATAGAGCTCCACTATGATCCAGCAATCCCACTTTTGGGCACTTACCCAAATGTTCACAAAAAAGACCACACTAAAGCTACCAGCACAACTATGTTTCTTGCAGCCCTTTTTACCATAGCTAAGATATGGAACCAATCCAGATGCCCCTCGGTAGATGAATGGATCAACAAAATGTGGTATATACACACAATGCAATTCTATGCCTCCATCAGAAAGAATGACATTGCTCTATTTGTTAGGAAATGGAAAGACCTGGAAAAAATTATATTAAGTGAAGTAAGCCAGGCCCAAAGAAACATAGGTCCCATGGTTTCCCTTATTTGCAATAACTAGTATATATCTGAGTCAAGCAGAAATGTTCCGATAAGTTCATGTTAGGAAAATGAACCCTAAGATATGTATTCAATTTTTTTTCTTTCATTCGATTGTTTCTAGTACATTTATAAGATTATTTGTTTGTTACTTTTTATGTCGCTTCCCCATGGTACAATCCCTGCTTTCACTGTATTTGATGTTATAATTTATGGAGGGGAATGGAAAAAACAAATCGTTTAAATAGGGATTACAGGTGGACCCATTGCAACAATGAGACGTAGAATTTGTATTTCGAAAATGAACTTTACCACTTTGGTAGGGGGAGGTGGAGGATGGGATAGGGGGGCGGGGGGAGGATGTGATGGGAAGGGGAAACAAAGGAGGAGGCTACAATGCTTGATAAGAAATGTACTCATTATCTTCCCCATGTACTTTTAACCCCTCTGTACAGTATTTTCACAATTTAGAAGAAAAAAAAGAAAAAAAAAGATTCGGCTGCTATGGACTAAAAGTTTGGGATAATCCACCTAAATCAATGACTGTGCATGTTGCTACATGTCTACCATCCCAACTACAGACTACCAGGCCTGGTGAAGCATACCTGTCACAGATAGGAGGAACTCGATCCAGCCCAGCCAGAGCATATATTGAGGCTCTGCTTCAGAAATGCCCAAGACAGAAAGGTGGCTCCTCACAGCCAGGGAGAGGACACAAGTAGGGGGTCATGGTGCCCCCAGAGGGTTGTCTGACCCGGGGTAGGGGTGGTTTTGTGGCAGCTACTCACATGTGCTCCTGGGAGAAGTTGCTTGAGGCTGCTCCAGGTAGGGCGAGCAGCGATGGCAGTGGCATTGCCGACACATGGCCTCAGAGAAGAGAACCAGGCCCAGGGACCAGGTTGGGGCTTTACATGGCCTGGCAGGGTGCCATTGCCTGATGTTTGAAATTCTGAACCTTGGGAAGGCGGGGAGGGGGCTGGGGCGTAGGCTGGCATCACCATTTCCTTCTATATTCCAGTCGCCTTGAGTCTCTTCTCACCACTCAGCCATCTCTACCTTCCTGAACTGCTGGTAGTGGTGTAAACTAACAGAGGGAATCCAGGTGCTACCAGGCAGCATGGAATGTGGGTGTGGTCACCATTCTTGTGTCTCATTGGTCATAAAGAACAATGAAAGAATGGGGGTGTGGCCAGAATCCTGTGATGCAAACAGTATGGGAGGAGTCAAGAAGATAGCAGCTCCCCCAGCCCTTTTCCCAGGGAACAATGTCCAATTCAGTTGGAGACAAGAGGGTGACCTGCTTCAGCCGAATGACTGCACAGATTGTTGTGTATGGCTTTTTGTTCCCAGTCCCAGACCTTGAACTGAGGATATGGGCACAGTCTGTGAGCTGCTTTGGCTCAAGGCTTGCCTTCCACAGTGAAGCCACAGGGATTCTGGCTTTGTTGGCACTGAAGTTCGACTTTCTTGCCTAGGGTCACTTAGACCATGATCCTCCCATCACAGCCTTGTAAGTATCAAGGAAAACTGTTGAGAGCCACTGGTGCCTGCCTAATCATTGGTCTTACTGATGTTTTTGGACAGACTGGTGAGTTCCCTATCCTTGGTATTAAGTGGTAGCAGCTGTAGCCCACAGTTGGAATCCTGGTCCTGCCACCTCCAAATGGAAGGAGATCCTTAGAAACTTATTCCTGTCCATATGATTACCGATGGAATATGATGTATGTCATGATTGAAAGAGCATTTCTTGAATGATTCTAGGATAAAATTATATGCAATTATGTTATAGGACACTAATCAATGTTAATTAATGCTTTATGAAGCATTTAAACAGTCACATTCATAAAATGGAGGCATAATGAAATACCTAAGAATTACTATACTAATATATAATATAAAGGTGCCATTTTTCTCCCAGGAATGGGATTGGAGCCTATGGTCTTGGTAATTCTGTTGTACTGTGTGGGAAGGGGAAGCTGGCCTCCTTGAAGTCAAGAAATTCAAGTCTGTTCTTTAGGCCTGAAATAGATCCCCACCACTAGAAAACATCCTATTCATGTACAATTTACATATATGATTTATATTTATATACATATGTTGACTCCATATTATATTCAGTTCTTTTATTTTATTTTTTTGTTTTATTCATGTATTGTCCATTTATTTTGACTATTATAGCATATAAAACATTGATTACATTGATTACATAAGATACAGGTCTGCATATGTATACCACTTCATACCTGACACCCAAGCCTTTCACCGAAAAGGAAAACATGTCTCACCATCAACTTCTTACTTCACAATTCATTTTTGGGGAGTGCTGGCATCTGAACTCATGGCCTACAAGCCTACAAGGCCCAATTTATGAATGGGTGAGTGTCAGCACGCCATCCTGGGGCAAATTGAGCTGACAGGCTGTTTCCAAGACCTGAGATCAAGCCCCAGGTGTTAGCAAAATAAAAACAGATTGACATGCAGATGGCAGTACGCTAATAAATATGTATTTTATAGAGTGTTAGAGATGTCTATACATTATTCAGTTATATAGACTACATTCCTATCAATTCCTGGGTATTAATCATGCGTCCATATAATTAATGTTATTGTTTTCATCCTTATACTATTAATGAAATCAATCACTGTCCTGAAATTATTGTGTTCCAGTACGTAACAATATTCTTTTTATGCTTCATAAATATTAAATAAAATCAATTAGCCTACTGAAATGATGCTGTCTAAATTTATAGGAGCATCATTCATGATCAACTCATTGAACCTTGACATTGATAACATTCCATTTTCCTTCCTATGGATGGGAACCATTTTCTTAGTATCTCCTGCCATTGGTTGGTGTTAGGAGGGGGCCTATGTTGCCATGTGAGCCTATGAGTTCCCAGATATTCCGGCGGCCTTCAGCAATGCAAGGTGAAGTACCCTTTGCAACAGTGTCATTCAGACCCATGAGGGTCACCGTTCAAAGGAAGAAAACATAAAAAGTCCACATTTTTTCTGTGCATAGCTTTCCCTGCAAGACCTGAGGGTCTAGGATCCCAGAAGCAGCTGTAGATCTAGTGGCTGCACCCCAGCCTCGGGTGATTGAAGCTGAGGCAGAGTTGCCACCACCTGACTTCAAGCCCGGACTGAGAAAATTAAAATAAAAAAAACTAGCTCCCTGGCTTGCAATTCGTGATATTTATTCTTCCAGCCATTGGATTTGAACCCAGGATCTGGGTAAATCTGAAACAATGTGGATGCAGGGGAAGATCACTGTAGTTGAAGATAAGAAAGTCAGGCCTGTTCACTAGTCCTGAATTCAATCCCCAGCCCTGGAAAACATACTATTTATATACATTGTAAAGATAGGATTTATACTTACCTATAGATGTTCAGTCTATACATTTTTGGTGTGGTTGTCCCTTGAATTTTTTGTTTTATTTATTTATTTACCATTGATTGTACTATGATGATACCCATTCCGTTTATTATATTGATGACATCCTATCACAGAGCATCTAGATTTGTAGAAATATTCTCCATCATGCCAGTATTCTCAGGATCACCCAGGATATTCAGAGAAAAGGAAAACCAGTTTCACACTTGGCTTCTTACTCCACAACCCACTTGATGGTATTGTTGGGATCTGAACTCAGGACCTTGTACTACCAATTGGCCAATAAGTCAAGGAGAACACACAAAGCTGTGAGCAACTAAGCATGTAGTCCATTCCCAGGATCTGATACTGATCCCTAGGGTCGTCCACTATAGTCATAAATTCATAATTTAAATATACAATCTATATTGACACACAGCATCTTGTGTTTAGTGAACTTCTCCTTATTTTGTCTCTATCAATGAGGTATTGGTTATTTTACTAAATATGGTGACAGGTATAACTTTGCTGACATGGATGACAACCTGTTGCTATGGTTATAGGGTGCCTATGAATTTCTCTTCTTGTTTGAGACTCAGGACTTTCACAGGAGAGGAAAACGTGTGAAACAACTGGCTTCTGACATCAGGAGGAAATTTTTGTCAGTGCTGGGATTTGAACTCTGGTCTTGGTAGCTCTGTTGCACTGTGGGGGAAGGGGAAGCTCACCATCCTTGAAGACTAGAATTTCAGGCCTGGTCTAGGGCCTCATTTGAAGCCCCAGCACTGGACAAAATAGCAAGCCCACCTATTTAAACATAGGATATCTCTTTACCTAAAGGAGTTGTATGCATCTTGCATTCAGTGTAGTTATTCTTTTTATTTTGTGTCTTATTCATGGATGTATTGTGCGTTTTATGGAATATGGTGACAGATATAACTGTGTTGACATGGATGACAACCTATTCCCATGGCTATGGAATTGCTTATATAGCATTCTCCATCCTCGATGAGACCCAGGACATTCACAGAACAGGAAAACATATGCAACCTTGGTTTTCTCACATCAGAATGAATCTTCCGGCAGTGCTGAAATTTGAACACAAATCTTAGCAGGCCCAATTGGTGAATGGGTCATGGTAAGCACAGCAGCCTGTGAGCCTCTAAGGAGCTAGGCCATTCCCTGTACCTGAGATTGAGCCCTGGTGGGGGGCCAATATACTCATAAATTCATAATTATACAAAGGATCTATATTTCCAAACATGGGTGGGCTGCACCTTGCATTTGGTGTAATCATTCTCTTTATTTTTTATCTTATTCATTGATGTATTGTGTATTTTCTTGAGTATAGGTTGACATATAACTGTGGTGAACTGGATGACAACCTATTCCCATGAGTATAGAGTTGCCTATATATTCTTCATCCTGGCTGAGACCCAGAATTTGCACAGCACAGGAAAACAGGTGCAACGACTAGCTTCGCACATCACAGTGAATTTTTGGTAGTGCTGTGATTCGAACTCGGGGCTTAGGAGGCCCAACTGCCCAATCGGTCCACGTGATCACACTAGACTTTGAGGCACTAAGGAGATGGGCTCTTCCCAGGAACTGAGATTGAGCCACAGTGAAGCCAAAATAGTGCGCAATGCATCATTGAAACATGAGATGTATATTCACATCAGTGTGTGGACTGCATGGTGCATTTTGTGTACTTATTTTGTTTATTTTGTATGCTATTCATGGATGTATTGTGTATTTTCTTATGTATATGATGACAGGTATAACTGAGCTGACATGTATAACAACTTATTCCCATGGCCACAGGGTGGCCCATGCATTCTCCATCCTAGCTGAGACCCAAGACTTGCACAGGAAAGGAAAACAGATGCAACAATTGGCTTCTGACATCAAGATGAATCTTTTGGCAGGGCTGGGATCTGAACTCAGGGCCTAGCTGGCCCAATTGGTGAATGGGTGCACATGAGCACACCAGCCTGTGAGCAACGAAGGAGCTAGGCGTTCCCAGTACCTGAGTTTGAGCCACACTGTGGGGAGTATGGGGAGCACAATAGTCATCCATTCATAAGCTGAAGGTAGAATGCAAATAAGCATATATTTGTTTTTTTTTTGGGGGGGGTTCCTGTCTTGGGGCCTGAACTCTAGGCCTGGGTGCTGTTCCTCAGCTCTTCAGCTCAAGGCTAGCGCTGTACCACTTGAGCCATAGCACCACTTCCAGCTTTTTTCTTTTTGCTTACATGGTGCTGAGGAATCGAACCCAGGGTCTCATGCATGCAAGGCCAGCGCTCTACCACTGAGCCACCTTCCCAGCCCCAAATAAGCACATATTTGTATGGAGTAGGATTGATGGTGAACTGTGATTGAATCTAATCTGTGAGTTCCTATATTTGGATCTTTTCTGATGCATCCATTTCATGTCTGTGATGATTTAATCATGCTTCATTAACTCTTCTGTACGAATAATCTACACCCCATGAGTCTTGAGTATCATTTCCTACTCGCATCATGCACGAATTTCTCATTCAAGGATGAGATCGATCGCATGCCATGACTCTTCCTAGGTCCAGAAACAAGTATCTCAGGATCTCCTGCCATTCCCTCCTCCTACAGGGAATGAATTCAAGCCTCAGACCTGGAAAAGATGCTCCTTATATATATGTTAATGATAGGATTTATACTTCCGTTTAGGTGTTCAGTCCATATTGTGTTTGGTGCATTTATTCATTTTATTTCTTGTTTTGTTCATTTATTTACCATTTATTTTATTGACTCTGATGACACCTATACCATTTATTATATTCATTACATTCTATCACATAGAATCTAGATTTTAGATGTGTTCTCCATCATGCCTGGCAATGTGAGGATCTGAACTCAGTGCCTAGCAGGCCCAATTCATGAATGGGTGAGTTTTAGCATGGGAGCCTCTAGCCAATGAAGCTGTCAAGTGGTTCCCAGGCACTGAGATCGACCCCCAGGTTTGGCCAAAAGAGCGATACATGGATAGGCATACAAATAAATATATATTGTTAAAGAGTGCCAGAGCTGGGCTGGGAAGGTGCCTCAGTGGTACAGTGCTTGCCTTGCATGCACAAGACCCTGGGTTCAATTCCTCAGCACCACATAAGCAAA
The DNA here is from genome assembly GCF_019054845.1 of Dipodomys spectabilis. NCBI lineage: Eukaryota > Metazoa > Chordata > Mammalia > Rodentia > Heteromyidae > Dipodomys > Dipodomys spectabilis. Next base: position 4,377,003 of record NW_024870787.1, read on the forward strand.
AAGAAAAAAGCCAGAAGTGGCGCTGTGGCTCAAGTGGTAAAGCACTAGCCTTGAACTGAAGAGCTGAGAGACAGTGCCCAGGCCCAGAGTTCAGACCCCACAACCAGACCTATCTATGATTGAATGACACCTACTATGTTCCTACCAACTTTTAGGTATTTATTATACCACCATTGAAGGAATATTATTTTATTCATGCTTAATAAACTATACATTAAGATCAATCAGCATTCTAGGACTATTGCATCCAATTTTAGACTAGAAGCATGTATGAACTACTCATTCAATCTGTATTCCCATGCATAGGAATGAATCTCTTGTGATCTCCTGCCATTGGTGTCAGGATTGGGATTTGAACCCAGGGCTTATGTTGACAGGTTGGGCTATGGCTTCACTGATAGCCCACCAGCCATCAGCAATGGCAGGTCAGGTATACTTTGCAGCCATGTCATTCAGACCCAGGATGGTCACCATGCCAAAAAAAAAAAAATCGTAAAATGCCAGCCCTCTGCAGCTCACCACATTTTGTGCTTTCCATCTTCTTTTTTCTTCCTGCAAGTCCTCTGGGCCTAGGATCTCAGAATCAGCTATGGGTCTGGAGACTGCACCCCAGTCTAGGGAGATCCAAGCTGAGGAAATGTTTCCAGGACCTGAGTTCAAGCCCCATGGATGGGCAAAAAATAAATAAATAAATAAATAAATATATTAATTATTTAACTAAATAAAAAAATATAGCTCCCTGGTTTGGAATTTCTGCCAGTTTTCTTTCCTAGCCTGGGATTTGAACTCAGGGTGTTGGAAAATTTGTAGCAATGTGAGAGAAGAGTTGCCACTACTTGAGTTCAAACCCCATGCCAACCAAAAATGAAAAACTAAGTCACTGACCTCAGCAGGGTGAGGTAGTTGAGGAGATGGCAGGGAAGGGATGGTAGGGGGAAAACAAAGGAGGATTCAACAATGCTCAATAGGAAATGTACTCATTACCTTGCTCCTATAACTGTAACTCCTCTGTAAACCACTTTTGCAATAAAAAAGTGCAAAATAAAGAGAAAAAATGTTCTCAGAGAAGCACTTTAGAGGTAAGGAAAGGATGTCTGAATAGCTGTACAAATTCCACACTGCTTTTTCTTAATGTTCAGTATGGAACTGAGTAAACATAATTGCTTCCATTAAAAAAAAAAAGTCACTGTCTTGGAACTGGGGCCAGTATTTATGCCATTGTTAGGATTTGAGATCACTGACCAGGTAACTCTTTTACACCATGGGTGAAGGCGAAGCTCACTGTCCTTGAGGAAAAGAAATTCAGGCTAGAGTTCCCAGGGCCTGAATGAAGGCTCTGCAATGGAAAAAATATTTCTATACATATTTAATATATGATATACACATACATATGTATGTTAATTTCATATTATGATTTTTATTGTTGATTTTGTATTTTACTTTTCTTTTAGTGATTGATTGATTATTGTATTTAGTATTATTATACACATAGTATTTATTACAATTTGCACATCTATAATAAAATTCTATACAATAATTTAGGATATTGACTACTTTTTATTAATATTTTATTAAGTGTTGAAACATAATACATAATTAAATAGAAGAAATTGTCACAGTCTTCACATGTTTAGAGTCTCTCACAAGTATGAGCTTTTTACAATCTTTGGACATTTTCCTATTGGGATTTCTTTCAGTGTTTTATAGTCAGAAACCTTTTCCTGAGGATAGGCAAGTGAGGGATAAAATTGTAAGAGTGAGACTAGAAATGTGGCTTAGTGGTAAAGAGCTCGCTTAGCATGCATGAATGTCAGGGTTTAATTTGCAGTGTCACATACACAGAAAAATCCAGTAGCTGTGGAGTGGCCCAAGTGGCTAACCTTGAGGAAAAGGAGCTCAGAGACAGTACCCACGCCCTAAGATCAATCCCAAGGACTGCCTAAAACAATAGACGAGATGTCAGTGGCTCACACATGGAACTCTAGCTTCCCAGGAGGCTGAGAGCTGAAGATCACAGTTCAAAGACAGCCTAATCAAAGAAAGCCTTTTAGACCCTTATCTCCAGTAAACCACGAAAAGACCCCATGTGGCACTGTTGCTCAAGTGGTAAAGTGTTCGCCTTGACCTCAGGGGCACTGAAACATGCACAGTGGAAGTCAAAACAAGGATGAAAGTTAACCCCTCTGACTCGGGTGATCCTGACGGTCGTAAGTCCCCTCCCTATTCCCTCGATTGGACGGGAGGTATGGCACCCTACGAGACCTGTGAGAGGGATTTGCAAGACCCAGATCCTTATCCCATGGAGGGGTCAAGGGCTGGGGAAGTAGCTACTGGAAGACCTACACTGGAAAGTAAGGGTCATCCGAGAGCCCATACTCTAGGCCACAGGATTTGCTTCCCCAAGCCTATCCAGTCAATCTGTCACCAGGGGCTAACAGGCCCTTGGAGTAGTATCCATGGCAAGCTAAGGATCTTAAAGAGCTCCACAAGGTGGTGGCAGAGAATGGCCCAAACTCTCCTTGGGCCCAGACCCTGTTACAGAACACTGCTTAACCCCCATGTGTCCCTAAGGACTGGCTGAATGTGGCCAAAACAGTCCTTACTATTTCTCAGTTTATTAAATGGTGGGATTTCTTTGAGGAGGAATGCAGAGTGTGCACGGAGAATAACTGGGAGGCTCAACCCACGATACCTATTACTTATGCCATGTTAGCAGGGATGGGGGAAGGGTACTCCACTGACATCCAACAGGCCACAATACCTGGCCCATACTGTGACCAGATGAGGCAGGCAGGACTTGCCACGTGGTACAAACTGGATGATAGGCCTACTGAGTCCCCCATAGCAGGAGTGAGACAAAAACCGGGTGAGCCTCTACCAGATTTTGTAGACCGAATCCAATCGAGCATTCACAGCAAGCTGCCGGAAGGGAACCTCCATGATCAGTTTGTAAAGCCGCTGGTCTGGGAAGGGATGAATGCAGACCACCGCATGGCCTGCATGGGATCGAGAGAGAGTTCCCTGGGCAGCTGGGTGGTGGCCTCCCAGGATGTGGGAATGCAACAGCACCAGTTCCAATCATTAGCTTTAGCTTTAAAGGCCCAGACATCTGCAATGACTGAAGCTATTACCCAGGAATTGGCAGCTCAGGGTCAAGGAACCCCAATATCATCTGGGAGAGGACTTGTTTTACATGCAGGCAGGAGGAGCAGTTTAAGAGGGACTATTTACAACAATCCCCCACCAATCAGCCTGGGAGCAAACCATCCCCTACACTCTGCCCCAGGGGCAGGGAGGGATACAAGTTTGATTTAGATGGGAAGCCTTTAAACTAGGGGAGGGGCATCCTCCAGCCCAGCTAACTCAAGGATTATCCCCCTTGTGGCAGGGTGACTCAGGCCCATTGGACCGTCCCTCTGGTGGAAGGACTAGGCCCTAAAATGAGTATTCTCATAGGCGGAAAGAGGTCTCACTGCTTAATTGACACTGGGGCAGATCGAACCATACTCAGGGAGGAGGAAGTGCCCTTGGACTGGAAGCTTTCACCTGGGCCCCTGTTATTGGGGTAGAGGGAGGAGGAAGTGCACTTGGACTGGAAGCTTCACCTGGGCCCCTGTTGTTAGAGGTAGAGGGCAACATGCAGTTCCAAGAGATGGTTGCCCTTATGACATGGACTAGCCCAAATGGAGAACAGGAAAAGATATGCCCTTTAGTGGCAAAAAAAAACTCACTGCCAATTTACTAGGACAAGACATGCTAAGATAAATGGATGCTGTGGTCACTACAGACCATCAAGCATCCTATGATGATATCCTGGATGGGGATGAAGCACAAAGGCTTAAACAGGATCTAGAGGGAGTTAAGGAAAAGAATTTTTTTAACTTTCATAATTACAGAGAAGAACATAGGGGACTGCTCAGGTGCACCCCCAATCCTAAATTGTCACTTCCCCCAGAGTACCTCCCATTAGGTGGAAGCCAGGAAGCCCAATCTGGATGGAACAGTGGCCATTGACAATATCTAACACCCATATTTGTTATTCAAAAACCCTCCAGGGCTTGGCATATGCTCCAAGATCTACATAAGGTACATGAAAGGATGGAGCTAGTAGGAACGCCCCTAAGAGGCATGCCCTGGACGCCTGCTATAGCTTCAGAATATGCCTTGGTTGTGAAAGATTGTTTTTTTCTATCCCCCTGACATGACAATGGAGAGGACCTGAAGCCCTAGTTACTATGGGCAGGGGATTTGGATGTGTTTTTCCCATAGGGGAGACAGCCCCCATTTGAATCCCTGCCAGGAATCTTAAGTTTTTACCCATCTCCTCTATACAGGAGGATGCCCAAGGATAAACTAACTAACAAGGAAAGAAAAACAGCCGTGGCCGAGGCTTGTGTTTAAAAGAGAAAATCCAGAAAGATAACTAAAAACTATCCCCAAGGGCAACCAGCCCTTGAGAAGCTCTTTTGTTCTCTAACAATTGCAGATGGTGATACTCCAGCTGTTTGCTGTCCTGACCCTCCCAGTCCTGGCAATGGCCCTACGGAATCTGCATCAACCTCAACGGTTGACCTGGGCAGTGATCAGCGCTGGCAATGCAGAAATCATCAATAGCACCACAAGAGAAGCTGTCCCTTTGATCTGGTGGCCTGACCTTCATTTTGATCACCACCGTATGTCATTTTAATATTACCTGCTTTAATTGTTCTTTTACTAATTGCTTGTATGGCGGCATTGAATCCATACTTATTGTTAAAAAAACCACCTTTTGTTACAAGCCCCACCTCTGGACTCTGAAGTGGCAAAGACTGCTATTCCATCCTTCACTAATGTTAAAGGACTGGTAATGACATTTCCTGGCCTGCTAATGCTTTTGCTAATAGTTTTTCTATGCCTTCCTTGCATTATACGTACACTGCAAAACTTGTATGAACTTGGCCAGCCTGTTACATAAGATCAAGCTCCAAGTGAATGAATTTCCCCCCTAGAGGAATTGCAGCCAGAGACAGGTAAGAGGGGGTGTCAGTCTAACCAACCTAATACAGGACCTTCAGCTTTGCTCTGAAGAAGTTCCCGATGACGAGTAAGGCAGACAAGGTAATCCACCCAATGTAAGACAGGTGGGTTTGCTTCTTTAAACAAAGATGGGGGAGATGATGTTGGGAGCCATTGAGAGTAAAGCTCAAAGGTCATTTTGACCCCTGTGCTAGCTTAAAGGCATGTACAAGGAACTTGCTTACTTAAAAGACACCAGGTGCCCAGGATTGCTTTGCTATGTCTGCAGTTTGTTTTAAATTTTCCTTATTTTTCTGGACTATAGTAGAATGGCCTGAGTGTGGGGGCCCACGAGGATGTACCGTGCCACATGTGTAGAACTCCCAATACCCAGGTTGCTCCCATGTTCTAAAGTGGACGACCTTACGAGATACTGATACTGACTTTTATATATGCCCAGGAAATAATTGAACTGCTTCGGACATTTCTAACTGTGGTGGGACTGATGTTCATTACTGTGCTAGGTGGGGATGTGCGGCAACTGGGACAGGATTTTGGATCATGCACAAGGGCCCTCCTTATCCTTGTCTGGCGAATCTCGACCCCCAGACTTTCCTCAAACCCCCTGTGTGGCAAATCCTATTCTTACAAATGTAATCCTGTTAAAACAAGAAAAAAATGAGGGGGAATCTGCAGGGCACATGGGCAGCAAAAAAGTGCTGAGAGAGTAGAGTGGGCTGAGCCCAATTTGCCTTAAGTTCAGTGCAGAACCAGCCTTAGAAAGCTTAGTTGCCTGATAGGGTGTGACCTTGACAGTGGTTGGTTCCTCTTCCTCCCCTGCCATGCCACCCACCCTTTTTGGCTTTAAAAAGTGCTGTTCTCTGTTAATAAATGAGTTTTTCTTCCTGCTTGATTTGGCTCCCCACTGTGTCTGATTGTCTCTCGAGCTGAGGGAGCCTAGGGAACAGGAGAGCGCGCAGTGACCTTTCCTAGGACCCCGTTCATCTTTCCTGGAACAGACAAAGACCCAACACCTAGGTATATTTGTGCCAGTTCTTGTTTTGAACTCAAGGCCTGGGCACTGTCTGTAGCACTCTACTACTTGAGCCACAGTCCCAATTCTGACTTATTCTGTGTATATGCTACCAAGAAATCGTACCCAGGGCTTCTTGCATGTTAGACAAGCACTCTCTCATTAATCCACATTTCCAGCTCCCTCATCTTTTCCTTAATGGGTTTTTTACATAAGTATGCTGCCATTTTACGTCCCCAAGTTTAATTTTCTGAATACTGGTTACTTCTACGAAACCTGATCTTCTCTTCCCCTGCCTGATTTGTTACTGTTCCTGCATTGGCCTCATAATAAAATGTAAATAAAATCTGCTGAGAGCGTCAGTGTATCATATAAGGACACAGGCCTGGAACCCTGGAAGAGAAAAGCCATGGGCCTGAAATGAAGAGAATGATGCAGTATGCATAAGGAGCATAACTGAAAAATAAATCAGTAAATAAAAGGAGAAGCATTGCGTAAGGTCTGTTTGCATTCTGGGAGGTAGTATACAGACTAAGTAGGTAGAGCACTGAAAATTTTTTGTGGCCGTACTACGGCTTAAACTCAGGGGCCCATGCGTTTCTCAACTGTTTTTACCAAGGCTGAGGCTTTACCACTTCCACAGCTCCACTTCCAGCCATCTGGTCGTTAATTGGACATAAGCGCCTCCAAGGTTTTCCTTCCTGATCAGGCCTGTGAATCCTGCTCAGCTTTCTCTCTTACAGATGGAGCTCTACTCTCTGGACCACTGGACCGCTTCTGGTTTTCTGGTGGTTTATTGGAGATAAGAGTCTCACAGAATTCCTGCTCAGGCTGAATTTGAGCGGCAATCTCGCAAACAAGATTCAATCGGACACCAAGGAGCCCCTCCACAGAAAACCTTAGTCTAAATCTCGAGAGGCACTAGAGAAAAAGAGATACATGAAGACGAGTCTAGTGTGTTCTAGATATTTAAGGTTGGAGACACACAACACTCATAATTATTAGATCATTTTATAGACAAAAGGAGCAATGAAGACAGTATAAGGATCTCTCCAGCTTTTGGTCCTCTCATCTTGAGACAGCAAATTCACTGCAGCTCAATGCTAAGTGACAGAACATGCGTGTCCTGTGGACATTTGCTCCCAAATCCTGTGACACTCTTTTCTCACTTTTGGCTTCAAACCTGTGATCGAGAGAAGATGAGAAGAGAAAAGCCTTCTCAGAGAAAACAGCTATAAAGAACATTGGGTAGATAATTTATAAATTCAAACCATTGGAATGACCCTGTTAAGAAGACAGATTGTCCAGATGAAAAAATGAAGAAGAAAAGAAAGAAGGTGCCAGTCCCTTCTCACTGAAATCCCAGCTTCTCAGGAGGCTGAGGTATAGAGAATCTGAGTTTGAACCCAGCAAGTATAGCAAAATCCATGACACTGTTATTTCTAAGAGATCACAGGAAAACCAAGAAGTGGGTCTGTGATTCAAAGTTAATGCACTACCCTTGAACAAAAGTTCAGGGACAATGCCTAGTCTCATAGTGCAACCCCAGCACCTGCCCCTCAAAAAGAGCCTGTTCCTCCATGTCTTTGGGTATGTATGGATATATTCCTATAGGTGAAGCTCCAGAGGAGTTATGATGAATGGCATCAAGCTAGGAAATTTCTATTCAATAAAATGATTTCATAACAGAGACTGCTTTCATGACAGTGCATAATACAGAGCTCCCCTCACTGTTCCCAGTGTAGCCTGAGGGTTTCTCTGCATCCCAGGCCTGCTGGAAGAAGTCTCTCTCATTGTCTGGACAGGCAGACAAAAGCCCTCACTCCTGTACAGCTGTGTAACAAACAACTCCATCTGGGTCAGATAGTGAGGATGATTTGGGGCGGGCTCTGAAGGTCAGGAGAAAAAGGTCTCTTTGTATCCCAAACTATCTCTCTCCCCAGTGCTCTGGTTTGACAGGAATCCTTCATTTGTGCCACCTCCTGTGGCAGGCCAAGACCTGTGCACTTATCCTGCCTTTCTGAGACTATATTCCGGTGTTCAGATACAATGCTCAATATAATTCAAGAGTCCTCCTGGCAGACAACTAGGGCACCGAACTTAATTGTTTCATTGCCTGTGATGATGGGCCTATGATGCCTCTCCTAGGTTTCAGGAAGCTTGGGAAATCCAAGCACATATCTGTTATCACAAAGCTTCCTGTCATCTAGAGCTGGTGAATCTCATCAGGTTTTGAAACATTTACCCTCTCCTAGTTGGGCCCTGGGTGGCTAGGTTTTGGGGTTGAACACAGGGCCCGAGTGCTGACCATGAGCTCAGTGCAGAAGCCCGGTGCTCTACCATTTTGTGTAACAGCATCAATTCTAGTCTGTGTGTGTGTGTGTGTGTGTGTGTGTGTGAGAGAGAGAGAGAGAGAGGAAGAGAGAGAGAGAGTGTGTATGCACGCGGATGCACAGGATGCACCATTCTTGGAGGTTGAACTCAGTACCTGAGCACTGTACCTAGTTTCTCTTGCACAATCATAACCTTCTCCCACTTGAACCACAGAGCTACTTCAGTATTTTTTTTACTGTTGTGGTCCTGAGAAATCAAACCCAGGTTTTCATATTTGCAAAGCATTCTACCCCTAAGGCACATTCCCAGCCCTCTACTTCAGGTATATTAGTTTGTTTCTCTATATTTTTATTATTGTAGGAGTTGATGTCTGGGCCTGGATGCTCTTCAGCTCAAGTTTGTGCTCTACCATTTGAGCCAAACACCATTTCAGCTTTTCTGGTGGTCCATTGGAGCTAAGTGTCTCAAGGAGTTTCCTGCCCAGGCTGGCTTTGAACTATGATCCTCAAATCTCATCCTCCTGAGTAGCTAGGATATCAGGCATGAGTGACAGGCACCTAGCTTCCACTTCAGGTTTCTTAGTGGTGAACTGGGACCTTTTGTGTCTTGGATAATTTGGAACCCAGATCCTCAGATATCAGCTTCCTGGGAAGGCAGGATGAGAGACCTCAGCTAAAGACCCCTAGGCTGTGGCATCTGCTGCAAGGGTGTCCATGGCTCCAAGCGGTGGAGTGCTAACCATGAGCCCAAGAGGTAAGGGTCAGAGGTTAGGCCCCTATTTCAAGGTTTATGACTGAGAAAAAACAAAACAAAACAATTGTCTGAAGTAGACAACTCACTAGTCTACAGTAATACATAATTTTGTCCCTGCCATGGATACATATATGAGCCTCAATATTCTTGTCTGCATAATCATCTCAGTGGGGAGATCTTACAAGGACCCAATGAAAGAATGCACCTGGTGAAGGACACAGCACATGGCACTCTTTGCATGATTCAGCACACAGCATCCTGTAAAAACTCAGCACCCAGCACCCAATGCAGGACTCAGCACACTGCAACCTGTGAAGGACTCAGCACATAGCACCATGTGCAGGACTCAACACAGAGTACCCTATGGTTGACTCACACATAGCTCTGTTCCACAAGCTGTCATTAGACTTAGGGCGTTCTAATCAATATCACTATTCTTTGAGGAACATTTCACAAACCACACAAGTTCACACCTAACTTTTTAGTGGGATTTTTTTTTGGGGGGGGGGTTAGTCATGGAGATTGAGCTTAAAGATTGGGGATATTATTGTTCTAATAACATTTGCACAAGGCTAGAACTCTACCACTTTGAGCCATATTTCAAAGAGTCTAGGAGACTTCCTGCTAGGTTTTAAAGGCCCAGAGAGGCCAGGATATTGGAGGTAAGCCAGGGTAAGCCAGGGTAACCCATGGAGCTGGGTTGCAGCAGTTTATATCTGGCTAAGTCAGTTTAGGTGGCAGCTGTCAGCATCAGACTCCTAGCTTGCTCTGTCATGTGGTATTTGAAGTCCTGTCCTTCTATAGTTGCCGTTAGAACATTGTACCTCTTTTTGGCAGCAGTCCTGGGTCTTGAGTAAAGGTTTGGCACTGTCCCTAAGCATTTATACTCAAGGGTAGAACTCAATTGATTGAAAGACAGCAGAACTTCTGGGTTTTCTGTTTATGTGGCACTGAGGAATCGAGCCCAGGGCTTCATGCTCACTAGGTGAGCACTCAACAACCGAGCCCCAGGAGTGAACAAGGTATGAATAGAGATTGATGTATATAAGCATTATATACACAGAAAGATGTGTGTATATTATTAATTTATAGATATTACTACCAATTATTACTTATTAAATTATGTCTCCATTTAATGATGTATCCCAGTTAACAATTAATAAAGCATTAACTAAATTACTCAATATCCTGTTATTGTTTATCACATACATGTACATACATCCATACACATAATTTCATATTTTATAGAATGAGACAAATATATGTATACATATATATTGTTAAATTATGCATCATGTGTTACTTCCAATTATTAGGTATTTATGTTTCCATGCAGTTTTTATTCTGGTAATGCTTAATTGAATTAGCCCCTGAGAGGAGACTTGAGCTGGGACAGCTTCTTTACAGGTTTTGTTTTTGTTTTAGGGATTATAGAAAAATAACAAAAACCTTGGCTCCAACCAGTCCAGTTCTTGGAATGAAAAGAATGCCTCTAGGTCCCCCTCCCCTTAACTTAACCCACCTTCATTGTTTTGTTAAAGACTGACCAATTAAACAGGTAGCCAGTAATCCAGCTCATGCTGGCATGCTGGCTGGTATAAACTCTACCTTTTTCACATGTATATGTTAAACTTCTTTGTGTATGTTTATGGATACCTTAAGCTCCTCTTTACCATTTAATTCACGAGTCATTTAAACCAAAAGTGATAGGCTGGTTCAAACAGCCATTACGTGACAAAGTGTAACCTCACTGGCCACCTGCGTGTGGTCTGGTATGATTGTGCAATCTTTTGGGTGTGTGAAAATCTCATTGGTCACCTACGTGACCAGGCTTCACCTTCTGATTTTTGCCTTTAAAAACCTAAGCATGTGGGACGCTCAGGGTCGCAGTATCGGCTCCCGAGCCTGTGCTGCGGCCCTGGCCGGTCAGTGTAGAAACCTTCTCAATAAAGTTGCTTCTTAATATCAAATTTGTTGCGGTGGGCTCTGTCACTCCGGATGACTAGGTGGGCTTGCCTGCCTGAGTAGGGGTCTTCCTACTACATAATAAGATATTAAACTTAATCCACATCCTATAATTTTTGTGTCTAGTTTTATCCTAGAATGATTCACTACTAATTCAATCTGCTTTTCATTTATTGTAGTGACAATTCTTCCACCTATGACATTTTTTACATTTAGGATATCCTATTACATATATATTTGCATATACTACATATAGATTTTCATCTGAATTATACATCCTACCTGTCACCAAGCACTTTCAAAGAAAAAGAAAACATGTGTCACGCTCGGCTTCTCATTCCAAGATTACATTTTTTGGCAGTGCCTAAAAGGCTGAATTCATGAATGGCTGAATGTCAGCACAGCAGCCTCTAGGCATTTCAGCTGCCTGGCACTTCTCAGGCCCTGAAATCGAACCCCGTATGCTGACCCCATATTGCGCTTAGTGTACTTATTCATTTTACTTTTGTTTTATTCATTTAATTACCATTTATTTTATTGACTGTTATTACCCATGAAATATTTATTACATAGGATAGAGATTTGCCTATGTATGAAACTTCACACCTGATACCCAGGACTTTCACAGAAAAGGAAAACATGTGTCACCATTGGCTTCTTAGTCCATGATTCAATTTTTGTGAGTGCTGGCATCTGAAGTCACAGCCTACAAGGCCCAATTCATGAATGGATGAGTGTCAGTATGCCAGCCTGAGGCATATTGAGCTGACAAGCATTTCCAGAACTTGAGATCCAGCTCCAGGAGTTGACAAAATTAGAACAGATAGACATGCAGTTGGTAGTACACAAATAAATATTGATTTTTATAGAGTGTCAGAGATGTCTATACATTATTCGGTTACATAGGCTACATTCCTATCAATTCTTGGGTATTTTGTATACCTCCATGTAATTAATATTATTGTTTTCATCCTTAATTATTAATTAAATCAACCACTGTCCTGAAATTATTTTGTCCATGTAATTAATAGTATTCTTTGACTGTGTCAAAAATATTCATTAAAATCCATTGGCCTCCTAAAATCACTCTATTTATATAGTAGTATTCAGAAACAACTAATTCAACCTTGCCATTTATAATCTTCCATCGGTATTCCTATGAATAGGAAGGAAACTCTTAGGATCTCTCTCCATTGGTAGGGGTCAGGACCTGGCTTCAAACACAGGGCCTATATTGCCATGTTGGCCTATGGCTTCCCTGGTAGCCCGCCAGCCTTCAGCAATACCAAGTTACCAACATTCTTCAACCGTGTCATTCAGATGCAGGATGGTCACCTTGCAAAGAAAACAAATGTAAAATTGGTAGCCATCTGCAAGTTGCCAGTTTATTTTTTTCATTATTTTTTTTCTTGGCAGCCTTTGGGTCCCAAGAACCCAGGTTCGGCTGAGGGTCCAATGGCTGCACCCAGCCTAGAGTGATCAAAGCAGAGGCAGAATTGCCATGACCTGAGCTCAAGCTCTGTGCTTGACAAAAGAAAAATACATACATACATACATATATAAATACGTACATATATACATATGTACATACATTAAAAATATATTAAAAAATTATGAGGCTCCTTGGCTTGGAATTCATGCCATTTTTTCTGCCAGGCCAGGGATTTGAACTCAGGGTCTGTGTCAGGGTCTGGGTAAATCTGCAGCACTGTGGGGGATGGGGAAGATCACCAGTCTGGAAGACAAGAAAGTCAGGCCTGTTTCTAAGGCCTGAATTCAAGTCTTAGCACTTGAAAAAATAATATTCGTATGTATTTTAAGTACATGATTTTTATTGACCTACAAATTTTTACTGCATATTGTAGTTAGTGTATTCATTTTATTTTGTGTTTTATTTGTTCCTTATATACTTTAGTGAATATGATTACACATATAATATTTTTTGCAACTTATTACATAAGACATAGATTTGCCTATGTATTCTACATCATTCCTGAGTCCCAGGAATTTCATCGATAAAGAAACCAAGTGGGACAAGTGGCTTTCCACCAGGATTAAGTTTCTGGCAGTTCTGTGACTTGAACTCAGTACCTAGCTGGCCCACTTCGTGAGTGGGTAAATGTTAGCACACCAGTCTGATGCAAGAAAAGTTGGCAGCCAAATTTGAGGACCTGAGATCAACCCCTAGGAATGGCCAATATATAAATAGATAGATGATTAGACTGCAATGTGTGTGTGTGTGTGTGTGTATGTGTGTGTGTGTGTGTTGTTTGCTGCTTTTGACCAGGGCTAGCCCTCTACCACTGGAGCTACACAGCTCTACTTCTGGCTTTGTTGTCACTGAAGTTTGACAGGGATCTCAAGGACTTTCCTGCCTAGTGTGAATTTGACCATGATCCTCCTATCACGGCCTTGTAAACATCAATGAGGACTGCTGAGAGCCACTGATGCCTGCCTAATCATTGGTCTTGCTGTTCTTAGACAAACCAGTGAGTTCCCTATCCTTGAGTTAAAATGGTGGGAGCTGGAGCTCACAGTTGGAATCCTGGTCCTGCCAACTCCAAATGGAAGGAGATCCTTAGATACTCTTTCCTTTCTATATGAATATCAATGGAACGTGATGTATGTTATGATTGAATTGGCAGCTCTTAAATAATTCTAATTATACACAATTATATTATAGGACACTGATCAATTTTAATCAATACCTCATGAAGCGTTTAAACAATCACATTCATTAAATGGAGGCATAATGAAATACCTAAGAATTGGGCATCACATAGTATAAAGGTGCCATTTTTTCTGCTAGGACTGGGATTGGAACTCATGATCTGGGTAACTCTGTTGCATTGTGTGGAAAGGGGAAGCTAGCCTTCTTGAAGTCAAGAAATTCATATCTGTTCCTTAGGTCTGAAATCGATCCCAAGTACTAGAACACATCTTATTTGTGTAAATTGTAAATATATGATTTATATTTACATACATAGGTTGAGTCCATATTGCATTCAGTGTAGTTATTCATTTTATTTTTTGTTTTATTCATGTGTTTGTGGGGCACATGGGCAGCAAAGATGAGACTGAGAGGAAGGTGAGTGGGCACAGCTCAATTGTTTACCTTAAAATTTGATTGGATAAAGCTTAGGTGCATAATAGGGTGTGACCTTTACAGTAATTGGTTGGTTCCTTTCCCTCCCCTTCCATTTCTCGCAGTTTTTCCCTTAAAAGGTGCTTGTTGTCTGGTAATTAAGGAGTTCTTGCTTGACTTGACTCCCCATTGTGTCTGAATGTCTCCAGAGCTAAGGGACAGGACCTGTGGTACACTTACCATTCCTGTGCTCCATCCATCTTTTGGGGGCAAACAAAGACCCAACCTGTATTGACTGTTTAATTTATTGACTAATATGGCACAAAGAACATTGGTTACATTGATTAAATAGGATATAGCTCTGCATATGTATTCCACTTATACCTGATACCCAGGACTTTCACAGAAAAAGAAAACGTGTATCACCATCAGTTTCTTACTCCATGATTCATTGTTTGGGCATGATGACATCTGAACTCAAGGCCTACAGGGCCAAATTCATGAATGTGTTTGTGTCAGCATGCCATCCTGGAACAAATTGAGCTGATAGGCTGTTCCCAGAATCTGAGATAAAGCACCAAGGGTTGAGAAAATAAGAACAGATTGACACGCAGATTGTAGTACACTAATATATATATATATATATATATATATATATATATACAGAGTGCCAGAGATGTCTATCCATTGTTCAGTTATATAGACTACATTCCTACCAATTCTTGGGTATTTATTATGCCTCCATGTAATTAATGTTTTTATTTTTATCTTTAATAAACTATTAAGTAAATCAGTGTCCTGAAATTATTGCGTCCCTGTGAGAAATAGTATTCTTTTAATATTTCATAAGATATTAAATAAAATCAATCAGCCGACTGAAATCATGAATTCTAATTGTGTACAATTATCATTCATGAGCATGTCATTCAACTGTGACATTGATAACATTCCATCATTATTCCTGTGGATGGGAACGAATTTTTTAGGATCTCCCACCATCTGGAAGTGGCATGACTGTATTCGAACTGTAGGCCTATGTTGCCGTATGGGACTATGGCTTCTCCAATAGCCCTCAATGAAAAAAATATTTAGCTCTCTGGTTTGCAATTCATGACATTTTTTCTGCCAGGCCTGGGATCTGAACTCAAGATCTGGGTATATATGCAGCACCGTGATGGAAGGGAATCTGAACATGCTTGAAGACAAGAAAGTCAGACCTGTTCCCTAGGCCTGAATTCAAGCCTAAGAGCTGGAAAACATACTCCTCATATCCAGTTTAAAGATAGGATGTATACTTCCATACAGATAGTCAGTCCATATTTTGTTGGGTGTGGTTATTCATTTTATTTCACTGACTCTGAGGACCCCTCTACCATGTATTACATTGTTTACATTCTATCACAGCATCCAGATTTGTAAATATGTTTTCCATCATGCCTGACACCCAAGACTCTCACAGAAAATGAAAACATGTGTCACACTTGGCTTCTTACTACAAGATTAAATTTTTCGAAATGCTGGGATGTGAACTCAGGGTTTAGCAAGCCCAATTCATGAATGGATGAGTGTAAGCATGGAAGCCTTTAGCCAATGAAGCTGTGAGGTGGTTCCCAGGTGTTGAGATCCAGCCCCAGGTTTGGCCAAAATAGTGATACATGTATAGGCACAGGGTGGTATACAAATAAATATATATTAGTAACGAGCGCCAGAGCTGTCTATCCATGATTGCATGACACCTACTACATTCCTACCAATTCTTAGGCATTTATTATATCGCCATTTAAGGAATATTATTCTTTTCATGCATAATAACCTATTAATTAAGATCAATCAGCGTCCTAGGATTATTGCATCCAATTTTAGACTAGACAGAAGCATGATGTACTCTTTCAGTTGGTATTTCTATGCATAGGAACGAGTCTTTTGTGATCTCCTGCCATTGGTAGGTGTCATTACTGGGATTTTTTACCCGGGGCCTATGTTCACAGGTGGGCCTATGGATTCCCTGATAGGAAGCCAGCCTTCAGATATGGCAGGTCAGGTCCACTTTGCAGCCATGTTATACAGACCTAGGATGGTCACTGTGCAAAGAAAAAAATGTAAAACCCTCAGCCCTCTGCAGCTTGCCACTTTTTGTGCTATGCTACGTATTCTTTTTCTTCTTGAAAGCCCTGTGGGCCTAGGATCCCTGGACTGGCAATGGGTCTGAGGGTGCCCCACCCTAGGGCGATTGAAGCTGAGGCAGAGTTGCCATGACCTGAGTTCAAGCCCCATGTTTGCAAAATAAAGAATAAATAAAAACATTAATTAATTATTTAACTAAATTAAAAAAGAAATAAAGCTCCTTTGTTTTGAATTTCTACCAATTTTCTTTCCTAGCCTGGGATTTGAACTCAGGGTCTTGGTAAATATGTAGCAATGTGAAAGAAAGTGCAGATTTGCCACTACTTGAGTTCAAACCCCATGCAAATCCAAAAATAAAAATTAAGTCACTGAGCTCAGCAGGGGGAGCAGTTGTGGAGATGGGAGGGAAGGAATGGTAGGGGGAAAACAAAGGAGAAGGCAACAATGCTCAATAGGAACTGTATTCTTACCATGCTCATTTAACTGTAACCCCTCTGTACAACATTTTTATAATAAAAAAATGAAAAAAGTAGTGCTTAGATAAGCATTTTGGGGGTAAGAGAAAGTTTCTGAATCAATGTACAAAATTCTGCACTGCGTTTGTAACTGAATAAACATAACTGCTTCCATTAAAAAAAATTAAGTCACTGTCTTGGAACTGAGGCCAGTATTTCCATCATTGCTGGGATTTGATCTAACCATCCAGGTAACTCTTTTGCACCATGGGTGTAGGCAAAGTTCACTGTCCTTGAGGAAAAGAAATTCAGGCTAGAGTTCCCAACATCTGAATGAAACCCCTGCAATGAAAAAAATATTTCTATATATGTGTAATATATGATATATATTTACATATGTATGTTTATTACATATTATAATTTTATTATTGATTTTGTATTTATTTTATTTTTCATTTACTTATTGTTTATTGTATTTAGTATTATTATGGACACAATATTTAGTACATGTTGTACATCTATTATAAATTTATACACAATAATTTAGGACATTGACTGGTTTTTTTATTAATATTTTATTAAGTGTTAAACATGATACATAATTAAATAAAACATTTGTCACAGTCTGCACATGTCTAGAGTCTCTCCCATGTTTAAACTTTGTCTTCTTTATCTTTAGAACCTTCCTATAGGAATTTCTGAGATGATTTATACTCAGAAGCCTTTTCTTGGGAATAGTCAAGTTGAGGGATAAAATTGTAATGGTGCGCTAGAAATGTGGCTTACTGGTAGAGAGCTGGCTCAGCATGCATGAATGGAAAGGTTTGAATCCTCAGTGCCACATACTCAGAAAAAGCCAGAAGCTGTGGAGTGGCTCAAGTGGTTCAGCGCTAGGCTTAGAAAAAGGGGCTCAGAGACAGTACCCAGGCCCTTAGTTCAAGCCCCAGGTCAGGCAAAAACAACAGACGAGATGCCTGTGGCTCACAACAGGAAACTTAGCTTCTCAGGAGGCTGAGATCTGAAGACCACAGTTCAAAGACAGCCTAGGCAAGGAAAACCTGTTAGACTCTTATCTCCAATGAACCACAAAAAGACCACATGTGGTGCTGTGGGTCAAGTGGTAGAGTGTTCGCCTTGAGCTGAAGGGCTCAGGGACAGTGCCCAGGCCTGAATTTGTGACCAAAAACTGGAAAAAAGTGAGGGTTAAACAAAGTACTTTTCCTTTTTGCAAATTAGAACATTCTCTGGAAAAAATGAATGTTCATGTACACCAGAATTGGAGTTAGAGCTCAAGGTTCAATTGTAGCCCATCCATATGCATAGCCTCTCAGATTCTAGCATTATAACCTTGTGTCTTACAGGTTTCTGAAAGGTCCAATATTGAAAGGCCTAATATGCTGCCCAAGCCCTTTGTGATAAGCAGCTGACTTGTAATGCCAACGTTATTACAGTTCTGAACCTAGCAGAGCACCAGTAGCTCATGCCCATCACCTTAGATCAGGAGGCTGAAGTCTGAGGATCACAGGATGAAGCCACCAAGGGCTGGAAAGTCTATGCCTTTCTGACTTCTACTGCTGAAAGGTCAGATGTTCAAGAGCTTCCTGTCTTTCTCTTGGTAATGAGAAGTTGCTTGCACTCTAAATGTTCTTAGAGTTCTTGAGTTATAAAAGCAGGAAATAAACATCATTGACCAATCCTGGGTTCAAATGTTCTCAGCTTCCAAGCACTAGTCATGTTAGCAGGAAGAACTCCAGTGTAACAATATTTGAAGGCAGAAACCAGTTTCAAAAGCCAGACTAGGCCAAGAGACCTAGGCCTAGGATTAGGAGGCAGAATGTACACACTCAACAGGGAAGTGAGCTGCAAAACCACTTCATTCATTCCAGACACGGCCAGCAATGGGGGGAAACCTAGAACATTTGTCAGAGTTACACAAGGATCAGGCTTTTCTCAGTCTCTTCAAACAATGACTCATTAACCTTCTTCCCTCAGGTGGAGGGTACCTCAGGCTATATTTTGGTTAACAATAGAGAGCCTTGCTCTTTGGTCTTAGGGAGTGGGTTTTTGACTCTCCATTTGTCAGATTTGAAGGCGCTTCTTCTACCTCTGCCAGTCCATTCTCATTCCTTCATTCTCCACATCATTAATCCCCAGTCCAAGGAGAGGCAGGGTCCTTTCTCTTCTGGCTCCAAGCACCTGAGTTAGAACCTGGCTCTGCCCTCTTGACTCTGGGGACCTCGGCTGACTGAGAAGTGGGAGACAGTCTTCCTTCTCTGTGGTTGTGTGAAGACCATGTTGGTGTCCTAGCACACTGCAGAAGGCCTCATGATTGGGTAGTGTTCTCTTCTTTCCTCCTGACATCCAAGACCAATTCTGGCTTTTTCTTGAATGTGCTACTGAGGAGTCAAACCCAGGGCTTCTTGCATGCTAGACAACACTCTCTCACTAAATCACATTACCAGCCCCCTCATCTTTTTCTTAATGGTAGTTTTTACATAAGTATGCTACCATTTTATGTCCCCAATTTTAATTTTCTGAATATTGGTTACTTGTAAGAAACCTGATCTTCTCTTCCACTGCCTGGTTCGTGACTGTTCCTGCATTGGCCTCATAATAAAATGTAAATAAAGGCTGCTAAAGGTGACCTGCTTTAGGCAGATGGCTCCACAGATTGTTGTGTATGGCTGTTAACACTCCTCGACCTTGAATTCAGGATCTGGGCACAGTCCGTGAGGTGCTTTACTGAAGGCTAGCCCTCTAACCCTGGAGTCATATGGCTATACTTTTGGCTTTGTTGGCCCTGAAGTTGGACAGGGTTCTCAAGGACTTTTCTGCCTAGGGTGATTTTGACCATGATCCTCCTATCTAAACCTTGTAATGAGAAGTGTGATATATATAATCATTTAGCCCTGTATTTGCCATTTTGTATTAGATCTGCTTGAAGAATGCAGCTGCTATTCTACCCTCCCTTGAGCCCCAGACACTCCTGGATCTGGAGCTGAAATTAACGACCCTCTGGCAGGGAGGACCTGAAAAATTACACATTCCAGATCACTTTCCCCCATGCCTAGGGTCAGAGATAGTGGCTGCCTGGCAAAACCACTTCCCCGGGGTCAGGGTCAGAGATAGTGGCCGTCTGGCAACCACTTCTCATAAGTTACCCTAGAAGTACCGTCTAATTAGGTTAGAGCACAATAGCTCGCTAGCCTGACCAGTTATTAGCCCCAACCCTTTTCCCACTTTGTATTGCGCCAATCGTCTGCTAGAATTCTGATTTAAATTTCCCACGTGGTGTATTGATTCCTTGCCAATACATACTGAGGCCTTACTCCTACCAAAGAACATATAAAAAGTGCTGTAACCCAGTGCTGGGGGCCTCTCTCCAATCGGAAAAAGTGCACAGAGGGGTCCGTGCTTGAGCTCGTCAATAAACGACTCATTGCCCCTTGCATTGATCTTTGGTCCCTGGTGGTTATTTTGGGGGCTACAAGTCTCCGGGCATTATAGTAAGTATCAAGGAGGACTTCTGAGAGCCACTGGTGCCTTCCTAATCATTGGTCTTGCTGATGTTCTTGAACAGACCAGTGAGTTCCCTATCCTCGGATTGAAGTGGTGGGAGCTGGAGCCCACAGTTCGAATCTTGGTCCTGCCACCTCCAAATGGCAGGAGATCATAAGGAACTCATTCCTATCCATATGAATACCAATGGAATGTGATGTATGTCATGATTAAATGGGAAGTTCTTAAATGATTCTCGGATAAAATTGTAAACAATTAGATTATAATACACTGATCAATTTTAATTAGTACTTTATGAAACATTTAAACAATCACATTCATTAAATGGAGGCATAATGAAATATCTCAGAAATGTGTGTCACATAGTATAGGGGTGCCATTTTTTCTGCCAGGACTTACTTTAGTTAATTGTTATATCCAATTTTCTGAATGTAATTTGGTATATGAATCTAGGATATATTATAAATCAATTATGCAAACAGTTTTCATCATAAATATTTATAGCAAAATATAGAGATAAATCCAAATTATATATATTTGAAGACAGTGCTTGGTTAGTCCTCTTCTCATATTCCCCATACCCTTCATGAGAATAATACACATTGTAAGGTAATGCTTAGAATGTTTTCCTGAAATAGGTTGACTTTAAACCAGTGAGTTACTCTATGCTGCATTTTGTTTACTTAATATCCAGAAAATCTAATTTCTTACTTTGTGGTTTTCCTTAGGCTTTATACTCAGATTTAATCTCTGATGGGTGACAAATAAAGATATAAACATTTTTAACAGTGGCTAAGTTTAGGCTGAGGAATCTAGGTACAATGCAACTCATGCAGATAGGCCTCATAAGTCATGAGACCTTGGTATCAAAATGTTAACCAATGCTTACTGGTGTCATGCTTATGAGATTTTGTGTATTATAAACAGTGGTTATTAGAATGTTTATGGAATCAACATCATTTCATGGGTTAGGAACTGAAGAGAGACATTATACTCAGAACAAAATTTAAGGAGGCATCCAAAATTAGTTAGCAAGATATACATCATGTAACACAATGTTTTAAAAATGCAAACTAAAGGAAATAATTTATTAAAAAACATCAACATTTACAGTAAATACAGAATCTCTTTGACTGATTTTTCTTTTACCCCATTTGCTATACAGCTTACATAATGACTTTTCTGGTGATATGTTTACTTAGGTCTTGATATTTAGTTGGAGAAGTTATGCTCTTTCATATATTCATTTGACAGATCAAAGCGGAAATGAATTCCATGTCAGAGTCAACATCCATAATAATGTTACAGATGTATCCTGCTACTTTGCCAAAGTTTCAAATCACCTTTAGTAACTGAGGTCTTTCTTTGGATCTAAATAAATAGGTATGCAATTTTGTCAGTAGTAGAAAGATTTTGACCACCATTTGTTAATCTATTATTTTCCAGAAACTACTTCTCTCTTTTCATGAGATTTTTAATTTCATTTATATCATGTTTTGATGTTCTCCTTTAGATTACACACATTCAGTCTTCTACAAAGTGTAATTTGGAGTAGTTTAAAGTTATGTAACTCATGTACACTGCTCAGATTTTATTATTTGCATATTTTTTCTTGATAAATCAGTAGGAATTAGTTCTCAATATGGATAATATTGGACTTATTCATTGCTTTTCTGAATTTATTAAGTATGTCATGATTTTGTTATTCTGTTCTTTTAAATATGTGCAGATCTCACTCCACATACAGTCACATTCATTTTAAACAATTTGATCCATCCAAGGGATTTGCTACATTAGGTTCATCTAGATGAATTTAATTACAAATTAATGCAACCGTATTTCTGAGACACAGTTATCTTTATGGCTCTACTCCAAGTTAACATGTATTTCAAGTTTTTATGCGTAAAAATACTGGGCACAACGTGTTTTTGTTCCTGGGGGACTTCTACTTTGTTGGTTGTTTTCCAGTTTTGGTGACTTCAATATATGTGTGCATTTTATTTCAATTGTTTTGTTTCAGTATTTTGTTTCAAATAACAGACATTACAAAAATAGTTAATGATTTAGAACTTTTCCAAATATATTCTAAGAGAGACACTTGAAATTTTGTGACAACTGGGAATGGGCAGGTCTTCATAGTGAAGGGCATAACAGAATAACAGACATTGTTTGACATGATTTTCCTCTTGCCTCCTCCTCTTGCTCCTTGCCTTCCTCTTCCTCCTCTTGCCTCACTATTTCCAATGGTATTACTTCAAAGTCTTTAATGCAAAGAAAATATTTTTGTCTGTATGAACTCAGAATTTTTGATTCAATTGGGACACATTATATATTTAAATTTCATTTTAACTCGAAAATCATCTTTCCCTCATTTAAAACCACAGTTGTGAATTTATAATGCTAAAGTAGCATCTACTAATTTATATGAAATGGTCCAAAATATTTTCACTTCTCACTATATGTAAGATAGAGTGTAATAATATTAATGAGTAATTGAGTATGTAATAATTTCTTTGGGGAAAGTCAATTACAGTGGGTTTTTGTGAGATACTGAGTAATAGTAAATCATATTTGATTCTATTAAAAAATTCCCAGTTACATCTAAAATTTACTGATAGTTATAAATTAATGCTGAAAAATAACATTGTTTATTAGAAAAACCAGAAGTTTCAATAAGCTTGCTTTTTTAAACTTGTCTTGAATCTGGGCGTCGGTGGCTCATGCCTGACATCCTAGCTACCCAAAAGTCTGAGATCTGAGGATAGTGATTCAAAGCCAGTGTGGACAGAAAAGTCTGTGAGACACTTATCGCCAATATATCTCTTGAAAACTAGAAACGGCACTGTGGCTCAAGTGGTACAGTGTTATCCTTGAGCTGAAGTGCTCAGGCACAGTGCCCAGGCCCAGTGTTCAAGCCCCATGACAAGCAAAAAAAAATTGACATGGATTTTTACTTTATTATTTCATGATTTTTAATGTAAAAATACATACAGAAGGTTTTAAAATTGCATGAAGAAAGTAATGAGTACATTTCTTATAAAGCATTGTTGCCTCCTTCCTTGTTTCCCCTTCCCAACCCTTCCCATCTCCTTTTCTGCCCCTTCCCCCCGCCCCCGTCCCCTGCACTAAGGTTGTAAAGTTCGATATTCGACATAACGTCTTGTACATGTCATTGTTGCAATGGGTTCACATGTATCCCAATTTGTTTTTTCCTTCCCCTTCCCAAATTATACCAACATCAAATACAGTGAAAATGGAGGTTATATCTTGGGGGAGGGACATAAAAAGCAACCAAGAAATCATCTTGTAAATATGCTAGAAACAACAGCAAGAAAGAAAAACCATTTGAGTCCTTAACTTGGTGTTCATTTCACCTAACATCAACTTGTCTGAGAGTTTATGTTTATCTCTGACATATA
The DNA here is from genome assembly GCF_019054845.1 of Dipodomys spectabilis. Lineage (NCBI taxonomy): Eukaryota > Metazoa > Chordata > Mammalia > Rodentia > Heteromyidae > Dipodomys > Dipodomys spectabilis. Next base: position 4,400,685 of record NW_024870787.1, read on the forward strand.
CTAGGTATTGCAAATAAGGGAATCCATGGATGCTATGTTTCTTTGGGCCTGGATTACTTCACTTAATATAATATTTTCCAAGGCTTTCCATTTCCTAACAAATGGGACAATGCCATTTTTTCTGATGGAGGCATAGTATTCCATTGTGTATATATATCACACTTTTTTTATTGTAAGAATACCGTACAGAGGAGTTACTGGGCAAGATAATGAGTACATTTTGTATCAAGGATTGTTGCCGCATTTTATCGATGCACTCATCTACTGAGGGGCATCTGGGTTGGTTCCACATCTTAGGTATGGTAAATAATACTGCAATAAACATAGTGGTGCTGAGAGCTTTAGTATGGGCTTGTTTGTGATCATTTGGTAAATGCCCAAAAGTGGGATTGCTGTGTCATAGGGGAGACTTATATTGAGTCTTTTGAGGATCCTCCATACTATTTTCCAGCATGGTTGAACAAGATTATAGTCCCACCGACATCCTGTCCAGCTTCTGTTGTTATTACAGTTCTTCATTATAGCCATTCGAACAGAAAACACTTTTAAAAAATAAAAATTCAAGAAAAGTTTCAGAATAGAGTTCCTTAATTTTTTGTTTTTTGGGGGGAGGTGAATGGGAGGACCCTGTAGCTCCCTGTGTCCATAACAAGTCTCTTGGTGGAGTCTTGGGTCTGCTTTTGGTGTTCGGTTTTCCTATGGCTTGATTGGTTTCTTAAGTCTGTTTGGGCCAGCTAACTGCTCTGTGTTAGGCATGTTTTTTGATCCTCCTCCCAGGCTAGATCAGTGGGAGAGTGCTTGGAGTATCAGAAAAGAGAGAGATGGCTGTTTCCTCTAGTTTGGAGATGCTGTGATGAAGCTAGGTTTTGTGTAGGGTTGAGGTCTTTCAGCAAACTGTAGCTTTACCCTGAGGGACTAACTTTTGAGACACTCACAGAGCCCAGCTTGGAGCTTTTCTCCGGGTTTATGTTTACTGAATTTCAATTGTTTGTCTAGGCTTTTGTAGGGAGGGGCAATGTCTGGCTCTGTTTACCTGGTGAAGGAAGTCACTTCTCTGTCGCAGGAGTTTTTCTGCCAGCGCGGGATGGCTTTCTCCTGGGTGGAACGGACATCATGACTGACATCATAAATCTATTGTGTGATCATGGTATTTCCCCTGCCAGGTAAGTATGTGAAGGGATGGGAAGGGGAAACAAAGGAGGAGGCTATAATGCTTGATAAGTATGTACACATTATCTTGCCCATGTAATTGTAACCCCTCTGTACAGTATTTTCACAATTTAAAAAAAAAACCTATTGTGACTTATTGTAACATCGTAAGTATATTGTGACCTCATCACCATTATGGCATCACCTACTAAGTATAACATCAAAATATTATTATCACTCAATATTGTGACATCATATTGCCATTGTGATATCATTGTTCCATTGGGTTTTTCAAACCTATTTTGACCTCATAACATTTTACAAAAATCGTGGCCTTTGAGACTATTAACTTGTGAACTTGTACACTTATGATGCATAAAACACAAGGCAATCCAATGAGGCACATTGAAGATAATTTTATTTACACTAAAAATGGGCCTGCATTTACCTTGTCCTGTGCTGTACACTCAGTGAAAGCCCAGCCCCAACCACCAAACCTCAGACCTCCAATAGGCATAGTTAATTGGTTTGCAAAACACCAACCCCCCCAAATTATCATCTCCACGCTCCGACCTTCAATAGATAAGGCTTTTTCCTTTTCCCTTATTCCTTCCTTCTTTATAGACCTTTCCTTCATTTCCCTTTTTTCCGTTCCATCACTTCCTTCTTCTCTTTAGGCCTCTCCACTACACTTCTCTGGCCTGGTGGCCAATTGTCTTTCTTCCCCTCCTGCTCTCCCCCAAATTCCTCTTCTCCCAGGTTTTTCCTCTCCTGCTGTCTCACCACTTCCTTCCTTGCAGGTCTTCCCTTGATTTTCTCCAATTCCATTGCTCTGACCATGCAGCCTATATATAGGTTGAACCCCTCCATCACTCCAGTGGGTCTCCTACCTAACAGTGTTCAACCATCACTTCACAAACTGCCTGGTCCCCAATCAATTCTTCACAAATCATCATGTGAGGATGACATTCTACCCCCTCCAGCAGCATGCCCTGCTCACTTGGGTGGCATGCCCCATGCACTCCAGTGGGCCAGGTCATGGGGCAACATTGATTAGTGGGCCTTGCTCATTATTGAGATCATGCTGCTTTATACATCCCCCACTGTTTTTCATGTCCAATGAAATACTTGATTCCTTCTTACCAAATTCTAAAAATTCCCTTCTCTCCACCCAGTGAATAGGCTTAAAATGTGAATTTAATAGAAAACAAGTAAATTATAGAAACACACTAGTCAGCAATAATTAACACTTAGTAAGTCTTATCCTTAACAGTCCATCTTGCAGCCTTCTCTGTATATTGGTCCACTACCTATTCCACTTGAGACTGATGGATCCAATGCTGTTTTCGTGCTAATTTCATAGGCGACAGTGATGTTATCACCACCAAGTAAGGTCCTTGCCACTTCGGTTCCAATTCAGGAGCATGATGCATTTTTACCCACACCAGCTGTCCAGGCAAGAAAGACTGGGTGGAGTTCCTTATTTTCTTTTTTCAACTCCATTTCTTAGTTTATTTCACTTACCTGGGATCTAGATTTTGAATTTATTTCTGAAGTGAGACTTGGTATAGATAAACTAAACTATTCTCCCCAAAGAAATTTTCCTTCCAACTGGATTTAATTTCTTATTTTATATTTGAAATTTTATTTTCATCCTAATGTTTATTTTTTAAACACTTATTATGATTATTATCTTTAAATAGTTGTACAAAGATGTTCCCATTCTACAAAAGAGTACACAAATACAAGGTATCTGACAACATTGTCACCCATCCCTCTAACCCTTCCCTTCTCACACTTTTTTGTAAAAATTGAGATAGGTGATTACATATATTTCACATATTTCACAGTATTGTGGAATTGTGATACTTAGTTAAAGTCACAAACACATTTTAACCTTGACAAGGCAAATTATTGTTACCATGGTCCAAAGTTTGTTAATTCATGAGCTTTTACAATCCAAATTATTTTTCCCACCTCAGGTGATATTTACATATTTTTTCTTTTGCTTAATGTAGGCTATTCCCTCTTGCCCACTTTCCCTCTCATTCATCTCTTCCCATCACTGTATTTGGGTTGCTTCATTATTTTTCTTCTATTTCCAGCTGACGGGCCCCTTTGTTGTATGTTCTTCCATTTCCCAATTATTGTGTTCCTCCTCCTGGCTTCCCTCCGTTGGGTGCATATTTCTACCGTCTACATAGTGAAGAACATGGAGTCATTAATGGTGATACAACAAAATGACTGGCTATCCTTTGATTCTTTAGTTCTGTTTACTTTGTCGTACCTTCTTGCATTTTGGCTTTAGCATCCACGTATCAGGTAGACCCTATGCTGTTTGTCTCATTGTTCTTGGCTTAACTCACTCAAATAATTTGGTCTAGCTCCATCCATTTCCCTGCAAATACCATCATTTTGTCCTTTCTAATGTCTACATGTATTCCATTGTATATAGGTTCTACATTTTTTGGATCCACTTATCAGTTGTGGCTTATCTGGGTTGTTTCCAAATCTTGGCTATTGTGAATAGTGCTGTAATAATCATAGAGGTGTTTATGTCTATATATACTGGTTCCTGTTGTTCAGAGTAGATATCTAGGAGTGGTATGGCCAGTTTATAGGACAGGTCAATATTTAGCTTTCGAAGGTACCTCCAGACAGCTTTCCCAAGTGGTTGTATTAGTATACATTCTCACTAGCAATGCAGTAAAGTTTCTTTCTTTGTATCCCTTCCAGAATTTGTCATTGGCTGAATTTAGGATGTGGGCCACATTGACTGGGGTAAGGTGGTATCTCAGAGTTGTTTTTATTTGCATTTCCCTTACAGCCAAGGATGATGAACATTTCCTCATGTGTTTCTTTGCCGTTTTTATCTCTTCTTCTGAGAAGTCTTTTTTTAGCTTCGTTGACCATTTCAAGATTGGTTTGTTAGCTTTGTGAAGGGTTAGTTTCTTGACTTCAGCATATATATTATAATGGATATTATAATATAATGGATATTAGATGCTTGTCTGTTATATTACTGGTAAATATTTTTTCCCATTTCTTCCCATTTCCTGGTAATCTCTATGATTCCTTTTTGTAGGCTTTTATAGTTTTCATGAAACAGACCCTCAATAACTTTGGTTAGGTTAATTCCTAGATACGTTTTTTTTTTGAGGGTATTGTGAATGGGGTTGGTTCCTTGATTTCCCTTTGTATTTGTACATTGTTACTATACAGAAAGGTGACTGATTTTGTGGGTTAATTTTGTATCCTGATACTGTGCCAAATTGATTTATAAGCTCTAAGAGTTTGGGGATGGAGCTTTAGGGATTGGTAATTTATAAAATAATGCCATCTGTAAAAAGAGAGAGTTTATCTTCTTCCTGTCCTATGTGGATCCCTGTAATGTCTTTCTCTTGCATTATTGCTCTGGCTAAGAATTCCCGAACTATATTGAAGAAGCGTGGATAGAATTGGCATCCTTGTCTTGTTCGTGTTTTTAGGGGAATTGGTTGTAGTTTTTCCCCATTAAGTATAATATTTGCCTTTGATGTGCCATGTAAGACTTTTATTATCTTATGTAATGTTCCTTCTATTCTTATTTTTTCCATAGCTTTTAATATAAATGAGTGCAGAATTTTATCAAAAGCCTTTTCTGCATCAATGGAGATAATCTTATGGTTCTTGACCTTGGATCTGTTGATGTGATGGATTAGATTTATTGACTTACATATGTTAAACCATCCCTGCATCTCTAGGATAAAGCCCACTTGGTCATAATGTATGATTTTTTTGATATGTTTCTGGATTCTGTTGGCTGCAATTTTATGGAGGAGCTTTGTATCTGTCTTAATAAAACAGATTGGTGTGTAGTTCTTTTTTTGTTGGGTCTTTGCCTGTTTTGGGGATGAAAGTGATATTGGCTTCATAGAATGAGTTTGGGATTACTCTCTCTGTTTCTATTTCTCTGAAGAGCTTGAGGAGTGTGGGTATTAGTTCCTCATTAAAGGCCTTATTGAAATCTGTAGTGAATCCATCAGGTCCTGGGCTTTTCTTATTGGAAGATTTCTGATTACATCTACTATCTCATTGTAGGTAATTGACATGTTTAATTGATTTCTTTATTCTTGGTTCTCTTTGGGCAATTTGTATTTCTTTTTTTATCAGGAAGAAAAAAAAGTTTATTTACTGAACTACTGTCCACACCATGTATGGTGGAGAAGCATGTCTTAATAGGAAAGGGGGAGACAAACCTCTGGGCCAGGACTTATCTAGGCTAGGGAAAGGAAGAAGTGTGGCCAGGTGGGGGAAAGGTGTGGCCACACTGGATCTCGATGTGACCTCAGGGTCTGGGACCCTCCTATGGTCAGATGGGAGGTTTGTAACCAGAGATGGCTCAGGATGTGCCCTAGAAGGAGGGGAAGGTGGCTGCTTCCAGGTCTGCTAGTTACCTATGTAACAGATATTGGGCAGAAACTTAGCCAAGAAGGAGGGAGGTATTCCTGTTCAGACCTTACATTCCAGCCTTTTGATAATTATGAAAAAGTGTGAAGATTCTCTCTGGCTAATTCCTGTTTGCAAGGGGTATCAACAGTAGGGGTAAAAGACTGAAATGAGATCCCATCTGAGAGAAGGCAGCAGCCAACAGCTGTCACTTGGGCAATGAGTCCTTAGATGAAGTCTGGAGGAGGCAAGTCTCTTGGACGAAGTATGGAGAAGTCTCACGAGACATTGAGGGACTGAAAAAAAATATTCGAGAGCAAATAAATGTCAAGAGGTAGGACTTGGAGCTGAAAACGTTGGTAGAAATATCACTATCTACTTCTGACATCTGCAGACTGGGTAGAAAGGAAGTCAAGTGACAAAGGCAAGAATATAAATTTCTGTCCAGTTGAAAGGTAGACAGGTATGGACATTAGATGGGCAGTCTTCTTACTTCTATTGAAGTCCCGGCTCTAGTTTATTTAGAAAGGGCAGGCACAAAATGGCTGATGTGTATTATCTCCTCTTACTCCTTTCCATGTTCCTTTGTTCTGCAGACTGGCTGAGTCTAAGTTGCTGAGATGGTTTGTCCCAGTTGGTATTCAAGGAGATTTGAACTCAAGGCCTGGGCACTGTCTCTGAGAACTTCTGCTCAAGGCTAGCACTCTACCACTTTGAGTGATAGTATCACTTGCAGTGTTCGCTTGTTAGAGTTAAGAGGCTCAAGCCAAGCTTCCAGCCTGGCTCTTTGCAGATAAGTTGGGAGATGGAGTCTTAGGGATTTTTCAGCCCGGGCTGGATTTGAATTGCAACTTTTGTCACAAAAACACTTTGTTATTTCCAATTAAAGCAGCAAGGAGGTCAAATAGAATAAGAAGAGTTTACCTGGTCCTTATCAAGAATTAACCAAATATTCTGCAATGACAAAACCTGTTGGATGGGAGAATCTTAGCACAGATATGCCCAATATTTTAGACTCACGTAGTCAGTACTAAACTAAACAACACAAAACAAAAAAGGCAAAACTCAAATCCTAAAATTTTAGAGAATAATGTTTAGACATCTTTGCTAACAAATCACATCAGATGGTTGGGCCTCAGTTACCAGAGCCTCTGAAAAGAGCAACTTGTTAGCAAGGCACATTTGAATAGATGGATGGAGGAGAAGTAAGCTAGGTTGAAGTGTAAGGATTGGAGGAGGCCAAATCCTTAACACACCATTTGGCCAAGATGGCGAACTCAAGATGGCAAATTTCTAAAAAAAATGCAAAGAAAGCCTGAACAAAAAATCTAGCATAGTTTGGCTAGCCTTTTAGAGAGAACCTAGAATAGGTCCCCTGGGCCCAGTCCATGTCGCACGCTTCATGGAACAATACAAATAGTTGTAGAAAAGAAAGGGAGAGATAGAGAAAGTTGGACATGATTAGCAGAGAGCAAAGGGATCCTGAAAGTGAACAGACTTCTTACCATTTACCATTGCAGAGGGCAAAATTGTCTAAACCTGAGAAAAGCATAAAAAATTAGGTGTTCTCGCTATCCAGGGAGCACAGGAGGCATTTCAGTGGGGTTTCATGGCTTGGGCATGACTCATAGCACCCCGTTAAATGTGTAGGAGAGTCAGTTTGGTGAGGGAAGGACAGCTGACCTGGCAGAAGCGATGTCCCTACTTCTGTAAAGAGAAATGGCCAAGACCCCATAACCAAGCATCCTCGGGTTCAGAGGTGACCAGCCTTTCCGCTAAATGCCGTAGGAGCTCTCTGACATGGCGCCACATCAGAACAGAGATTGAGCAACAGAGCCAAAGAGAGTAGTTTCACTCACCAGAGAAGAGAATTGGTGTGAACGTGGAAGTGAAGGCCAGAAATGGTATTGGTGAAAAGTCTCGCGTGCTGTCTCAATTCAGTTTAGTTCACAGAAAAGCCATTTCCAACACAAAAACCCCGTCTGAGTCACAGCATCATATGTAAGGAATACTAAATAGGTAGGTTTCAATCGGTAGCCTATGAAGAGAATACCACACACTATTAAGGCAAGAAAAGAAGTTTATTTACGGAAATGCTGCCCCCACCATACATGGTGGAGAAGCAGGGCCAAAAGGAAAGGGGGGATAGCAATTTGTATTTCTGTAGAAATTCATCCATCTCTGCTAGGTTTTCCTTCCTTTGTGAGTAGAGTCTGGAATTATTTCCTTATGACTGTTTCGATTTGAGTTTTGCCTCTTTTGTTTTGTGTTGTTTAGTTTCGTACTGAATACATGATGCTAAAATATTGGGCATATCTGTGCTTATGCGGGCCAGTATGGAGAGGCACAAAATGCAATTGTTCTGGAGTTGTTCACTGCCACTGTCTCGGCCACAGTTATCACTGCCGCCCCGGGTTGGTCTGGGCTGTTCCTGTGGGCTAGTACCAAGAGGCATTGTGCCCAGAGTCTGGGTGGTTTGCCACTACTGTCAGCTGCTGCTGCTGATCCAGGTTAGGCTAAGCTGTTTACACCAGCAGGACTGAGGTGCCACACTGTGGGTCTAGGGTCGTTCGCCACTGCTGACAGCTGCTGCTGCTCCTGACTGGGTTGGGCTGCTTGCACCAGCAAGGCAGAGGTGCCATGCCAGGGAGGGTGAGGGGAATCTTCATGTTGGCTCTGTCTTCTGAGATTTCGGTTTGTATTTTCTGGGTAGGCACTGGACCTTGGGAGTCTTCTGTGAGTCTTGGGATGCTTGTGGGTGTGTGGTACTCGGAGGGTCCAGAGCCAGGCTACTTAAGCAACCTGGCACAAAGCTCCACCACTTAAGCTGCTCAGTGGGGAGCCCCATCACCAACAAGGGGTGGGGGAAGGGTCTTCCCACTTTACTGTCTGTGTAGGTTTTTCCATTTTCTTTTTTCACTTTCTGTATCTCTCTGAGTAATTGCCTTTTTTTTGTGGGTCACTTGCTGAAACGGAGCATTGAAATCCAAACTCTGAATTTCGTTGAGGAGAGCTGTGGGGTTTTCCTGCTGTTCCATCGCCATCTTGGCCCCTCCCCTTCAGGTGGAGTTTTTCTTAGGTGGCTGGTGGGTTACCAAAGGATAGGTCCATAAAAGAATATGTTGTAAAGCCTACAGATTGTAGTTAGACATTTCTGTTAATATAGCCTTCCCAAATTTAGGAAGCGAAGGGGGTGATCTACCCCAAAGTATTTCAAAGGGACTAAATCCTTTAACATAAGGGCTACATCTTGCTCAAAGGAGAGCAAAGTGGAGGAGGCTCACCTAGCCATGGACAGTCTCTGTATTTAATGTAGTTAGGTTCTTTGAGTGCATGTTCATTCTTTCTAATGCCTTGAATTCTGAGTTCTATAAATGGATTGTAACTTCTAATTTATTCCTAGAGTGTTAGTTAATAATTGAGAACTTGGGCCATGAATGCAGGGCCATCTTTGGACCCCACAGCTAAGGGTAAGCCAAATCAAGGAATTATTACATGCCTCAGCTAAGCCTGAAAAAGTGTCCACTATTACTAATAGATACCAACACCCATACTTTCCAGCTTTACCTCTGTGAAGTGCACTTTCCCAAATTCACCATCTGAGTTTCCTCACATATGAATTCTTTCCATAGGTTCCAGCTGTTCAGCACTTACCTGTTGGAAATTACCTCCAAACCTTACAAAGTATTGTCAGGCTAATGCCCCACTGGTTTTCAGAACAGTTTAGGTAGTGGCCTCGGGAAATTTACCAGGGTGCAAATATCTACACGTAAACTGACAGAAAGCTTGAGCCTGTATGCTTTTTTCACAAGTTCAGTGTCAACATTTGCCCACTTATTACAACTGTTTTTGCTTCTTCCTTTAATTTTAATGACTAGTAGTTCTAGAGATCCTATAGGTTTTAGAATGATCTCCCAAGCTACCTGATCAGCTCAGATGTTTCCCTATATCTTAGGGTCTCTAGTTTCTTTAACATCTGTTCAGTACTCTGAATCTTGGAGACTTCTTACATTTTATTCTCCTCCTTTTCTCTCAAACTTGCTTTCAAAATCCCACTCTCCTTCTCAATGTGCTCCTTAATCTGTAACTGTTTTGGCAGGGTCACAGTAGAGTTCTTTTGACTGGACAACTGCTGCTCCTTCTCACAACACCTTTGCTTGATTTTCAGCTCCTCCCTGAAGTTCACAAAAGTGCTATTGTGAGGTATTTTTTTCCACCTCCACCAGTTCCATTGGGTCACGAAGCTTCTGCATTACATTTATGGTGAAGATCTCAGCAGTCTTTTGGGACTTTTACTCTAATAGTTTCTCTTTCTAGTTTTCAACTTCAGTGTATTTTTGTGACAGATCTTTCAACTGTTTGTTTAGCCCTTCTGTTTTTCTTCCTAATGCTCTTTCCCTTTCCCTAGCATTCTCTATCAAAGCATGTGGCCCTTTAACTCTTTCTGAAGAGTAACAATCTCTTTGTTGAGCCTGCTATTTTCCTGTTCACTTTACTTGGCCTCATCTATGACAGCACTTCCCTGTCTTCTCTGCTAATTACTATTTCCTTTTCGCTCTGTTGCTTTGAATTTCTGGTGACAATTTTCAAAGCTTATAATCGACATGTATTTCAGCCTAATACATTCTTATATCAGGTCCAGCTCCTTTTTCAGGTCCACGATTTCTTAATGCAGCATCAGGATCTCTTCTTGGCCTCTCTTGTGGTTAGCAAGGATGGCAGTATTGCTGTCTTGTGCTTCTGTTGGCTTGTGATCCCCTAATTTGCCTCATACTCATCCAGGCTAATGAACTTGAATTTCATTTGGTTCTGAGTGTTTTCTAGGTTCCTTTTGAGGATTTTCTTCTCATTTTTGACACTCACAAGTTTATATCTTCAAATATTTTCTTCACGTCAAATAATTCTGTTTTTTCCAATGTGCTCTTCTATGTGCTTTTAACCTCTTGGTTGCTTTTGACTGGCACATAATGGAGATTCAGTCTTTTATAAGCCTGTGTTTTGAGATAGAAGTGTATGAATTTTTCTTTGTCACATTTCTTCTTAAGTTCAGACGGCTGCTTTTTAAATTGAACACAGTTGGAATTCAGAGCCCCAAGTTCCTTTGCATGTTACTCCAGAGATATGAACACATTTTCCAGGTGTTTAATGTGATTACATACCTGTCATTTTCTATCTTTCTCCTCCTTGGATATTCCCTTTCCCAGTGTCCATATTGCTTTCAATAAGCACACTGATCTAGTCCTAGAGGTTCCCTACTGCCATTTGCAAATGAATTCTACTGTCTTTGCCAAGGGTTTCTTGATCCCTATTCTGGTGCTCTTACCAAAACTCAACCCCCTTTCTTAGAGTCTTTTTTATCCAGGGTATCTCTGTTATAAAACACCTACTGGGCATCCACTTCCAACTTAGAATACACCTTTCCCTCAAATCCTTCTAACTTTTGAAGTTTTTTCTAATATCTGGGGCTGACTGGGTAACAAATGCCATATTTAGGGCTCTTTGACTCTCCAGGGCTTCAAGATCTATAGGCCTATATGTCCTATAGGCTTCTGGGAGAAGTTCCAGAAAAGCATTAGGGTACTCACTGGGGTACTTTACCATCTCACTCACCTTAGATTGATGACTTGGCTTTCTAGCCAAGCCAATCAAACCTACCAATAATAGGTAAGCACTTCCATACCTCGATCACAGTTAGTCTCAGCTTGGGTAAGTCTGTGAAAAGACTTGTTCCAAATGGTCTGGTTAATAGTGGGGCTACTCTCTGGTGTAAGGACTACTTTCAAGTCACCGAGAAGGATTGACTCCCTTTTCTACCAGGTAAAAAGCACCTGTAAAATTTGCTGACAGTCATTCCGGATGTGCCTGTGTGTGAAAATTACTGTCTCTAATGAAAAAAATGAGCCTCTCTTTTTTTTTTTTTTTCCTGAAAAGGATGGAGTTTGCTGTTTCCAATTATACAGGTCACTAGTTGTAAAGGGAACATATATTAAAAAGGGAGCCTGCCCCCCCATCTCCTTCATGTTCCTGTCTTAAGTATAATAATGGTAACATATTACCTACCACCTCAGTCTCGTAAAAGTAACCACTTTTGGTATGGGAGGACTTAACATTACAGGCGCTGATGGCAATGAATAGGAAAGAGAGTACAACAATGCATTTTCCTCTAAGGGACTCTATAACCCTTGGGGAGAATATGTTTTGGCTATAAGAATTTTAGGCCTTGTTCTTCCATCCTGCGAAAAGGAGTAAACATAGGTGCATACAAGACACAGATAGAACTATTAGCATACACAAACAGACCAATAGCCACAGGCACTTAACTTACATGTCCCATACCTCTCAATGTTGACCTCTGCAGGAGGACCCAGATGACAGAATGTCCCAGATTGCCTTTTGAGGAGGCCGCAGATGACCCTTGGAATATGTCACATATGTCCTCCTTAGGAGGCCTTAGATAATCTCTCATGGAGGTTCCAAATAGCTCCCCAAGGAAGTGTCAGATGATCGCCAAAGGAGATCCCAGATGTCCTCTCAATGAGGCTGAGATTACCTCTCGAATAGCTCCCAGATGGCCACTCAAAGAGGCGATGTATGAACCCCAGAGTAGGGTCCAGATAACCCTCTTGAGAAAGTCACAGATGACCTCCAGAGAAGGTCCTTTATGGCTTCTCAAGGAAGTCCCAGATGATGTCTGAAGACATTCATGCATTTCTCATCAAGGTAACCCAAGCTGACCTCCCAAAGAAGTTCCAGATGACCTCAGGAGGTGGTCCTAGATTGCCTCTTAAGGAAGCCTCAAAGACTATTTTTGAAGAGGTCTCACGTTGCCTCCTGAGGAAGCTCCAGATGACCTCTGGAGAAAGTCCAAGATGGCACCTGGAGAAGGCCCCAGATGACCTCCAGGGTAGATTTCAGATGGCTTCCCATGGAAGCCCTACATGACCTCTCAAGGAGTTCCCAGAAGCCACAAATGACCTCCAGAAGGGGTCCCCAAAACAGGCTGGCAAGCTTTCCCAGACATACCCTTAGAGGGACCTAAATGACTTTTGTTAATGTTGGTCCTCCGGAGACAAACACTCGAGGTAGACTCTTAACCCTGAGGGTTGACACTTTCACCTATGGGGATTTTTCCCTGGGGCCAAGGCTTGATGCTATCCAAATGGATTATCTCGATGGGGTTTCTGAAAATTAGGAACTCTGTAGCTCAAGAGAATCCATCGAGACACATCTAATATAATAAATGTTCTCCAAACAACCAACCCCCAAAATTATGATATCCAAAGTTCCAAACATCAAAGGGCAAGCCTTTTTCCCCCTTCCTTTTGCCTCTCCTTGGCTACAGAACTATATATCCTTCGATGTCTTTCCATTTTTCCCTTCTACCAGTTCCTTCTTCTCTTCAGGCCTCTCCACTCTCCACAGGTCTGAACTGCTTTGCCTGGGTCGTCAGTTGCCATCCTTCACCTCCTGCCCCCCCTCAACTTCCTCTCCTCCCAGGTCTTTCCCCTTCTGCTATCACACCACTTCCTTCCTTCCAGGACTTTTCCCTTTTTCTCTTTCTTTTTATTGTTCTGAACAAGTAACCTATATAAATTCTGTACCCCTTCTCTACACCAACTGCCTAACAGTTTTCAACTGTCACATCCCAAACTGCCCACAGCCCAATCACTTCTTAACAGCTCAACATGTAGTGATTAATGCAACAGCCCCTCCCACAGAATGCCCCACCTTCTTTGGTGGCATACTTTGTCCTCTCCAACTGGCTAGGAGATGGTGCCTGACTGATTATCAGACCCTATAGATTATTGGGGTCCTGCTGATTATTACAGTATCCTCCTTGTGAACTAGTAGCTATTGAAATTGGAAATTTGATTTTAATATTAGAAACTCGTTGTGATATCACAAACCCATTTTGACATCATCAGCATGACATCACAAACCCATTGTGACAATATTGTTATTGTGACATCATGATTTCATTGTGACATCTCAAATCTATTATGACTTCTTAGCTCCTTTGAAAAATCCATGCCCTTTTCAACAGCACAGTAACTTTGTGTACTCATATCCTTGTTGTTAACTGACAATTGAGATCAGACATGCCATTATAACATCAAAAAGTGTTTGTGACATCCTCAACAGTGTGACATCACATTTTCATTATGAGAGAATCAGCTCATTGTGATATCACCAAACTCAATGACATAATTTCATTATGACAACAATTCTCATTGTGACATCATAGACATTGTGAATGCCTATTCTGTGATTTCATTGTATTTCAAATGTGGCATGAGAGTTGATAACAGAAACACATTTTTGTGCCTACATAACAATTTTGTCATCATAATCACTTTGTGATATCACAGTTCCATTGTGATACTACTATCACAATGTAATATCACAAACATCTGTCCTCATAACTTTTGTGACATGCTAACATTGTGATATCTTAGACCTTTTTGCCCTCATAATTTTCCAACCTCATATTTCAGGTATGACATGAGATACCAGAAATCCACTGACATCATGACCATTGTGACATCACACTGACAGATGTCATGATCATCGTGTCACATTGGGACATCACAAAAGTTTTGATGTCACAATTAGTTGGTGATGCCATAGAGGTAAGGGGTCACAGTAGGTCTATGATGTCACAATTGGTTGGCGATATCCAAATGGATCACATTTGTCATGAAATCACAGAGAATATGAGTTCACGAATGGACTGGTATCTACAAAGGCATGTGTTGTTGCAAATGTGTTGAAGTCCTAGGAGGATTATGTCACAGTGTGACACAATGGTCATGATGTCTGTCAGTATGATGTCACAAACGTCATGATGTCACAGTGGATTTCTGATATCACATATCCTAACTGAAAAATTATGAGTTTGAAAAAAGTTTATGAGCTCATAAAGGGCCTAAGACATCACAATTGGAGCACATCACAAGACTTATGAGGACAGTGCCGTCACACAGGCATCAAAGATGGCCCTGAGAGGAAGTTGAGTGGGCAAAGCCTGATTTGTTTAAGTTCAGTGTGTACACAGCCTTTGGAAGCTTAGGTGCATGATAAGGTGTAACCTTTACAGTGATTGGTTGGTTCCATTTCCTCCCCTCCCACGCAGTCTTTTGCTTTAAAAAGGGCTTGCTCTATGTTAATAAATGAGTCCCTGCTTGACTTGAATCCTGCTGCTTCTGATTGTCTCTTAGGCTAAAGGAGGCTGGGGAATGGGTGAGCAGCCACAATTACCTTTCCTTGGACCCTGTCCGTCTTTTTTCGGTCAAACGAAGACCTGACATCAGGCTCCCCACATGGGGATCGAAAGGAAAAGATACCAACTGAGGCTAAGCACTCTCTCAGGGTAAGTGAAACCCTTAGTATGGGTAATGCTATTTCACAGAGGAAGGAGGAAGGGGCAACATCAGACCTAGAGGGAGTAAAGGAGGACTTGGGAAGTGAAGAGGAAATGGAATGGGTTAAATTCCACCGAGAATGCACCAAAACTTGCACAGTGGAAGTCAAAACGAGGGTGAAAGTTACCCCCTATGATTTGGGTGCCCTTGAAGGTCCTAGGTCCCCACACTATTCCCCTGATTGGGGTGGGGAGGTAAGGCAAGTTACGGGACCTGCAAGAGGGACCTGCAAGACCCGGACCCCTACCAACCTTCCATAAAGGGGCCGAGGGCTGGGGAAGTAACCTACTTGGAGTCTTGATATTTAAGGGAAGTGCCACATATGAGTCCGGACCTTAGGCCACAGGATTCACTTCCCCAAGCTTATCCGGTCAATCTGGCACCAGGAGGTAATATGCCCTTGGAATGGTATCCATGGGAAGCTAAGGATCTGAAAGAGCTCCACAAGGAGGTGGTGGAGGATGGCCCGAACTCTCCTTGGGCCCAGACCCTATTACATGACGTTGCTTATCACCTAATTGTGTGTCTGGTGGGATGTGGCCAAAGCCCTCCTCACCAGTTCTCAGTTTATTAAATGGTGTGCCTTCTTTAAGGAGGAATGCAGAGTGCGGAGAGAGAATAACTGGCAGGCTCAACCCGTGATACCTATTACTTATGCCATGTTAACAGGGTCAGGGGAAAGGTACTCCACTGGCGTCCAACAGGCCACAATACCTGGCCCGTACAATGACCAGGTGAGACAGGCAGGACTTGCTGTAGGCTACAAACTGGATGATGGGCCCACTGAATCCCCCATAGCAGGAGTGAGACAAAAACCTGGTGAGCCTCTAGCTGAATTTGTAGACTGAGTCCAACAGAGAATTAACCACAAGCTGTTGGAAGGGAACCTCCAAGATCAGTTTGTAAAGTTGCTGGTTTGGGAAGGGGTGAATGCAGACCACTGCATGGCCTGCATAGGATTTAGAGAGAGTTCCATGAGCAGATGTGTGGTGGCCTCACAGGATGTGGGAATGCAACAGCACCAGTCACAATCATAACCTTTAGCTTTACAGGTTCAGACATCTGCAATGACTGAGGCTATTACCCAGGTGCTGGCAGCCCAAGGCTGAAGAACCCGAAAACCATTGGGGAGAGGGACTTGTTTTAAATGCGGGCAGGAGGGTAACTTTAAGAGGGACTATTCACAACAACCCCCCCCCCCCCCGCCAAACTGCCCGGGAGGTCCTAACCTCCCCCTACACCCTGCCCCAGGTGCAGGAAGGGGTACCATTGGAAAAAAAGATTGTCCATCCAAATTTGATGTAAATACCAAGCCTTTAAACTAGGGGAGTGGTGTCTTCCAGCCCCGTTAACTCAAGGAGGAACCCACTCTGCTGTGAATCCCAGGCAGCCTCATGGCAGGATGACCCAGGCCCATAGGACTGTGCCCCTAGAGGAAGGACTCCACCTTAAAATTACTATTTTCATAGGTAGGAAGCAATTTCACTGCCTAATTGACACGGGGGCAGATCAAACCATACTCAGAGAGGAGGAAGTGCCCTTGGACTGGAAGCTTGCACCCGGGCCCCCAATATTGGGGGTAGAGGGCAACTCCCAGTCCAAAGAGATGGTTGCCCATATGAAATGGACTAGACCAGATGGAGAACGGGGAAAGATATGTTCTTTAGTGGCAAAAACCTCACTGCAAATTTACTAGGGCAAGACATGCTAAGATAAATGGATGCCATGGTCACTACACACCATCGAGCATCCTATGATGATATCCTGGATGGAGAAGAAGCACAAAGGCTTAAACAGGATCTAGAGAGAGTTAAGGAAAAGGATTTTTAACTTTCATAATTACAGAGAAGAATATAGGGGATCCGCTCAGGTACACCCCCAATCCTAAAAGCCACTGCTCTTGAGTACCTCCCATTAGGTGGAAACCCAGAAGCCCTATCTTGTTGGAGAAATGGCCATTGACCAAACCTAAACTTGTAGCCCTCCACTTTCTGGTGAAGGAAAAGATAAACCTTTGGCACGTATGTCCTTCTATTAGTCATTGGAAAACACCTGTATCTGTTATTCATAAGGCCTTCTGGGGCTTGGAGTATACTCCAAGATCTAAGTAAGATAAATGAAAGGATGGAGTTAGTAGGAACACCCCTAAGAGGCATGCCCTGGACTCCAACTCTACCTTCAGAATATACCTTAGTTGTGATTGATATTAAAAATTGTTTTTTTCTATCCCCTGCATCCAGATGACTAGGAGAAGTTTGCTTTCTCCATCCTTTCTCTTAATTTTTCCCAGCCTGATCGGAGTTTTAAATGGACGGTGCTGCCACAGAGAATGGCCAATAGCCCGACCTTTTGCCAACAATACTTGGCCCCACTTTTAGGGGCTGTGCTGGGTTCAGATACCTCCTTTGCCTATGCCTACATGGATGAAATAATTCTGGGGCACCAAGGCCCGTGATGCCTGGAGGGCATTTTGGACCAGGTTGTCGCCATATTAAAAATGGGTTTTACCATAACCCTCAATAAAATTCAAAAGGTAACTCCTTTTAAGGTGCTCGTGTCCCACCTTACCTTGACTTAGGCCAGCTCCCTTAAGCCTTTGCTGGATATTCCAGCCTCTCTGAACTTAACCCAACTTCAGAGCCTTTGGGGGGAAATCAGTTGGCTGTTGGCATGGGTTCCTCTCCCTAAAGATAGTCTTGTGCCTTATTTGCTCTACTAAAAGACAGAATGCCCCCAAAAGTTATTACAATTTCAGATAGCCATTGGGCAACATTTTTGCAGTTCCAAAAAGCCCTGGATGAAGTTTACCTGAAGGGGTATTCTAAATTTTGAGCCCATTTTCCTTTGGTTGTTTGCAGGTGTTACATTGATTTCTGCAGTTTAAACTTAAAGGGGGGAGCCATTAGAGTGGTTTCATACTCCCCTGGGGGTCACACCTCGGGTGTACTCTCAGGCAGGCTAACTTGCAGATGTTATTGTCAAGGGAAGGACACAAGCTCAAAGGCATTATGGCCTCAACCCTCACTCCATTGTTTTTCCTTTTCAGATGGTAGACGTTGAGTGGCTCACTCGAGCCAATGCTCATCTTGCTCTCTCCAAGGATGGGTTCCTAGGCCAAATTGATTGCCATTATAGACCATCCAAATGGACTGTCACGTTATGGCGACTTCCCTTCAAATTGCCTTCTCTATTTTCTCCTACGAATCTTCCTGGTGCCCTCCATATTTTTTCTGATGGAGGTAAAGCAGGCTCTGTGTATGCTGCCTTTGAAGAGCAACAAAAGACCCTGAGCCAACAAATATTTCAACCTTGTCAAGGGTCAGCACAATATAAAGAAATGCTGGCCGTAATTATGGCCCTTCAGGGCATTCAAAAACCCTTTAATTTATATTCTGATATCCTATATATGATTAACTTGTTCCCTCATATTTCCCAGGCACATATTAAGCTGGATGAAAACCCTATTTCCCCTATTATGGTTACCCTTAAGGGTGTGTTAGAAGGGTGAGAAGCCCCTATTCATATTCAAAATTTGAGAGGGCATTCAAAACTTCCTGTGTTTTTATCCCTTGGCAATAATTGGGCGGACCAGTTAGCTACTGGTCCACAAGTATTAACGTTACAAGAGGCTACCTGTTTGCATGATTTCACCCACATTAACTGAAGAGGTCTTCAACATAGATTTCCTCAGAGTCCCGTAAAGGACCTCAAAAAGTTAGTACGTACCTGGAAAACATGCCAGCCCTTCTTAAAAGTACCCCCGTTACAACCACCAGTGGTAAATCCCAGAGGCCTTAATCCTGGCAAACAGACATTATTCATTTCCTCGCCTTTGGTATGTTGAAATATATCTTTGTCTCTATAGATACCTACTCAAGAGCATGCTGGGCCACAGCACATACAGGAGAAAGAACCAAACATTCACAAGCACATTTTCTTCAATGCTCTGCCACCTTGGGTCTACTAGCACAAGTTAAAACCAATAATGGACCCTGTTTTGTTAGTAAAGCAATGTCAGAGTTTTTTGACAAATGGCACATTAATCATACTACGGTATTTTCCTATAATCCCCAAGGCCAAGCAATTATAGAAAGAAATCACCAATGTCTTAAGGAGAAATTATTAAAACAAAAAGTGGGAGTTAGCCCCCATATACAGTTACAGATAGCTTTGTTTACCATTAACATTTTAAGTTTTCCAAAAGGGGCAACTGAATCCAGTTTTCAGAAGCACTGGGGACAACTAAACCCTAAGCCCCAAGTGAAATTCAGGTGGAAGGACCCCCCTGACACAACAATGGCGAGGACCTGACCTGCTAATTACCATGGGCAGGGGATTTGGATGCATTTTTCCCACAGAGATGTCAACCTCAATTTGGAACCTTGCCAGGAACCTTAAAGTTTTACCCATTTCCTCTATACAGGAGGATGCCCAAGTGTAAACTAACCAACAAGGAAAAAAAATGGCTATGGTGGCAGAGTCTTGTGTGTAAAGGAGGGAAAGCAAGAAAGATAACAAGAGCACATCCCAGTTACCTCACATCCCCAACTAGCATAGTAATAAATATAAGCCCCACCATAGTTAGAAATGTCTGAAGCAGTTCGATTAATTCCGGGGCATATGGAACAGTCTTTATCTTGTCCTCTTCAGAACATGGGAGCAGCCTGGGTATTGGGAATTCCACACATGTGACACGATGCATCCTCGTGGGCCCCCACTCTCAGGCCATTCTACTATAGTCCAGAAAAACAAGGAAAATTAAAAAAAAAAAAAACTCTGCAGACATAGCAAAGCAATCCTGAGCACCTGGATTCTTTCAATTAAGCCAGTTCTTTGTTTGTGCCTTCAAAGGAGTACAGGAGTCAAGATGACCTTTCAGCTTTACTGTTGTCTCCCAACACCACGTCTTTGTTCAAAGAAGCGAACCCTCCTGTCTTAGGTTGGGTGGATCATCTTCTCTGTCTTACCCTTCATCCAGAACTTCTTCAAAGCGAAGCTGAAGGCCCTGTCTTAGGTTGGTCAGACTAGCACCCTCTCTTACCCATCTCTGGCTGTGGTTCCTCTTGGGGGATATTTACAACTGGCTGGCTAAACTCATAAGAGGATTGCAGTGCACATATAATTCAAGAAAAGCATAGAAAAACCATCAGCAAAAGCATTCCAAGGCCAAGCAATATCATTAGCAGTCCTTTAACAGTCAATAATGGGATAGCAGTCTTTGCCATGTCAGAGTCCAGAGGTGGGGCTTGTAAAAGGAATATTAGAGCAAGTAGCATTAAAATAAATAGCTCCTACAGAAATATTAAATGGTCCATACGTAATGAAATAGGGAGGTGACCAAAATGAAGGTCAAGCCACCAGGTCGAAGGGACAGCTACTCTTGTGGAGCTATGTCTGCATTGCCAGCACTGATCACTGCCCAGGTCACCCAATGAGGTTGAGTATTGCCATCTGCAATACTTAGAGAACACAAGAGCTTCTCAAGGGCCGATTGTCCTTGGGAATGGTTAGTTATCTTTCTTGCTTTCCCTCCTTTACACACAAGACTCTGCCACCATAGCCATTTTTTTTCCTTGTTGGTTAGTTTACACTTGGGCATCCTCCTGTATAGAGGAAATGGGTAAAACTTTAAGGTTCCTGGCAAGGTTCCAAATGGAGGTTGACATCTCTGTGGGAAAAATGCATCCAAATCCCCTGCCCATGGTAATTAGCAGGTCAGGTCCTCGCCATTGTTGTGTCAGGGGGGTCCTTCCACCTGAATTTCACTTGGGGCTTAGGGTTTAGTTGTCCCCAGTGCTTCTGAAAACTGGATTCAGTTGCCCCTTTTGGAAAACTTAAAATGTTAATGGTAAACAAAGCTATCTGTAACTGTATATGGGGGCTAACTCCCACTTTTTGTTTTAATAATTTCTCCTTAAGACATTGGTGATTTCTTTCTATAATTGCTTGGCCTTGGGGATTATAGGAAAATACTGTAGTATGATTAATGTGCCATTTGTCAAAAAACCCTGACATTGCTTTACTAACAAAACAGGGTCCATTATTGGTTTTAACTTGTGCTAGTAGACCCAAGGTGGCAGAGCATTGAAGAAAATGTGCTTGTGAATGTTTGGTTCTTTCTCCTGTATGTGCTGTGGCCCAGCATGCTCTTGAGTAGGTATCTATAGAGACAAAGATATATTTCAACATACCAAAGGCGAGGAAATGAATAATGTCTGTTTGCCAGGATTAAGGCCTCTGGGATTTACCGCTGGTGGTTGTAACGGGGGTACTTTTAAGAAGGGCTGGCATGTTTTCCAGGTACGTACTAACTTTTTGAGGTCCTTTACGGGACTCTGAGGAAATCTATGTTGAAGACCTCTTCAGTTAATGTGGGTGAAATCATGCAAACAGGTAGCCTCTTGTAACGTTAATACTTGTGGACCAGTAGCTAACTGGTCCGCCCAATTATTGCCAAGGGATAAAAACACAGGAAGTTTTGAATGCCCTCTCAAATTTTGAATATGAATAGGGGCTTCTCACCCTTCTAACACACCCTTAAGGGTAACCATAATAGGGGAAATAGGGTTTTCATCCAGCTTAATATGTGCCTGGGAAATATGAGGGAACAAGTTAATCATATATAGGATATCAGAATATAAATTAAAGGGTTTTTGAATGCCCTGAAGGGCCATAATTACGGCCAGCATTTCTTTATATTGTGCTGACCCTTGACAAGGTTGAAATATTTGTTGGCTCAGGGTCTTTTGTTGCTCTTCAAAGGCAGCATACACAGAGCCTGCTTTACCTCCATCAGAAAAAATATGGAGGGCACTAGGAAGATTCGTAGGAGAAAATAGAGAAGGCAATTTGAAGGGAAGTCGCCATAACGTGACAGTCCATTTGGATGGTCTATAATGGCAATCAATTTGGCCTAGGAACCCATCCTCGGAGAGAGCAAGATGAGCATTGGCTCGAGTGAGCCACTCAACGTCTACCATCTGAAAAGGAAAAACAATGGAGTGAGGGTTGAGGCCATAATGCCTTTGAGCTTGTGTC
This sequence comes from Dipodomys spectabilis, assembly GCF_019054845.1. Classification (NCBI taxonomy): domain Eukaryota; kingdom Metazoa; phylum Chordata; class Mammalia; order Rodentia; family Heteromyidae; genus Dipodomys; species Dipodomys spectabilis. Next base: position 4,422,722 of record NW_024870787.1, read on the forward strand.
CTTCCCTTGACAATAACATCTGCAAGTTAGCCTGCCTGAGAGTACACCCGAGGTGTGACCCCCAGGGGAGTATGAAACCACTCTAATGGCTCCCCCCTTTAAGTTTAAACTGCAGAAATCAATGTAACACCTGCAAACAACCAAAGGAAAATGGGCTCAAAATTTAGAATACCCCTTCAGGTAAACTTCATCCAGGGCTTTTTGGAACTGCAAAAATGTTGCCCAATGGCTATCTGAAATTGTAATAACTTTTGGGGGCATTCTGTCTTTTAGTAGAGCAAATAAGGCACAAGACTATCTTTAGGGAGAGGAACCCATGCCAACAGCCAACTGATTTCCCCCCAAAGGCTCTGAAGTTGGGTTAAGTTCAGAGAGGCTGGAATATCCAGCAAAGGCTTAAGGGAGCTGGCCTAAGTCAAGGTAAGGTGGGACACGAGCACCTTAAAAGGAGTTACCTTTTGAATTTTATTGAGGGTTATGGTAAAACCCATTTTTAATATGGCGACAACCTGGTCCAAAATGCCCTCCAGGCATCACGGGCCTTGGTGCCCCAGAATTATTTCATCCATGTAGGCATAGGCAAAGGAGGTATCTGAACCCAGCACAGCCCCTAAAAGTGGGGCCAAGTATTGTTGGCAAAAGGTCGGGCTATTGGCCATTCTCTGTGGCAGCACCGTCCATTTAAAACTCCGATCAGGCTGGGAAAAATTAAGAGAAAGGATGGAGAAAGCAAACTTCTCCTAGTCATCTGGATGCAGGGGATAGAAAAAAACAATTTTTAATATCAATCACAACTAAGGTATATTCTGAAGGTAGAGTTGGAGTCCAGGGCATGCCTCTTAGGGGTGTTCCTACTAACTCCATCCTTTCATTTATCTTACTTAGATCTTGGAGTATACTCCAAGCCCCAGAAGGCCTTATGAATAACAGATACAGGTGTTTTCCAATGACTAATAGAAGGACATACGTGCCAAAGGTTTATCTTTTCCTTCACCAGAAAGTGGAGGGCTACAAGTTTAGGTTTGGTCAATGGCCATTTCTCCAACAAGATAGGGCTTCTGGGTTTCCACCTAATGGGAGGTACTCAAGAGCAGTGGCTTTTAGGATTGGGGGTGTACCTGAGCGGATCCCCTATATTCTTCTCTGTAATTATGAAAGTTAAAAATCCTTTTCCTTAACTCTCTCTAGATCCTGTTTAAGCCTTTGTGCTTCTTCTCCATCCAGGATATCATCATAGGATGCTCGATGGTGTGTAGTGACCATGGCATCCATTTATCTTAGCATGTCTTGCCCTAGTAAATTTGCAGTGAGGTTTTTGCCACTAAAGAACATATCTTTCCCCGTTCTCCATCTGGTCTAGTCCATTTCATATGGGCAACCATCTCTTTGGACTGGGAGTTGCCCTCTACCCCCAATATTGGGGGCCCGGGTGCAAGCTTCCAGTCCAAGGGCACTTCCTCCTCTCTGAGTATGGTTTGATCTGCCCCCGTGTCAATTAGGCAGTGAAATTGCTTCCTACCTATGAAAATAGTAATTTTAAGGTGGAGTCCTTCCTCTAGGGGCACAGTCCTATGGGCCTGGGTCATCCTGCCATGAGGCTGCCTGGGATTCACAGCAGAGTGGGTTCCTCCTTGAGTTAACGGGGCTGGAAGACACCACTCCCCTAGTTTAAAGGCTTGGTATTTACATCAAATTTGGATGGACAATCTTTTTTTCCAATGGTACCCCTTCCTGCACCTGGGGCAGGGTGTAGGGGGAGGTTAGGACCTCCCGGGCAGTTTGGCGGGGGGGGGGGGGGTTGTTGTGAATAGTCCCTCTTAAAGTTACCCTCCTGCCCGCATTTAAAACAAGTCCCTCTCCCCAATGGTTTTCGGGTTCTTCAGCCTTGGGCTGCCAGCACCTGGGTAATAGCCTCAGTCATTGCAGATGTCTGAACCTGTAAAGCTAAAGGTTATGATTGTGACTGGTGCTGTTGCATTCCCACATCCTGTGAGGCCACCACACATCTGCTCATGGAACTCTCTCTAAATCCTATGCAGGCCATGCAGTGGTCTGCATTCACCCCTTCCCAAACCAGCAACTTTACAAACTGATCTTGGAGGTTCCCTTCCAACAGCTTGTGGTTAATTCTCTGTTGGACTCAGTCTACAAATTCAGCTAGAGGCTCACCAGGTTTTTGTCTCACTCCTGCTATGGGGGATTCAGTGGGCCCATCATCCAGTTTGTAGCCTACAGCAAGTCCTGCCTGTCTCACCTGGTCATTGTACGGGCCAGGTATTGTGGCCTGTTGGACGCCAGTGGAGTACCTTTCCCCTGACCCTGTTAACATGGCATAAGTAATAGGTATCACGGGTTGAGCCTGCCAGTTATTCTCTCTCCGCACTCTGCATTCCTCCTTAAAGAAGGCACACCATTTAATAAACTGAGAACTGGTGAGGAGGGCTTTGGCCACATCCCACCAGACACACAATTAGGTGATAAGCAACGTCATGTAATAGGGTCTGGGCCCAAGGAGAGTTCGGGCCATCCTCCACCACCTCCTTGTGGAGCTCTTTCAGATCCTTAGCTTCCCATGGATACCATTCCAAGGGCATATTACCTCCTGGTGCCAGATTGACCGGATAAGCTTGGGGAAGTGAATCCTGTGGCCTAAGGTCCGGACTCATATGTGGCACTTCCCTTAAATATCAAGACTCCAAGTAGGTTACTTCCCCAGCCCTCGGCCCCTTTATGGAAGGTTGGTAGGGGTCCGGGTCTTGCAGGTCCCTCTTGCAGGTCCCGTAACTTGCCTTACCTCCCCACCCCAATCAGGGGAATAGTGTGGGGACCTAGGACCTTCAAGGGCACCCAAATCATAGGGGGTAACTTTCACCCTCGTTTTGACTTCCACTGTGCAAGTTTTGGTGCATTCTCGGTGGAATTTAACCCATTCCATTTCCTCTTCACTTCCCAAGTCCTCCTTTACTCCCTCTAGGTCTGATGTTGCCCCTTCCTCCTTCCTCTGTGAAATAGCATTACCCATACTAAGGGTTTCACTTACCCTGAGAGAGTGCTTAGCCTCAGTTGGTATCTTTTCCTTTCGATCCCCATGTGGGGAGCCTGATGTCAGGTCTTCGTTTGACCGAAAAAAGACGGACAGGGTCCAAGGAAAGGTAATTGTGGCTGCTCACCCATTCCCCAGCCTCCTTTAGCCTAAGAGACAATCAGAAGCAGCAGGATTCAAGTCAAGCAGGGACTCATTTATTAACATAGAGCAAGCCCTTTTTAAAGCAAAAGACTGCGTGGGAGGGGAGGAAATGGAACCAACCAATCACTGTAAAGGTTACACCTTATCATGCACCTAAGCTTCCAAAGGCTGTGTACACACTGAACTTAAACAAATCAGGCTTTGCCCACTCAACTTCCTCTCAGGGCCATCTTTGATGCCTGTGTGACGGCACTGTCCTCATAAGTCTTGTGATGTGCTCCAATTGTGATGTCTTAGGCCCTTTATGAGCTCATAAACTTTTTTCAAACTCATAATTTTTCAGTTAGGATATGTGATATCAGAAATCCACTGTGACATCATGACGTTTGTGACATCATACTGACAGACATCATGACCATTGTGTCACACTGTGACATAATCCTCCTAGGACTTCAACACATTTGCAACAACACATGCCTTTGTAGATACCAGTCCATTCGTGAACTCATATTCTCTGTGATTTCATGACAAATGTGATCCATTTGGATATCGCCAACCAATTGTGACATCATAGACCTACTGTGACCCCTTACCTCTATGGCATCACCAACTAATTGTGACATCAAAACTTTTGTGATGTCCCAATGTGACACGATGATCATGACATCTGTCAGTGTGATGTCACAATGGTCATGATGTCAGTGGATTTCTGGTATCTCATGTCATACCTGAAATATGAGGTTGGAAAATTATGAGGGCAAAAAGGTCTAAGATATCACAATGTTAGCATGTCACAAAAGTTATGAGGACAGATGTTTGTGATATTACATTGTGATAGTAGTATCACAATGGAACTGTGATATCACAAAGTGATTATGATGACAAAATTGTTATGTAGGCACAAAAATGTGTTTCTGTTATCAACTCTCATGCCACATTTGAAATACAATGAAATCACAGAATAGGCATTCACAATGTCTATGATGTCACAATGAGAATTGTTGTCATAATGAAATTATGTCATTGAGTTTGGTGATATCACAATGAGCTGATTCTCTCATAATGAAAATGTGATGTCACACTGTTGAGGATGTCACAAACACTTTTTGATGTTATAATGGCATGTCTGATCTCAATTGTCAGTTAACAACAAGGATATGAGTACACAAAGTTACTGTGCTGTTGAAAAGGGCATGGATTTTTCAAAGGAGCTAAGAAGTCATAATAGATTTGAGATGTCACAATGAAATCATGATGTCACAATAACAATATTGTCACAATGGGTTTGTGATGTCATGCTGATGATGTCAAAATGGGTTTGTGATATCACAACGAGTTTCTAATATTAAAATCAAATTTCCAATTTCAATAGCTACTAGTTCACAAGGAGGATACTGTAATAATCAGCAGGACCCCAATAATCTATAGGGTCTGATAATCAGTCAGGCACCATCTCCTAGCCAGTTGGAGAGGACAAAGTATGCCACCAAAGAAGGTGGGGCATTCTGTGGGAGGGGCTGTTGCATTAATCACTACATGTTGAGCTGTTAAGAAGTGATTGGGCTGTGGGCAGTTTGGGATGTGACAGTTGAAAACTGTTAGGCAGTTGGTGTAGAGAAGGGGTACAGAATTTATATAGGTTACTTGTTCAGAACAATAAAAAGAAAGAGAAAAAGGGAAAAGTCCTGGAAGGAAGGAAGTGGTGTGATAGCAGAAGGGGAAAGACCTGGGAGGAGAGGAAGTTGAGGGGGGGCAGGAGGTGAAGGATGGCAACTGACGACCCAGGCAAAGCAGTTCAGACCTGTGGAGAGTGGAGAGGCCTGAAGAGAAGAAGGAACTGGTAGAAGGGAAAAATGGAAAGACATCGAAGGATATATAGTTCTGTAGCCAAGGAGAGGCAAAAGGAAGGGGGAAAAAGGCTTGCCCTTTGATGTTTGGAACTTTGGATATCATAATTTTGGGGGTTGGTTGTTTGGAGAACATTTATTATATTAGATGTGTCTCGATGGATTCTCTTGAGCTACAGAGTTCCTAATTTTCAGAAACCCCATCGAGATAATCCATTTGGATAGCATCAAGCCTTGGCCCCAGGGAAAAATCCCCATAGGTGAAAGTGTCAACCCTCAGGGTTAAGAGTCTACCTCGAGTGTTTGTCTCCGGAGGACCAACATTAACAAAAGTCATTTAGGTCCCTCTAAGGGTATGTCTGGGAAAGCTTGCCAGCCTGTTTTGGGGACCCCTTCTGGAGGTCATTTGTGGCTTCTGGGAACTCCTTGAGAGGTCATGTAGGGCTTCCATGGGAAGCCATCTGAAATCTACCCTGGAGGTCATCTGGGGCCTTCTCCAGGTGCCATCTTGGACTTTCTCCAGAGGTCATCTGGAGCTTCCTCAGGAGGCAACGTGAGACCTCTTCAAAAATAGTCTTTGAGGCTTCCTTAAGAGGCAATCTAGGACCACCTCCTGAGGTCATCTGGAACTTCTTTGGGAGGTCAGCTTGGGTTACCTTGATGAGAAATGCATGAATGTCTTCAGACATCATCTGGGACTTCCTTGAGAAGCCATAAAGGACCTTCTCTGGAGGTCATCTGTGACTTTCTCAAGAGGGTTATCTGGACCCTACTCTGGGGTTCATACATCGCCTCTTTGAGTGGCCATCTGGGAGCTATTCGAGAGGTAATCTCAGCCTCATTGAGAGGACATCTGGGATCTCCTTTGGCGATCATCTGACACTTCCTTGGGGAGCTATTTGGAACCTCCATGAGAGATTATCTAAGGCCTCCTAAGGAGGACATATGTGACATATTCCAAGGGTCATCTGCGGCCTCCTCAAAAGGCAATCTGGGACATTCTGTCATCTGGGTCCTCCTGCAGAGGTCAACATTGAGAGGTATGGGACATGTAAGTTAAGTGCCTGTGGCTATTGGTCTGTTTGTGTATGCTAATAGTTCTATCTGTGTCTTGTATGCACCTATGTTTACTCCTTTTCGCAGGATGGAAGAACAAGGCCTAAAATTCTTATAGCCAAAACATATTCTCCCCAAGGGTTATAGAGTCCCTTAGAGGAAAATGCATTGTTGTACTCTCTTTCCTATTCATTGCCATCAGCGCCTGTAATGTTAAGTCCTCCCATACCAAAAGTGGTTACTTTTACGAGACTGAGGTGGTAGGTAATATGTTACCATTATTATACTTAAGACAGGAACATGAAGGAGATGGGGGGGCAGGCTCCCTTTTTAATATATGTTCCCTTTACAACTAGTGACCTGTATAATTGGAAACAGCAAACTCCATCCTTTTCAGGAAAAAAAAAAAAAAAGAGAGGCTCATTTTTTTCATTAGAGACAGTAATTTTCACACACAGGCACATCCGGAATGACTGTCAGCAAATTTTACAGGTGCTTTTTACCTGGTAGAAAAGGGAGTCAATCCTTCTCGGTGACTTGAAAGTAGTCCTTACACCAGAGAGTAGCCCCACTATTAACCAGACCATTTGGAACAAGTCTTTTCACAGACTTACCCAAGCTGAGACTAACTGTGATCGAGGTATGGAAGTGCTTACCTATTATTGGTAGGTTTGATTGGCTTGGCTAGAAAGCCAAGTCATCAATCTAAGGTGAGTGAGATGGTAAAGTACCCCAGTGAGTACCCTAATGCTTTTCTGGAACTTCTCCCAGAAGCCTATAGGACATATAGGCCTATAGATCTTGAAGCCCTGGAGAGTCAAAGAGCCCTAAATATGGCATTTGTTACCCAGTCAGCCCCAGATATTAGAAAAAACTTCAAAAGTTAGAAGGATTTGAGGGAAAGGTGTATTCTAAGTTGGAAGTGGATGCCCAGTAGGTGTTTTATAACAGAGATACCCTGGATAAAAAAGACTCTAAGAAAGGGGGTTGAGTTTTGGTAAGAGCACCAGAATAGGGATCAAGAAACCCTTGGCAAAGACAGTAGAATTCATTTGCAAATGGCAGTAGGGAACCTCTAGGACTAGATCAGTGTGCTTATTGAAAGCAATATGGACACTGGGAAAGGGAATATCCAAGGAGGAGAAAGATAGAAAATGACAGGTATGTAATCACATTAAACACCTGGAAAATGTGTTCATATCTCTGGAGTAACATGCAAAGGAACTTGGGGCTCTGAATTCCAACTGTGTTCAATTTAAAAAGCAGCCGTCTGAACTTAAGAAGAAATGTGACAAAGAAAAATTCATACACTTCTATCTCAAAACACAGGCTTATAAAAGACTGAATCTCCATTATGTGCCAGTCAAAAGCAACCAAGAGGTTAAAAGCACATAGAAGAGCACATTGGAAAAAACAGAATTATTTGACGTGAAGAAAATATTTGAAGATATAAACTTGTGAGTGTCAAAAATGAGAAGAAAATCCTCAAAAGGAACCTAGAAAACACTCAGAACCAAATGAAATTCAAGTTCATTAGCCTGGATGAGTATGAGGCAAATTAGGGGATCACAAGCCAACAGAAGCACAAGACAGCAATACTGCCATCCTTGCTAACCACAAGAGAGGCCAAGAAGAGATCCTGATGCTGCATTAAGAAATCGTGGACCTGAAAAAGGAGCTGGACCTGATATAAGAATGTATTAGGCTGAAATACATGTCGATTATAAGCTTTGAAAATTGTCACCAGAAATTCAAAGCAACAGAGCGAAAAGGAAATAGTAATTAGCAGAGAAGACAGGGAAGTGCTGTCATAGATGAGGCCAAGTAAAGTGAACAGGAAAATAGCAGGCTCAACAAAGAGATTGTTACTCTTCAGAAAGAGTTAAAGGGCCACATGCTTTGATAGAGAATGCTAGGGAAAGGGAAAGAGCATTAGGAAGAAAAACAGAAGGGCTAAACAAACAGTTGAAAGATCTGTCACAAAAATACACTGAAGTTGAAAACTAGAAAGAGAAACTATTAGAGTAAAAGTCCCAAAAGACTGCTGAGATCTTCACCATAAATGTAATGCAGAAGCTTCGTGACCCAATGGAACTGGTGGAGGTGGAAAAAAATACCTCACAATAGCACTTTTGTGAACTTCAGGGAGGAGCTGAAAATCAAGCAAAGGTGTTGTGAGAAGGAGCAGCAGTTGTCCAGTCAAAAGAACTCTACTGTGACCCTGCCAAAACAGTTACAGATTAAGGAGCACATTGAGAAGGAGAGTGGGATTTTGAAAGCAAGTTTGAGAGAAAAGGAGGAGAATAAAATGTAAGAAGTCTCCAAGATTCAGAGTACTGAACAGATGTTAAAGAAACTAGAGACCCTAAGATATAGGGAAACATCTGAGCTGATCAGGTAGCTTGGGAGATCATTCTAAAACCTATAGGATCTCTAGAACTACTAGTCATTAAAATTAAAGGAAGAAGCAAAAACAGTTGTAATAAGTGGGCAAATGTTGACACTGAACTTGTGAAAAAAGCATACAGGCTCAAGCTTTCTGTCAGTTTACGTGTAGATATTTGCACCCTGGTAAATTTCCCGAGGCCACTACCTAAACTGTTCTGAAAACCAGTGGGGCATTAGCCTGACAATACTTTGTAAGGTTTGGAGGTAATTTCCAACAGGTAAATGCTGAACAGCTGGAACCTATGGAAAGAATTCATATGTGAGGAAACTCAGATGGTGAATTTGGGAAAGTGCACTTCACAGAGGTAAAGCTGGAAAGTATGGGTGTTGGTATCTATTAGTAATAGTGGACACTTTTTCAGGCTTAGCTGAGGCATGTAATAATTCCTTGATTTGGCTTACCCTTAGCTGTGGGGTCCAAAGATGGCCCTGCATTCATGGCCCAAGTTCTCAATTATTAACTAACACTCTAGGAATAAATTAGAAGTTACAATCCATTTATAGAACTCAGAATTCAAGGCATTAGAAAGAATGAACATGCACTCAAAGAACCTAACTACATTAAATACAGAGACTGTCCATGGCTAGGTGAGCCTCCTCCACTTTGCTCTCCTTTGAGCAAGATGTAGCCCTTATGTTAAAGGATTTAGTCCCTTTGAAATACTTTGGGGTAGATCACCCCCTTCGCTTCCTAAATTTGGGAAGGCTATATTAACAGAAATGTCTAACTACAATCTGTAGGCTTTACAACATATTCTTTTATGGACCTATCCTTTGGTAACCCACCAGCCACCTAAGAAAAACTCCACCTGAAGGGGAGGGGCCAAGATGGCGATGGAACAGCAGGAAAACCCCACAGCTCTCCTCAACGAAATTCAGAGTTTGGATTTCAATGCTCCGTTTCAGCAAGTGACCCACAAAAAAAAGGCAATTACTCAGAGAGATACAGAAAGTGAAAAAAGAAAATGGAAAAACCTACACAGACAGTAAAGTGGGAAGACCCTTCCCCCACCCCTTGTTGGTGATGGGGCTCCCCACTGAGCAGCTTAAGTGGTGGAGCTTTGTGCCAGGTTGCTTAAGTAGCCTGGCTCTGGACCCTCCGAGTACCACACACCCACAAGCATCCCAAGACTCACAGAAGACTCCCAAGGTCCAGTGCCTACCCAGAAAATACAAACCGAAATCTCAGAAGACAGAGCCAACATGAAGATTCCCCTCACCCTCCCTGGCATGGCACCTCTGCCTTGCTGGTGCAAGCAGCCCAACCCAGTCAGGAGCAGCAGCAGCTGTCAGCAGTGGCGAACGACCCTAGACCCACAGTGTGGCACCTCAGTCCTGCTGGTGTAAACAGCCTAGCCTAACCTGGATCAGCAGCAGCAGCTGACAGTAGTGGCAAACCACCCAGACTCTGGGCACAATGCCTCTTGGTACTAGCCCACAGGAACAGCCCAGACCAGCCCGGGGCGGCAGTGATAACTGTGGCCGAGACAGTGGCAGTGAACAACTCCAGAACAATTGCATTTTGTGCCTCTCCATACTGGCCCGCATACGCAGCCTAGCCCAGCCTGAGGCAGCAGCACTGGTTAACACTGACTCATGGTGGTGTGGAGCGCCTCTCCATATCGGCTTGCATAAGCATCCCAGCCCAACCCATGGTGGCAAAGGTGGTGAACAACCCCAGACATGACGCAGGGTGTGGTGCTGAAAAACCCCAAAAAAGCGTCATGAAATTTCCTGCCTCGTCTGGCTTTGAACCTCAATACACAGATCTGAGCCTCCTGAGTAGCTACAATTACAGGAATTCACACCAGCAGGGTCTAACTCTTGCCAACCCCTTCACTTTTTCTATAATAGATCATTTCTTAGTTCATACAAGGAATTTAAGCAAATACAAGAGGATCAACATAATACCCTGTATTCTATCTGACCACAGTGGAATCAAACTAGTTCTCAATAACAAGACATAAAGTAGAAAAAACTTAAACACATTAAAATTAAACTGCACTGAGTTGAACAATACATGGGTCACAGAAGAAGTTAAAGAAGAAATTAAAAAGTTCCTATAATTCAGTCAAAATGAAGAAACATCACAAAGAAACCTATGGGACCCAGCGAAAGCAGTCCTGAGGGGCAAATGTATTGCTCTCAGTGCACATATCAAGAAAACAGAGACCAAATAAACAATCTTATGATACAACTAAAACTGCTACAGAAACAAGAAAAAAATGAACCTAAAGTTGCTAGACAGAGATAACCAAAATAAGAGCTGAAATTAATGAGATAGAGACTGAGAAAATTATAAATAAAATTAATTAAACAAAAAACTGTTTTTAAGAAAGAATCAATAAAACTGACAGACCACTGGCAAGAGTAACTAACAAAATAAGTGAGGAGACCCAAATCAATATTATCAGAGATACCACAGGAAAAATTACAACAAACATCCAAGACATACAAACAATCATAAGGACTCTATAACAATCATAAGTGACTCTACTCACAAAGGAAGGAAAAACTAGCAGAGATGGATGAATGTCTACAGAAATACAAATTGCTATCCCTCCTGCCCTTTTTGGTCCTGCTTCTCCACCATGTATGGTGGGGGCAGCAGTTCGGTAAATAAACTTCTTTTCCTGCCTTAATAGTGTGTAGTATTCTCTTAATAGGCTATCAAATGAAACCTACCTATTTAATATTCCTTACATATGATGCTGTGACTCAGATGGGGTTTTTGAGTTGGAAATGTTAGAATTTCCTAACCACCCCTTTTCTGTGAACTAAACTGCCTTGAGACACCACACGAGATATTTCACCAATACCATTGCTGGCCTTCATATCCACATCCACACCACTTCTTTTCTTTGGCAAGTGAAACTATTCTGTAATGCTCTCTGTTGCTCAATCTCTGTTCAGATGTGGCACCATGCCAGATAGCTCCTATGGTCTTTAGCGGAAAGGCTGGTCACCTCTGAACCTGAGGATACTTGGTTATGGGGTCTTGGCCATTTCTCTCTAGAGTGCTCTAGAGGAAGTAGGGACAACGCTTCTGCTTGGTCAGCTCTCCTTCACTCAACAGACTGACTCTCCTCCACATTTAATGGGGTGCTACAAGTCATGCCCGAACCATGACACTCCTCTGAAATGCCTCCTGTGCTCCCTGAATAGCCAGAGCACCTAATTTTTTATGCTTTTCTCAGATTTAGACAAGTTTTGCCTCTGCAATTGTAAATGGTCAGAAGTCTGTTCACTTTCAGGATCTCTTTGCTCTCTGCTAATCATGTCCAACTTTCTATATCCCTCCTTTTCTTTTCTACAACTATTTGTATTGTGCCATGAAGCATGCAACATGGGCTGGGTCCAGGGGACCCATTCTACTTTCCCTCTAAAAGGCTAGCCAAACTAGGCTTGATTTTTTGTTCAGGCTTTCTTTGCACTTTTTTAGAAATTTGCCATCTTGAGTTCACCATCTTGGCCAAATGGTGGGTTAAGGATTTGGCCCCTTCCAATCCTTACACTTCCAAAAAACTTACTTGTCCTCCATCCATCTATGCAAATGTGCCTTGCTAACAAGTTGCTCTTTTCACAGAGTCTGGTAACTGAGGCCCAACAATCTGATGTGCTTTGTTAGCAAAGATGTATAAACATAGTTCTCTAAAATTTTAGGATTTGCCTCAAACCCCCTGCATAACCAATGCTATTCTTTCCAATGTAATCCTGTTAAAATAACCTTTACAGAGGAGAGGAAAAGGATAACTAACTGGGAGTTGTATCTGCCATTAATACAGAAAGAGGGAATCTGTGGGGCACACAGGCAGCAAAGATGGCCCTGAGAGGAAGTTGATTGAGCAGAGCCTGATTTGTTTACCTTCAGTGTGTAAACCGCTTGTGGAAGCTTAGGTATATGATAAGGTGTTACCTTTACAGTGATTGGTTGGTTCCATTTCCTCTCCTCCCACGCAGTCTTTTGCTTTAAAAAGGTCTTGCTCTGTGTTAATAAATGAGTTCCTTCTTGACTTGACTCACTCCATCTGATTGTCTCCTGGGCTAAGGGAGGCTGAGGAATGGGCGAGCAGCCACACGTAGCTTTCCTGGAACCCTGTCCAGCTTTCGTGGGATGGATGAAGACCCGACAGAAGAAGGCAGGTTTGTGATGTCACAGTGTGTTAGTGATATCACCATAGCACTGTGATGTCACAAAGTAATTGTGATGCCATATATTTATGAGATCACAATGGTTTTCTTATATCAACACAAATGCCACATTTGAAATAGAATGAACTAAGAGAATAGGCATTTACAATGTGTCTATAACATCGCAATGAAAATTTAATGTCATAATGCTATGAGGTCATTGTAAATTGATGTTGCAAGGAGGTAATGATGTCATAATGATTATGTGTTGTCACACTGGTGATTGGGTCACAAAGGGTTTGTGATATTACAATGGCATATATGAATTCAATTATGTGTTCACAATGAGGATATGGATAAACAAAGGGACTGTGATGTCACAAGTACCATATGTGATTTCAAAGGTACTTAGGGGTCAGGATAACTTTATGATACACTGTTGTGATGAGGTCACAACAGGTCTTTGATGTCTTAATGGACATGAACTTTTAAAAATGTTATGAGGTCATATTAGGCTTGTGAATACACAATGGGACAGTGATATCACCATGCCCTTGTCAACTCAATACATCATGTCAAAATATTGTTTTGGTGTCACAATTAGTTGATGATGCTACATTGGTGATGAGGTCACGAAAGATTGGTGATGTCACAGTGTGTTGGGCATGTCACAATGACATGATGGTTATCAATTGTCTTTACCTTACAATGAGTATATGAGTTCACAAAGGGACTTTGGTTTCTCCAATAGTATGTGTTGTCATACATATATTGAAATCCTAAAAGGTTTGTGATGTCAGAATTTGTCACAATGGATATGAAATATGGCAGTGTGATATCACCATGGTCATGATGTCACTGGGAATTTCTGATATCAAATGACATATGTGAAATTTAATGAATTCAACAAGAGATTATTAGGACAAAAAGGCCTAAGATATTAGAATTGCAGCATGTCACAAAAGTTATGATGACAGGATAGGTTTGTGATGTCACGGGGGGGGGGGGTTATGTGATATTGTGATATGTGGTTATTGTGATATCACAGTGGCAATGTGATTTACAAAGGGATTGTAATGTCACAATGGTTATGAGTTCACGATTTGTTTAATACATCAACCTACAGGCCACATTTTAAATAGAATGAAATCACAGAAAAGGCATTCATAATGTGTCTATGATGTCACAAGGACAATATGAATTTCTAAATCTATCATATCATTTTAGTTGTGTAATTTCCCAATGTGCAGATGTTGTCAAAATGACAATGTGATGTCACAATTGTGATGAACTCACAAATTGTTTTTGATGTTAAAATGTCCTGTCTGATTCTCAATTGTCAATATTTCACAGTGGGGATTTGAATACACAAAGGGAATGTGATGTCACAAATCTATGTATTTTTTCAAAGGATATAAGAAGTCATAATAGATTTGGGATGTAGCAATGTGATCCTTGTGTCAAAACAGCAATGTGATGTTACAATGGGTTTGTGATGTCATACCGGTGATGAGGTCATAATGGATTAGTTATGCCACGACTTTGTAATATGACAATTATTTGTCCAATTTCAATTGCTACTAGACCACCATGAGGACACGGTAAAAACCAGCAGTGCCCCTATGATCCACGGGAACAGATAGTCATCATGGCCTCTTGCTCTGGACCGCCGGAGAGGGGGGCTGCATGCCACTGGAGGGGGCAGGACATGCTGCTGAAGGAGATAGGATGTCAAGCCCAACATAGTGAGCTGCCAAGAATTGATTGGGCATGAACATTTGGGAAGTGATGATTGAAAACAGTTATGCAGGAAATATATTGCAGTGGGGGAAGGGCACAGCCTATATATAGGCTGCATGTTCAGAGCAACAGAAGGGGAGAGAAAAAAGGGGAAAGGCCTGGAAGGAAAGAAGTGATGAGACTGCAGGAAGGTAAAGACCTCGGAGGAGAGGAAATTGAGGGAGAGCAGGAGGTGAAGGATGGCAGCTGGCCACCTGGATAGGGCAGGGCAGGACTGTCAAGAGTAGAGCAGCCTGAAGAGAAGGGAATGGTGGAAGGAAAAAATGAAAAGACCTGAAATGTAGGACAGGTCTGGAGAGAAGGAGGATGAAGAGAAATGAAATAGCCTTGTCCTTTGAAGTGTGGAGTTTTGGAGATCATTATTTTGGGGGATGGTTGTTTGCAGACCAGTTAACAAATGGCTGGGCTGTTCTTTGGAGCTCTGAGGGTTCATAGTTGAGGCTGAATTTAGCTCTGGGCATTCAGCCCAGGTCAAGGTAGTCGCTTATTTCAAAATTTATGAGGACAAGGCAGGTTTGTGATGTTACATTGCATTAATGATATCACAATATCAATATGAGGACACAAAGGGCTTGTAATGTCACAATTGTGATGGGTTTCTGCAATCAAACTATATGCCACATTTGAGATAGAATGAAATCACAGAATAGGCAATCACATTGTCTCTATGACCTCACAATGAAAATGTGATGAGTGGCGCTGTAGCTCAAGTGGTAGAGTGCTCGCCTTGAGCTGAAGAGCTGAGGGACAGCGCCCAGGCCCAGAGTTCAAGCCCCACGACCGACAAAAAAAAAAAAAAAGAAAAAAAGAAAATGTGATGACATAATGCTATGATGTCATTGTCATTTTGTCACAAATCATTTGTAATGGTACAATGGCATGTCTGATATCAGTTGTCCTTTGTTCACAATGAGGATATAACTACCCAAAAGGACTGTGATGTCACAAAAACCATGTGCTTTTTCAAAGGTACTAAGAGGTCACAACAGGTTTGTTATATCACAAGATGATCGTGATATCATTGTGGAAATATGATGTCACAATTGGTTTGTGATGTCACAGTGGGGATAAGGTCACACTTGGATAGTGATGTCACTATGAATTTGTAATATCACCATTACATGGTGATATTACTAGATCACAAAGAAGATACGAGTTCACATAAGGTGTTAGAAGTCAGAAAGACCATGAATTTTGTAAAATATTATGAGTACATAATATATTGGTGGAAATGCGATGGGACAGAGATATCCCATTGGCAATATAATGTTAACATTACAAGAGATAATATTGTTTTAAAGTCACAAATAGTTGATAATGCCATATAGGTGATGAGGTCATATAGATTTGTGATTTCACAATGGGATGGTGATGTCACATCTCATGCTAGGACTCTAATTCACAATGAATATATAAGTTCACAAGGGATAATGATGTATCCAAAGGTATATGTTGGCACAAGTGTAATGAATCTTAACAGGTTTGTGATGTCACAATGTGACTCAATTTTCATGACATCTGGCAATGTGATGTCAAAGTGGTCGTGATGTCACAGTGGATTTCTGATATCACATACCATACCTGATGTATTATGAATTAAACAATTTATGAGCTCAGAGAGGCCAGTGATCACATTGGCAGCATGTCAAAACATTTATGATGATAGGACAGGTTTTTGATGTCACAGTGGGTTAGTGATATCATAATGGCAATGTGGTGTCATCAAGGTATTGTGATGTCATAATGGTTATGTTATCACAATCTATTTCTGATATCAACCCACCTGCCGCATTTGAAATAGAACGAAATCACAGAATAGGCATTCCAATGTATCTGAGACATCACAATGACCATGTGATGTCATAATGCTACGAAGTCATTGTTGTTTTATGACGTCACAATGGGCTGATGGTGTCATAATGACAATGTGATGTTACACTGGTGATGATGTCACAAAAATTTTGCCATGTTAAAATGGCATGTCTGATCTCAATTTGCTCAAAATGAGGATATGAGTACACAAAGGGCCTGTGATGACATAAAGGCCAAGCTTTCAAAGCTTCTGAGGTCATAATAGGTTTGGGATGTCACAATATGATCATGGTGGCACAATGGCAATGTGGTATCACAATGAGTTTGTCATGTCACCGCACTGATGTGGTCACAATGCGTTAGTGATGTCTCATCCAGTTTTAATATAACAATGACATATGCAACTTCAATTTCTTCTAATTCACTATGAGGATACTGTAATAACCAGTGTTGCCAGAATTATCTGTGGGAGCCGTTAATCATTGTAAATTCTTGGCCTGGCCCATGGGAGAATGTGTGGAATGCTGCCAAAGGTGGAGGTGTCAAGCCTCACTTAGTGAGCTGTCAAGAAGTGATTGAGCATTGGGCAGATTGGGAAGAAATGGTTAAAAATTGCTAGGCAGTAGACCCGTTGGAGTGAGGAGGTGTACAACCTATATATAGGTTGCATTTTCAGAGCATTGGAAGCGGGGATAAAAATGAGAGCTACCCGGATGGAAGAAAGTGACGAGATAACAGAAAGGAAAAAACCTGAGAAGAGAGGAAGATGAGGGAGAGCAGAATGTTGGCAAGTGGTAACTGGGGCAGAGTAGGGCAGGCCTGTGGAGAGTGGAGAGACCTGAAGAGAAGAAGGAAGTGGTGTAAGGGAAAAAGGGAAAGACCTGGAAGGAAGGACAGGTCTGTAGTGAAGGAGGGAGGAATGAAAAAGTAAAAAGCCTTGCCCATTGAGGTTTGGAGATTCAGAGAGCATAATTTTTTGGCTGGTCGTGTGCAGACCAATTAAGAAAGGGTGGGGCTGCCCATTGGAGGTCTCAGTTAGGTGGTCAAGGCTGCTCTTGGACCTGGGTATCCAGTCCAGGATAAGGTAATCTCATCCCCCTTTCTATAGTAAATTGTTTTATATATTAAATGTGACCACATGGTTTGTCTCCTTGCCTTAGAGGTCATAAGTACACGAGTTCACAGAAAAAGCTTGAAGTCTCAAAGGCCACGAATTTTCTAAGATGTGATGTGGCCATATAGGTTTGTAAAAACACAATGGGACAGTGATATCACAATGGCAATACCACAATATCATGTCAAAATAATGCTTTGATACCACAATTAGTCGTTGATGCCATTCTCGTGATGAGGTCACAATAAGTTTGTGATTTCACAATGGGTTCATGATGTCAGAGTGGCATGGCAGATCTCAATGGTCATTAATTGGCAATGATTACATGAGTTCAAAAAAGGGACTGTAATGTCTCCAAAGGCATGTGTTTTCACAAATGTGATGCCGTTCTCACAGGTTTGTGATGTCACAATGTGATACAATGGTCATGATATCTGGTAGTATGATGTAACAGGGGATTTCTGATATCACATGTCATATCAGAAATAAGAGATTTAAAACAGATTATGAGCTCACAAAGGGCCTAACATATGACAATGTCACAAAACTTATAAGGACAGGACTGGTTTGTGATGGCACAGTAGGTTAATGATGTCACAATGGCAATGTGATGTCACAAAGGATTGTGATATCACAATGGTTATATGGTCAAAATGGGTTTCTGAAATAGAATGAATTCACAGAATAGGCCTTCACACTGTTATGTCTATGACATAACAATGTCACTGTGATTTATCATGCTATGATGCCATTGTCATTTGGTGATATCTCAATGAGCTGATGGTGTCACAATGACAATTTTATGTCACTGCTGATTTATGATGTTACAACAGTTATGAGGTCACATTATTTTTCTGATATCAACACACATGTCAAATTCTAAATAGAATGAAAAAGCCTGGCACGGGTGGCTCATGCCTGTAATCCCAGTTACTCAGGAGGCTGAGATCTGAGTATTGCAGTTCAAAGTCACCTCAGGCTGGAAAGTCCATGAGACTCTTATCTCCAATCAAAACCACTAGAAAACCAGAAGCGGTGCTGTGGATCAAGTGATAATGTGCTCGCCTAGAGCTGTAGAGCAGGGACAGCACCCAAGCCCAGATTTCAATTCCCATGACCAACTACAACAACAAAAATGATTAAAAACAGGCATTCACAACCTGTTTATAACATCACAATGACCATGTGACCTCATAATACTATCTTGTCCTAGTTTTATGATGTCAAAAGTAGTTGATGCTTTTATAAAGAGAATGTTATGTCACACTGGTGACATAACAAAGTGTTATGTCACAAAGTGTTCATGATGTTACAATGGCATGTCTGACATCAATCGTCAGTTCATAATGAGGGTAGAGTTACACAAAAGGACTGTGATGTCACAAAGGCTACGTGTTTTTTCAAAGGTGCTAAGAGATCCTAAAAAGTTTGGGATGTCACAATGTGATAGTGATGTCAAATATCTATGAAAGCTCACAATGGTTTTGTGATGTCACACTGGTGATGAAATCAAAGTTTTGTGAAGTCATATGTCATAATCACATGCCCAATTTCAGTTGCTACTACTTCACAATGAGGATATGATTTCACAGAAGAAGGCAAATATAAAAGGCCATGGATTTTCTAAAATGCTATGAAGACATACTAGTTTATTGAAAACACAATGGAACAGTGATCTCACTATGGAAATGTGATGTTGCAATATGACGACTTAATAATGTTTGATACCACAATTGGTGATGCCACACTAGTGATGAGTTTACAAGAGCTGTGTGATGTCACAATGGGTTGGTGACAACAAAATGACACATGTGATCTCAGTTGTCAACTCACAATAAGTATATAAGCTCACAAAAGGACTGTGATGTCTCCAAAGGCATGGGTTGTCTCAAAAGTGATGAAGTCCTAATGTGTGTGTTGTCAGAATGTGACAAATGCTCATATTATCTATCAGTGTAATTTCACCATGATCTAAATGTCACACTGGATTCGGGTATCACATTTCATACCTGGATTGGGTAAGAGAGGATTGGAATTTCACAGTGGATTAGTGATATTACTATGGAAATGTAGGGACACAAAGGGATTGTGCTACCACAAAGGCTATTAGATGACAATGTGTTTTTACTATAATAGGTTTGTGCTGTCACAGTTGGTTGGAAATGTCACAATGGCATGGCGATTCTCAAATATCATTAATTCACAATGAAGATATGAGTTCACAAAGGGACTGTATTGTCTCCAAAGTCATGTGTTGGCACAAATGTGATGAAATCCTAACAGATTTGTGAATTCACGATGTGACACCATGGTCTTGATATCTATCAATGTGATGTCACAATATTCATAATGTCAGTTTCAATTTCTGATATCATCTGTCATACCTGAATTATTATGAGTTTGAAAACAGAATATAAGCTTACTAAAGGCCTAAAATATCCTAATGGCAGCATATCACACAAGTTATGACTAAAAACTCATGGTCTTTGGATCTTAAGATTATTTCTTTGAAATTATATCCTCATTGTGAACTAGTAAATATTGAAATTAGACATGTCATTGTAATAATACAAACTCATAGTGACATCACAAACTCATTGTGATCTCATCACCACTGTGACATCACAAACACATTGTGACATCACATTGTTGTGCCTTCACAATAACATTGTGGCATCACAAAGCAATTGTGAAGTCTTAGCACCTTTAAAAAAACACATGACCTCTGTGGCCTCACAGACCCTTTGTGTACCCATATTCTCATAGTGAAAATTGTGATCACACATAGCATTGTATCATCACAAATATTTTGTACAATAATTACGACTGTGAAATCACATTGTCATCATGAAACCATCATCTCATTGTGATGACACCAAACCCCAATGACACCATACCATTTTTTTATTTTTTTCTTCTGTACATTTTTTATTGTAAATATAGTGTACAGAGGGATTACAGTTACATGAGTAAGGTAATGAGTACGTATCCAATCAAACATTGCTGCTTTGATAGCACATTGTCACTCTGATGTCATAGACCCATTGTGAATGCCTATTCTTTGATTTCATTCTATTTCAAGTGTGTCATGTGGGTTGATATCAGGAAACCTTTGTGAACTCATTACCTTTGTGACATCAAAATGTCTTTGTCATAGCACATTGCCTTTGTTATATCACTAATCCACGGTGACATCAAATACCTCTCCTGTCCTCATAACTTTTGTGACATGTCATTGTATTATTTTAGGCCCTTTGTGAGTTGAAAATCTGTGTTTGACTTCATATTTCAGATATGACATGAAGTATCTAAAATCCAGTGTAACATCATGATATCACACCACTGGACATCATAACCATTGTGTCACTTTGTGACATCTTAGAACTGTTAGTTCTTCACCTTTTTGACTACATATACTTTGGGTACATCAGAATCCTTTCCCAAACCCATATACTCATGGTGAGTTAATGACAATTGAGTTCCCACATGCCATTGTGACATCACCAACCCGTTGGGACATCTCAAATCTATTGCGACCTCCTCATCAGTATGGTGTCACCAATTGTGACATGAAAACATTATTACATGATGTTGAGACATCACATTGTCATTGTGAAACCAGTGTCCCATTGGGTTTTCACATAGTATGACCTCATACTATGAAGCTTCTTCTATCACCTGGTATCCTCATATTGAATTATGAGTAATTGAAATTGGATATATCATTCTGATATTATAAACTGTGACATTACAAAACCATTGTGACCTCATCAAAAACCCAATGGGACATCTCATTTCCATTGTGATCTTATGAATCACATTGTGCCATTCCAAAACAATTATGACCTCTTACCACCTTTGCAAACACACATGACCTCTGTGACATCACAGAATATTTTTTGTATCCATATCCTCATGGGGAACTAATGACAACTGACATCAGACATACCATTGAAATATTAAAAAAATCCCTTCTGACATCGTCATAATTGTGACATCATGTTGCCATTATGACAACATCAGCTCATTTTGACATGTAAAACTACAATGACATCATAGCACTGTAACATTACATTGTCATTCTGATATCATAGACACGTGTTTGCCCTTTATGTTATTTGATTCTATTTCTAATGTGGCATGTCGGTTGATATCAGAAACCCATTGTGAGTTCATGACCATTGTGATATCATGGTGCCTTATTAGCATCACATTGCCATTGCCACACATGTCACATTGCCAAATTGATGTCACAAAGGGATTTTGATGTCACAAACGTTATGACATTACAATGAGTTTCTGATATCAACCCACATGCCACATTTCAGATACATTGAAATCACGGATTAGGCATTCATAATGTGACTATGATGTCACAATGACATAATGGCAAATGGTATAATGTCATTGTCATTTTGTGATGTCATCATAAGCTAAAGATATCATAACAACAATGTGATATCATACTGGTAATGACGCCACACAGGGTTTATAATGTTACAATGGTTATGAGGTCACAATGTGTTTCTTCAACTGATATGCCACATTTAAAATAGAATGAAATCATAGGATATACATTCACAATGTGTCTATGACAGCAAAATGGCAATGCGATGTCATAATGCTATGATGTCACTGTAGCGTGGTGATATCACCATGAGCTGATGGTGTCATAACGACAGTCAGATATCACACTGGTGATGATGTCACAAAGGGTTTGTGATGTCACAGTGGCATGTCACATCTTAATTGCCATTAGTTTATAGTGAGGATATGAGAATGAAATCAAAATGACATACACAAATGAACTGTAATGACACAAAGGCGATTTTTTGGTGAAAAGTGCTAAAGTTCCTAACAGGTTTCGGTTGTCAAAATGTTAATGATATAAAAATGGGTTAGTGATGTCAAAACTAGTTTGTAATATCACATCTTATTTCAAATTTCAATTGCTACCAGTTCACAATGATACACGTTCACAGAAAGAGCATGATATCCCAAAGGCCATGAATTTTCTAAGATGTGATGAGGTCATAATAGGTTTGTGAAACTATGATGGTACAGTAATATCACAATTGTAATATGATGTCAAATTATAATGTCATGTGTGTTATGTCACAATTAGTTGGTGATGCCATAATTGTGATGATTTCAAAAGAGATTTGTGATGTGACAATTGCATTCCAGAACTCAATTGCTATTAACTCACAATGAGTATATAAGTTTAGAAGGGGACTGTGAGGATTCCAAAGGCTTTTGTTGGCACAAATGTGATGAACTCAAAACAGATTTGTGATGTGACAATGTGACACAATGACCATTACATCTAGCAGTGTGATATCACTATATTCATGATGTCACAGTATATTTCTAATATTTCTTGTCATACCTGAAATAATATGTCAAAAATAGAGTGAGCTCTCAATGGGCCTAACATAACATAGTGGCAACATGTCACAAAACTTATTAGGACAGGACATGTTTGAGTTCTCACAGTTGTTTAGATATCACAATGGCAATGTTATGTCACAAAGGAATTGTGATGTCACAATGGTTATGAAGTCAAAATGTGTTTTTGATATGAACCCACATGCCACATTTGAAATATAATGAAATCACATAACAGATATGCATAATGTATATATGATGTCACAATGACAATGTGATGTCATAGTGGTATGATGTCATTACATATTTGTGATGTCACAATGAGCTGATGTCCTAATGACAGTGATGTCACACCAATGATTATATTGTAAATGTTTTGTGATATTACATTGGCATATCGGATCTCAATTGATACACAAGGTACTGTGATGTCAAAAAGGTCATGTGTTTTTTCAATGGTGCTAAAGATGTCATAATGGGTTTGAGAGGTCTCAAGATGATTGTAATGTCACAATAGCAATGTGACATCATAAAATTTGTGATGTCACATTATTGATGAGGTCACAATGGATAGGACAAGTTTGTGATGTCACAACAGGTTAATGATATCACAATGGCACTGTGATGTCACAAAGGGATTTTCATGTCACAATGGCTTTGAGGTCACAATGGATTTCTGATATCCTCCAATATTGCTCACTTGAAATAGAATGAAATCAAAGAATAGGCATTCACAATATGTCTATAATGTCACTATGACATATGATGTCATAATAATAATAATATATTTAAGTTTAGTGATGTCTAAATGGCATGTCTAATTTTATTGGTCATTAGATTACCATGAGGATCCCAAAGGTTGCTATGTGCTGAGTCCTTCAAAAGGCACATTGTGCTGAGTCCATTACACAGGGTTCTTTGTGCTATCTTTTTAAAGTGTGCTTTGTGCTGTCATCCCAAATGGTGCTATGATCTGAGTCCTTGAGAGGTAGGTATCCGCAACAATCACACACACACACACACACATACATACACGGAGGTTCACCGTGCACCTTCTTGGTGTGTGGGGTGGATGGCGAAGAGTATCCCTCAGTGGTTGGGCTGAGCAGCTGCTGGATTTAGGGGGAAGCCCTGAGCTGAGGTGAGGCTGTTTCTGCTATGGCCTGGTAGCCTTAGGGCAGAGTCAGGGCAGCAAAAGACCAAGGATGGGGAGGGGGTGTGACCGAGGGGCGGACAGGGCAAAGCCAAGGGGGTACATAGCTGCTACAGCCAGGGGCACACGGGTGCTAGTACACTGACGTGGCGGTGGTGGGGCAGCCCGGGAGAGAAGTGGGGGCAGAGAGAGAGAACAGATAGAAGAGCAGGCACATGCACCAGGGGAGTTGGCATCAATGGCTGGCCTCTGCTGATCTAGGACCACAGTTCTGGGCCAGGAGCACAGAGCACAGAAAGCCAGCACAGCAGGGACATAACTTGCACTGCCCCAAGGAGGCTCAGGGACTAGGTAGGCCCTAAGTCCAAGGCTTCTGGACCTGGCGCTCAGCTTCAGGGAGGCGCATTCAGCCCTACCACCTGCCTGCCCTGCCCCAGCCCCCTTTCCTGCCCTTCTTGTGGCACTGCTTTTCAAGCATGTCCCTGCCGGTTCAGACCAGTGGTGACTTTTGGAGTCATGCAGCAATGTTGCACCCCCGGCAGGATTGCGGCCCTGACCTTGTCCCAGCCCCCGGTACTCTGCTCTGGGCTTGAGCGTCCACCAAGACACTGCCATCACTGCCTGGTGCACCTGGAACCACAGCCTACAGCTTCTCCCCAAAGCACACATGAGCGCTGCTCCAGGGACCCACAACTCACGAACTCCCCCTATGCACCCCCTTCTCCCCCACTCTTCCCCCCCACGGACCCAGACCAGTGACTTTCATCTCTCCTCTCATGTCCCAACCACACCTCCAGGGCCAAGCAGGCCAGCCCTGAGTCTGAGACAAATGCAACCCAGGATGGGGGTGGGGGAGTGGATGTCGACTCAAAGAACCTACCGGCATCCCTAGTGGCCAGCGTCTCAGGAAACAGGGAGATTCAGGAATGGGTGAAAAGGGGGCATCACCTCACCGCTGGCCTGGAACAGTGGGAGTCACACAGCTGCTCATCTGCACCCTTCCTCTCCCTCGTGAGGACCTGGTGGCTTTAGTCAGAGGTGGGGAGCAGCACCTCCACACCTGCCTTCTTGGGTCTTTTCCTTTTTTCTGGGGGTGGGGGATGTTGGATGCAGAAGATAGGCCCCCATCATGCTATGTGAGCCCTTGTCCTCTGTGCTGTTACCCTTTCACCTGAAGAAAGTCCCAGAAAAGCCCACTAGGGAGGTGATGGCACTGGGGGTCAGATAGAAAGTGAATATCGGGGAGTTCCGGGAAGATGGTTTTTACAAGGGAACAGGATATGGGAACCTTTGTCCTTCAGCTTGTACATTGTCCCACATGAGGAACCAACAAACTTAGGAGAGGCACTACTCTGAGTCTGTGTGTGTGTGTGTGTGTGTGTGTGTGTGTGTGTGTGAGAGAGAGAGAGAGAGAGAGAGAGAGAGAGAGAGAGAGAGAGAGAGAGAGAGAGAGAGAAATCTTTCTCCTTGTACAGCCTGACTGTGCTCAGGTGAGTGATCAGTTGGCAAATTGCAGGTGCTGCATCGATGATGAGACTTCTGTCACCGTTCTGGATTTGTGTGTGTCTGTGTGTGTGTGTATGTTGGGAGAGCAGGGAGATGAGACCAATGAAAATATATTTAAGTCATCATGTCTAAAAACAGCTAAAGCATTTGATTTCTGTTTGTGTTTTTTTTGTTGTTCTTTTTTCAATACCTAGTACGAGCCCAGCCACAATTTTTGTTTTCTCCTTCACAGTTTCTTGGCTCCTTTATGGGAAGATTTCAGTAGACATTCCTTTCCTCCTATTTGCCCCTCTCTCTTCCCCCTTTCCTATAGCCCACAGTAGATGCTGGGCCTTCATGTGCCTCCCCTAGGTGACCTGTTTGAACCCTGGACTAGAGTGGACACCTGTCCTTCTATCCACAGCCAAAAGTTTGGTGAGGCGAGTGTGACAACAGCCTCACTATTCCATCCAGACACTCTGCTTTTGTGTTTATATTTGGAGCTAATTCAAAGGTTGGGAATGTGTCTGCCTAACAAAATTAGGGAATGAGGTGGGGGAGAGGGGAGGGCAGGGGCTGTGAAGCTATGACATGGCAGAGGGTTCACCATGACCGAAGATGAGAGGGGAACTTTACCTAGGGCATTTATGATCTCTGTGGGCATTCAGGCACATTTCTCTGGACCCCCACTGGTGGAATGGATTCCCTCCTGGGGCATCTCACCAGTTTTCAATCCTCCCTGGAGTTCTGCAGACTCCAATCTGTGTCCCGCCTGGGCTGTTTCCAGCTGGGCAGTGGTACGCAAGTCCCTTCCCCCTGCTGAAGCCCTCTCCATATCAGGAGGTGGCAATTAGCTAGGGCTCACTGAATGCCAGTTTCTGCAACCTGCTGTAGGCTGTCTGGAAGAAAAAGGGGACCACTGACTTGGGAACATTTTAAGTTTGATTGGGACAGGGTGTTTCTTTTATTTAAGTTGGCAATTTTCACTAACTCTTTGGATTATGGGTCAAATTAGATGGACGATTTCAACTGCCAAAAAATGATGTTCAAAGGTCAGGAAGATGGCAGAGAAGCTGGCGGCTAAAGGAACTCTCCCATAGAAAGCAGTTTTAGAGTTCCAGTGAACACTCCTAGGCCAGAGAATTACAAGTATGCTATTACAGCACAGAGAGGTTGGCCAGAAAGGGAAAATCCAGGCAAAGAGACAAATCTGAGCACTTGCTGGCAGTTGCAGCGGCGACGGCAGCAGTGGTGGTGGCTGTCACCACATCTTCAACACAGATAGTTCGGGACAAAGGTGCCAGACCCAGCAGGTGAACAGATACTACTTAACACCAGCAAGAACTGACAAGGAGCAGATATCTTCACCCTGCAGATCGCAGGCCAGAGATGACCCAGGAACATACCCTCTGGCGTGAGTAGAAGCCTGACATCCTCACTCCTCAGGGAGCAGAGGAGGGAAGGCACCCATCCCCTATCACACTACTGGAGATCTCCATCTTTGATACAGACAAAGGCTTGGCTGAGCTGCCAGCTCCAACTCAGGCCTTGGGAGAAAACAAAACAGTCATTTAGCAGGTCACAGGAACCTACCCAGACCTGCAAGGCACAATACCACCCAGGAAAAAGGCACCCACCCCAGGCAGAAGAAAATCTGCCACCAGGAATGGCT
Organism: Dipodomys spectabilis; assembly: GCF_019054845.1. Taxonomy (NCBI): domain Eukaryota; kingdom Metazoa; phylum Chordata; class Mammalia; order Rodentia; family Heteromyidae; genus Dipodomys; species Dipodomys spectabilis. The sequence continues at coordinate 4,449,815 of NW_024870787.1, forward strand.
TTCTTCACTTGGTAAACAGAACCAGAGGCTGCCCCTACCTACTACAACCTAGACAATTCATTGAAATTCAGTAAGCATAAACCCTGAGAAAGGCTCCAGTTTGGGCTCTGTGACTGTCTCAGAAGCTAGCCCCTCAAGGAAAAGCTACTGTTTGCTGAAAGGCCTCAACTCTACCCAGAACCTAGCCTCAACACAACATCTCCAAACTAGAGGAAAAAGCCATCTCCCTCTGTTGCGATACTGAAAACAGATCCCTCTCCCACTGAACTAGCCTGGGAGGAGGATCACAAAATCCTGGGTAAAGCAGAGCATTTTTCTGCTTGCCCAAACAAACTGATTTAATAAACCAATCAAGCCACAGGAAAACCCAACACCACAAGCAAACCAGAGACACCACCAAGTGACTGGTTATGGACACAAGGGAGATACCGAATCTTCCCATCCCCTCCAAAAAAAAAAATCAAAAGACTTTTTTTTTTTGTACCTTATTTTATTTTTTTAATTTTTAATTTAAAAAAAAATTTAAATTATTTTTCCTTTTCTTCCTAGTATAATTTTTATTTTAGGTGTACATGTGTGTGTGTGATTTTTTTTTTAATCTCTACTGACCTTTTGATCCTTTTTTTTCTTTCTTTTCTCATTCTTTTCATTTCTTCTCTTTCATTTTTTCTGCGTGACTTAATTACTGTTTTGCTCACCCTCAAATATACCCATCATCGATTATTAGATCTTATCTTCTATTGTGTACACACTTAATCCAGAAATAACTCAACTCAAAACCTCTTAGACTTAAATACCTTTATAGCAGTATTACATCTTTATACCCATATAATATTTTAAAACTTTTTTTATTTTTCTAGTTTTTCATGTCTCCTTTCTATCCCTCCCCTCCTCTCATCCCATCCCCATTCTTCTCTGAATAATACTCTTTCAAATTTGCAGTTTTTAAGGGTTTAACTTTTCAATTTTAAATTTATTTCCATTTTTTCTTGTATCTTTTTTCTTTTTGTTCTCTTTTTTCTTTTTCTTTTTTTCACTCTCTCTGCTATCATTCTGTCCAATGCATTACCTTCTTTGAGATTAGGATATGGTTAATTCCACTCTCCCTCACCTTCCCAAATCCCTCTAATCCTATTTTCCCCACATTTTCCCTAAACCTAATAATTTCTGGTTGCCAAATTCTCCTTTGCTGTTCTTAGGCCATTAAGACATAGTTGATTGATGTTCAATAGATTGTATCTCTTGAACCAGATTGTATCTGCAGATTTTGGACTATGCAACTATGGACTTTTGTTGTTGTTTACCTTAAAATAGTGTTCTAGAACAAAATTGGTGTTACTCTCATCCCAAATAGGCAGAACAAGCCAGGAAAACAAAAGAAAAATGGCAAGCCCGGGAACTCAACTCCCACTCATGACAATCAGGGGACAGAACAGATAATGAATAATCCAGAGGAGAGTTCCCTAAAGGCTCTACAAACACTACAGTTAAACAGCGTAAATAAAAAGAGTGAAAACTAGCAAAGGTCTCAGTGTGAGCATAATAGGGAGAGAGAGGAGGCAAACCAAAGATCAATACAGGAGACTCCTGAATGTGAGGAAGCTACTCAAAGATTGATACAGGAATTGCTTGCCCAGATTGAGAACACTCAAAAAAAAAAAGGAATTGAGTGAGTAAGTTGAGATCAGTCAAAGAGATAGACAGGAATTGCGTGAGCAGGCTGAGAACAAACAAAGAGAAAGTCAGGAATGGCATGAACAGGCTGAGAACACTCAAAGAGAACTACAGGAAATGTGTGAACGTGAGGATGCTAATCAAAGAGAAATACAGGAACTGAGATCGAGATGAGAATAGACAAAGATTAAAGGAGGCATTCATGATATCCATAAACAGAGAGCTGAAAGACATCAGTGAGACCGCAAAGGGAATGCTCACTGGAGCCCAACAGAAGGAATAGGAGTCCAAGGAATCCATAACCAATCAACTCAGTGATTTGAGAATAAACACAGAACACCAAATTAAGGAAGTAAAGAAGTCCTTACAAGATCTAGAAAAAAGTTCCAACAAAGAATTTTAAGCTCTCAAAGCCAAGCAATTACAAGGAAAAGAAATAAAAAGCAAAGTAGAAAGTCTTGAGAGTAGAATAGACCATGCAGAAGATCGAATCTCGGGGAATGAAGACAGCCTAGATATTATAGAGAATGAACATACAACCATCCAAGACAAATCCAAGAAATATGATAGATCTATTCAACACTTGGAAGATACCATCAGAAGACCTGATCTGAGGATATTGAGTGTAGAGGAGAACCTAGAGACAGAAGTTAGTGGTTTAGGAAATTTGTGTAACAGGATCCTAGCAGAGAACTTCCCAAACATGCAAAAAGATAGGCTTATTCAGATACAAGAAGCTTTTAAAACCTAAAATAGACCAGACAAGAACAGGACATACCACGGTCACATTATAATCCGTACAGGATCAATTTAGGTCAAGGAAAAGATCCTTAAAGCTGTCAAGGAGAAAAGATCAGTTACCTATAAAGGGAAAACAAATAGAATCACCTCAGATTTCTCAGCAGAGACAACCAAGAATACTGTACCCAGCTAAACTCTCCTTCATTATGGAAGGTAAAATAAAATTGATCCATAGCAACAAAAAATTGAAACAATATATCTCCACCAAACCAGCCCAACAAAAGATTCTTAAAGATGTCCTACACATAGAAAACCAACAAGACCACAATAAAGACCAAGAAACCACAACCAAGAATCCAAGAACCATAGGAAGAACCCAGTAGTTGCAGTCCCAAATTAGGTTTATAAAATGGCAGGAACTCCCAAATACCTCTCACTCCTATTTCTCAACATTAATGGACTTCACTCTCCAATCAAACGACATAGACCCTCTAGTTAGATTAAAAAGTAAGATTCTTCTATCTGCTGCCGTTATGAGTCACATCTTGCCCATAAAAACAACTACATTTTCAATGTGAAAGGCTGGAACATAATCTACCAAACAAACGGCTCCCATAAACAGGCAGAAGTTGTAATCCTAATACATATAAAATAGATTTCAAATTAAAATTAGTGAGAACAGATAAAGAAGGTCACTACATACTAATTAAGGTATCTCTCCTTCAGGAGGACATTACAATTCTAGTTATGTATTTGCCAAACAATGGAGCACCCAAATTTATCCAAGAAAAAACTACTTTATCTCAAATCTCATATAGACCCAAAGACATTAATTATTGGAGACTTTAACACACCACTATCCCCTCTAGATAGATCAACACGGCAAAAAACTCAGCAGAGAAAATGCAGACCTAAACAACTGCATAGATCAACTAGATTTCACAGACATCTAACAAATATTTCACCCAGCAGCATCAGCAGCACATGGAACATTTTCCAAAATAGACCACATTTTAGTCACAAAGCAAACTTGCCCAATTTCAGAAACATTGAAATCATCCCATGCATTCTCTCAGATCACAAGTAAATAAAATTAAAACTCAAAAACAAAAGCCACCAAAGAAAGTCCTGTAACACATGGAGGCTGAACGACACACTATTTAATCACCAGTGGGTCATGGTAGAGATTAGAAATGAAATTCAAGTTTTCATGATATTCAACAAAAATAAGTACATAAACTATCAGTTCCTCTGGGACACAGAAAAGGCAGTATTCAGAGGCAAGTTTATACCTCTGAGTTTGTACATCAACAAATTGGAGAGATCCGAATCCAACAATTTAATGAGACAGCTGAGCCTCCTTGAAAAAGAGGAGCAAGATAACCCTCAATTCAGTAGACAGAAAGAAATAATTAAAATTAAATCAGAATAAATGAATTAGAATCCAAAAGAAACATAGAAAGAACCAACAAAAGAAAGAGTTGGTTCTTCAAAAAAATTAACAAAATTGACAGACCCTTAGCAAATCTTATCACAAAAAGAAGAGAACACATCCAAATAAATAAACTCAGAGATGAGAATGGAAACATCACCAAAAAACAATCAAGATTCAGAACATTATAAGGGAACACTTCTCAAAACTTTATGCTAATATGTTTGAGAACTTGGCAGGAATGGATCTTTTCCTCGCAAATATTGACATGCCAAAACTAAACCAAGATGATTTAAACCATATTAATAGGCCCATATCAAGCACTGAAATAGAAACAGCAATAAGAGACCTCCCATCTAAGAAAAGCCCAGGACCAGATAGTTTTACAGCGGAATTCTACAAGACCTTCATAGTAGAGCTAACACCAGTACTCCTTCAACTCTTCAATGAAATTGAAATGAAAGTGCACTACCAAATTCATTCCATGAAGCTATATTAACCCTCATCCCAAAACCAGTCAGGGACTCATCAAAGAAAGAGAACTATAGACCCATACCTTTGATGAACATTGATGAAAAACTTCTCAACAAAATTTTTGCCAATCGACTTCAACAATTCATGAAAAATCATACAACACGATCAAACAGGATTCATTTCAGGGATGCAAAGCTGGTTCAATATACTCAAATCAATTAACATAATTCATCACATCAACAGGAGCAAGGATGAGAAACACATAGTTATCTGAATAGATGCAAAAAAAGCAATTGACAAGATCATATGCCCCTTTATGATGAAGATTCTGGAAAATCTAGGAATCCATGTTACCTTCCTCAATACAATAAAGGCTGTATATGACAAACCTACAGCCAGCATTATACTTAATAATGAAAAAATAAGCCATTTCCTCTTAACTCAGGAAAGAGACCAGAATGTCCACTCTCTCCACTTCTCTGCAATCTAGTATTAGAATGCATAGCTACAGGAATAAGACAAGATGCAAACCGAAAATGGATCCAAATAGGGAAAGAAGAAGTAAAACACTTCCTCTTTGCAGATGTCATGATCTTGTATTTCAAGAATCCCATAGATTCCACTCCCAAATTACTCAAGCTGATTCAAAACATTGGCAAAGTATCAGGGTATAAAATTATCCCTCAAAAAGAAATGGCTTTTCTGTATGCTAACAATGAGAAGAGTGTGGCTGAAATTAAGAAAGCGTCTCCATTCGTAATAGCCCCACAAAAAATAAAATACCTAGGAATTAACTTAACCAAAGAAGTGAAGGACCTCTATGATGAAAATTATAAAAACCTGAAAAAGGAAATCAAAAGAGATCTTAGAAAGTGGCAAAAACTCCCATGCTCCTGTATTGGAAAGATAAAGATCGTGAAAATGGCAATACTTCACAAGGTTATCTACAAGTTCAATGTGATACCTATCCATATTCCAACTTCATTCTTCAAGGAAATTAAAGAGACAATCCAAAAATTCATATGGAACAAGAAAAGACCCCGAATAGCAAAAATGATCCTTAACAGAAAGAACAGTGCTGGAGGAATAATAACACTAAATTTCAAACTCTACTACAAAGTCATCGTAATCAAAACAGCTTGGTACTGGCACAAGAATAGACCTCAGGACCAATCGAATAGAATTGAAAACCAGGGATGAACCTACAGACCTATAGCCATCTAATCTTTGATAAGGGACCTAAAAATAGAAGGGAAGAAAAACAGCCTCTTCAGTAAATGGTGCTGGCAAAATTGGTTAACTACTTGTAGAACATTAAAGCTAGATCCTTATATATCACCCTGCACCAGAATCAATTCTAAATGGATCAAAGACCTCAGAGTCAAAGCAGACACTCTGAAAACATTACAGGGGAATAAGAGAAATCCTAGGTCTCCTTGTCACAGGCCAAAATTTTCTTAATAGAGACCCAGAAACACAAAAAATCAAAGAAAGGTTGGACACATGGGATTGCATGAAATTGCAGAGCTTCTGCATGGCAAAGGACATAGATTGTAAGATAAATAGAAAGCCTATGGACTGGGAGAAGATCTTCACTAGCCATACAACAGACAAGGGTCTCATATCTAAAATATACCTGGAACTTAAAAAATTAAATCTCCCAACAACAAATCCTCAAAGAAACAACTGCCCAATAAATAAGTGGGCTAAAGACTTAAAGAGAAACTTCTCTGAAGAGCAGAGAAGCATGGCTAATATACACATGAAGACATGCTCAACCTCCCTAGCCATAAAAGAAATGCAAATCAAAACAACATTGAGATATTCCCTCACCCGAGTGAGAATGGCTATAATTAAGAACTCTAATAACAACAGATGCTGGAGGGGATGAATACAGAAGGGAACCTTACTTCATTGTTATTGGGAGACTAAACTCGTTCAACCACTTTGGAAAGCATATGGAGGTTCCTAAAGACTCCACATAGAGCTCCCCTATGACCCAGCAATCCCACTTTTGGGCATTTGCCCAAGTGATCACAAACAGGACCACACTAAAGCTACCAGCACGACTATGTTTATTGCAGCTTTATTTACCATAGCTAAGATATGGAACCAACCCAGATGCCCCTCAGTAGATGAATGGATCAAGAAAATGTGATGTATATACACACTGGAATTCTATGCCTCCATCAGAAAGAATAACATTGCCCCATTTGTTAGGAAATGGAAGGACTTGGAAAAAATTTTATTAAATGAAGTAAGCCAGGCCGAATGATGCATAGGTCCCATGGTTTCCTTTGTTTTCAATATCTAGTATATGTCTGAGTCAAGCAAAAAAGGTCAGATAAGGTGATGCTAGTAGAATGAACCCCAAGATAAGTATTCAAATATATTTTCTGTTTTTTTTTTCCTTTCAAGCAATTGTTTCTATCATATTCATAAGATGATTTCTATGTTGTTTGTATGTCCCTCCCCACAGTATAACCCATACTTTCACTGTACTTGATGTTGGTATAATTTGTAGAGGTGAAGGGAAAAAAAACAACAAATCGTTAACTAGGGATACATGTGGACCCCTTGCAACAATGAGCTGTACACCTTGTTATGTCGAAAAACAAACTTCACAACTTTGGTCGGGGGGTGGGGAGAGGTTCGGGTGGGGGGACGAGAGGAGTATGGAAAGGGATGGGAAGGGGAAACAATGAGGAGGCAACAATGTTTGATAAGAAATGTACTTGTTATCTTGCCCATGTAATTGTAACTCCTCTGTATGGTATTCTCACAATAATAATAATAAAAAAATTACGTTCAAAGCAGCACAGGCAGAGTTCCCAAGCCAGATTGTCTCCTGCTTTGAATGTTGTGCCTTGACTGCCGACAGCTGCTGAATCTCCTCCAGCTCTCTCTAAGGTTAGCACCGCAGTGCAGGACATCATGGAGAGCAGAGATTGTGACCTCACCATCCCCATCCTGCCAGCTGTGAGAGAGATGATTCCCAGCACCTGTACTGGACTCTGAGATATTCAGAGACCCCAGGCTACCTCAAGGATCCTTTCTCTGCAACATGAAACTTGGGGGGGGGGCGGATGTGATGGACCATCATGTCTGGCCCCATGGGGAGGAGAGGAGGCCCCTTGAACCAGACACTCAGCTCAAGGCAACCTCCTTCACACCGGAGTGGGGAATTGAGTGCCACAGAGCTGGTCAGCTGCTGGACAGATATCTTTGAGAAGATAGGCATCCCAGAGGCCCCAGAATCCAGCGAGTACATTGTGGCTCACATCCTCTGAGCCAAAATAGATAAGTGAAGTGGCACCACAAGGCCATGGAGAGGGAGGAGGGAGTACATTGCGAAAGCTACATCAAGCTCTCCCCAACAGAGGATACTTATCTGAATCAGATGGGACTTTTCTGTAGTATTGTCATAGACAGATACTCATTTATTTTCCCACAGTTACAGAGTGCGCCAGGCTTTGGGGGGCCATAGACAATGAAAGGTTCTAGGACTGGTTCCACAGAACATGAAGAAACCTTGGTTTGAGCTGGATGCTGGTGCTTCACACCTGCCATCGTGGCTATTTAGGAGGTTGAGATCAGAGGATTGAGACTTTTGGCCCAGGCAGGAAAGCCTGTAAGACTCTTGTCTCCAATTAACTACCAAAAACAAAACGTGAGAAGGGGATGTGTGGCTCAAGTCATAAACTGCTAGCCTTGAGTAAAAAGGCTCAGGGACAGCACCTAGTCTATGAGTTAGAGGCCCAGGACTGACACAAAGAAAGGAAAGAGAGAGAGAGAGAGAAAGGAGGGAAGGACAGAGGGAGAAAAAGAGGAAAGAGGGAAGAAGGGAAAACATGCAAGCCTTGGTTTGGAGTCCCTGGTTCAAGGGAGCCAACCATTCACAATTTCTGTGGGGACAGTTTCAAAGACTAAAGCCAGTATGTAGAACCAAGCCACTGACACCTTAGCAACTTCATGACATCCAAGAGCTATGTGGTCACTGATTGCAGAGGAAAGCAGCCTCGGGTAGATCCTAGGGCTCAGGGTTTTTGTTTTTTTTTATCATCCCCGACCCCAAGGAGTTTATTTTCTGGTCAGATAAAAAGGAAGTGTCCAAGGTTTAGGGAGGTATTGGGGTGAGGGAATGTCAAGAGTGGGGAGGTAAGGGATAAGCAGGAAGATAAAGAGGGAGGATGAACCCAGGTCAGGTGTATCAGACATTGGAGTCATGATCTTGCCTGACAACCTAGACTACCAGTGATAGAGCCTTTGATCCAGCCACGCTGCTATTAAAAGTCCTGACACCTTGAGTTCACCATTGATGACTTGGCCGTTGTTCGCTGCAGGATGCCTGTGCAGTACATCGTTGGGGCTGGGACTTTCCAGGGCTCACTCTGAAGATGACACCCCCGGTGTTCATTCCTCCACCAGAGACAGAGGTAAGCATGCTACTGTCACAGAACAGGCTGGGAATGAGAGTGGGAGTTGGGACCCATGTCACCCTGAGACTTCATAGAGAGGGTGCTAGGGCCCTGTGCCTGCCATTCTCAGAGGCAGAAGTGGATCTCTTTGCTGGCTCAGTCTTTAGTCTAGATGGCAGATCTGGGATTCAGAGTGGGCAGTGTGAAGGTGGGGCAGGGCTGGGTAGAGGCTGGTGGGTAAACCAGAGGCACTGGGCTCTGAGCATGGTTGTTTCTTTGATAATACTCACAACACAGGAACATTCCTGGGATAGAACACCCCTTTTCACCTTCCCAAGAGGGACCTAGAGACCTCCATTCTCCATCCCTTGATCAAAAAATCCTTTGGTTCCCATATCATGTGTTTGGATAACTAGATCTCACCTCATTGCCCAGTGTTGAGGCAGGACAGTGAGAGATCCTGATTCTTTGATAAGGTTATTGGATCCTCAGTATGAGATTATACTTGAATGTCCTAACTTGGTGCATGGTCAGTCCCATCTAATACTGCCATGATGTAAGACAAAGAATCTTGAGAATCAGAGCCGGATAGGGTCTCTTCTGGGAGGCTTGAGTACTATGTGTTAGCTTTGAGCTCGTGTGCCCACCTGCTTGGCTTTCTTGGGTGAGTGTATGATAGAAAAAGCTTGAAACTAGGGTGTGGGTCTTGTCTTTGATGCTCAAAGCTAGCACTCTGCCATTTGAGCCACAACTCCACTTCCGGGTTTTTTGGATGTTTAATTGGAGAAAAAGAGTTCTCATGAACTTTGCTGCCAAGGGTTGCATCCAACTGCAGTCCTCAGATCTCAGTCTCCTGAGGGGATAAGATGACAAGCACGGAAAAGTATCTTTGGCTGGGTGCCAGTAGCTCATGGTTTTCTTCCTAGATACTCAGAAGCTGAGATCTGAGGATCATGGTTCAAAGCCAGCTTGGGCAGGAAATACCCTGAGAGACTTATCTCCAACAAACTACCAGAAAACAGGAAGGGGTGCTGTGGCTCATGTAGTAGAGTGCTCATCTTGAGCTGAAGAACTCAGAGACAGCACCTAGATCCTGAGTTCAAACACCACAACTTAAAAAAAGAAAGAAAGTAAAATATGTTTGCCTGCAAAGATGTGGAGGTGTGTGTGGGTGCTGTGATTGAGAAACCAGGTGCTGACCTCACTGTACAGACATTTCTAAGAACTCCTCAAGTTTGCCCCAGTTTGAAGCCACAGTAGGATGGGTGGTGCCTTACCAAGAACTCAAGAGGACGAGGCCTGTGGCAGGCAGGGAGTGGTCAGATGGGTGCAGGGGTGGGATTGTTGTATCTGTATTCTCTCCATGGAAGGATGGATTTGGATGCTGGGTGTCAAAGTTTGTAGTCAAGGGTTGCAAGAAGTTTGTGGCCTGACGAATTGGGTTTCCTCTGACTTTATGAAGGTGGCTGAAGCCGGTCACTGCCGGTGCTCACAACTGTCATCCTAGCTACTCATAAAGCTGTAAAGACCACGGTTCTAAGCCAGCTTGTGCAGGAAAGTCTGTGATACTTGATATCCAATGAACCACCAGAATACAGGAAGTGGTGCTGTGTCTCAAGTAGTAGAGTGCTCATTTTCAGATGAAAAGCTGAAGGACAGCACCCTGGCCCAGAATTCAAACCCCATGACCAACATTAAACAAAGAGGTGGCCTGATTTTTCCACTTAGCTGTGTGTACGGTAGGAAATTCCTTGCTGGGTTATGAGACATTACAGATATGTGAGAGGCTCAATGTTGTGTCTACAGTTAGTCTGAGTATGATAGTGCCATCTTCTCCCAGGTAGGATGTGATCCTAATGGAGGGAGTTCATGGTTCTGTTCTCAGGAACTGCTGAGGCCTTGGAATGTCCATGTGTATCTGTGTGTTTGTGTATGTGTGTGTGTGTGTGTGTGTGTGTGTGTGTGTAATTTTCCTTCGTCTTTCTCTGTTCCCTTCCTGGGTGCCTGTCTGCCACTTTCCGACCTCAGATGGTGCCCCTCCTCCACACCAACCCTGCCTTTAGCTTCCTACAATGAGTACTAAATTGCCAGAGGCCTGTGTTCCAACTTTTCTCTAGGGCCCAAGTCTGGCTGTCCCAATATTTGGTCACCTCCAGGGGATTCTGGGAAAGCAATGCCAGCTGGCACAGGGTCTCCCCTGCCTCAGAGGGAGGGCCTCAGTCATAGGATGTCCTGTCCTTTTCCTCAGGTGGGCCTCTGACTGCACATCCATCTTAGGAGGCTTGCAGTGGCTTGGGGAATGGGGGTTGCTGGTAGCTCTGGCAAATTTGAGCTTGACATCTGACTGAAGGCTGCTCAAGCAAGGAGGATCCAAGGCTACATGAGAGGTGAGGCCAAGGTGGCTTGAAAGTATCTGTCAGTGTTTAGGAAATGTAAATGTACTTTATTGCAGCAAAGTTTATCTTCCGGCACCAGATCGGCCTCTCAGGTCCTTCTAGACAATTCCGGATGCCCAGAATACAGAAGGCACAGACTTTAGATTCCAGGGCCAGGGGACTGGAGGATGAGAGAATGGTATGGCCAATACCTCAATGTTCTGGGGCATTAGTCTTGACCAGGGTATACCCCCCCCCTCTTGTGTACGTTCACTTCTTAACACAGCGTTGGCCACAAACCAGCCACTTGTGGTAGTACTGTGGAAGGGGCAGGAGTGGAAGTGAGATCTAGGATGAACAAAATCTGGATTTATGGCCTGTGAGAGTGGCAAAGGGTGTCTTTATAAAAATCTTAGAGCTGAAACTCAGGGTCTAGGCACTGTCCCTGAACTTCCTTTGCTCAAAGGTAACATTCTACCACTTGAACCACAGCTCACCTTTCCTCTTTTTTACTAGTTTAGTGGAGATAAGAGTTTCATGGACTTTCTTGCCTGGGCTGGCTTCAAGCAGTTATCCTAAGATCTCAGCCTCTTAATTAGCTAGGATTGCTGATGTGAGCCACAGGCACCTGCTAAGGATGTTAGTGTGTGTGTGTGGGGGGTGTGGGTGTGTGTGAGTTTACCGGGACTTGAACTTAGAACCTAGGTGCTATCCTTTAGCTTGTTTGTACAAGGTTGGTGCTGTACCACTTGAACTACAGTACCTCTGCTTCCCAGGTTTTGTTGATTCATTGGAAATGAGTCTACCCAGGCTAGGTTTGAATCTTGATTGATCCTCAGGTGTCAGCCTTGAGGAGCTAGCATGACAGGCATGAGCCACAGGTGCACAGCTGATAATGGCCTTTCTACACAGTGGACTGGAAGCTCCTGAAAGCTTTTCTTTATTTTTACTGTGCCAGTACTTGGGCTTGAACTCAGGTTTTAGGCTCTGGTCTCTTAAATATTTCCTTCAATGCTGGCACTCTACCACTTGAACCACAGCTCCATTTCTGGCTTTCGGTAGTTCATTGGCAAGAAGTGTCTCAATAACTTTCCTCCCCTAGGCTGGGGTTTACCCACAATCTCTGATCCCATCCTCTTGAGTAGCTAGGATTTACAGAGGTTGGGCCACTGGTGGCATTGTGTAGAAGGTTTTCTTAAGCAAGAGTTCTTCCCTGCATTTGCCCTGACTCCTCCATGAAAGGAGGCCTGAAGGACAGGAGCTGTGAAAATTAGGCTTCTAGACACAGGAAATTGCTGGGGTCCTTGGAGAAAAGTCAAAGCTAATCTTCCCCCTGAACCCCATTCTGGGCCCCACCCTCTGTCCTACCTGTGACTGAATTACAAACCTTGACCCACCCTTGAATGTTCTGCTAGACTTGTCTGAGGCCAAAGAACCTTCATTCCACCCACCCTATCTGCTTTACACCACACCTCAGGATCTTTGCCCATGCTGTGTACCTTCTGCCTGAGACTCTATCCTGTTCCACATCTTAGAACTCCTATGGAATTTTGGCACTGCTTATATCACATA